>NW_024070210.1:97643565-98168586 GCF_014754425.2 Oryx dammah
AAGAGATGGGAATACCAGACCACCTGAACTGCTCCTGAGAAATCTGTATGCAGGTCAAGAAGCAACAGTTAGATCTGGACATGGAACAACAGACTGGTTCCAAATCAGGAAAGGAGTATGTCAAGGCTGTATATTGTCACCCTGCTTATTTAACTTATATGCAGAATAAATCATGCAAAATGCGGGCCTGGATGAAGCACAAGCTGAAATCAAGATTGCTGGGAGAACTATCAGTAACTTCAGATATGCAGATGACACCATGCTTATGGTAGAAAGCGAAGAACTAAAAAGCCTCTCGATGGAAGTGAAAGAGGAGAGTGAAAAGGTTGGCTTAAAGCTCAACATTCAGAAAACTAATATCATGGCATCTGGTCCCATCACTTCATGGCAAATAGATGGGGAAACAATGGAAACAGTGACAGAATTTATTTTGGGGGGCTCCAGAATCACTGTAGTTGGTGACTGCAGCCATGAAGTTAAAAGATGCTTATTCTTTGAAAGAAAAGCTATGACCAATCTAGACAGCATATTAAAAAGCAGAGACACTACTTTGCCAACAAAGTTCTGTCTGACAGTCTAGGCTATGGTTTTTCCAGTAATCATGTATGGATGTGAGAGCTGAACTATAAAGAAAGCTGAGCACTGAAGAATTGATGCTTTTAAACCGTGGTGTTGGAGAACAGGGTGTTTGAACAGGGTGTTCTTGCCCTGTTCAAAGGAATACGGCTAGGGGGCAACTAGAGGCAAAACCTAGGCCATGGGCTCCTCATCCAATCATGAAATTAATGGACAGTATGGACAGAAGGACATGTTTTCTATTTCACCCAAAAGTGTCATACAGGGTGGTGATGTTGCTATACTGTATTTAGGCCTGACTGAATTTTTAGATCTAATATTTACAACTTAGGTCACTATCTGAGGGTCTAAGTCTTTCTTTGACTCAGAAGACACTGTCTCATTTCTTAAAATCTAGCCTCTTTCACATTGCCACATTTCTTATTTTTGGAACATATATTAGGTATATGTTAGAATTTCTCAATCTATTTTATGATATAGGTCTTTAATTTCATTTTCACTTTTTTTCTCAAACTTTCAGAGTTTTGCTCTGGTCTTCAACTGATTATCACTTTGATTATGTTCATCTATTAATTAAAACATGACAGTAATTTTCAATTCCAGAATCTCTAATTTGTTCTGTTTTGTTTTCCTTATTCCTGAGTCACATCTGTCTATAATTCATAATTACCTGTTCTTATTTTATAAATATTACTTATTCCTCTATCAAGCCTCCCAGGTGGCACAAGTGATAAAGAACCTGTCTGCCAAGACATGAGATGTAAGAGATACAGGGTCAATCCCCGAGTCTGGAAGATCTCCTGGAGAAGGTCACGGCCACCCACTCCAGTATTCTTGCCTGGAGAATCCCATGGACAGAGATTGCGCAGAGTCAGACATGACTGAAGCAACTTAGCATGCAAGCACACACGAATTCCTGTATCCCTTTTAAGATATCAAAGATACTTGTTTTTAAAATCTGTTTTGGAAGATTGCCTTAATATATGTATTTCACTGAATGGCAGTTAACCTGCTTACTGAGTTTATCAGCCATCTTTCATGAAGTTTTGTTTTCCTCTTCTTGGCTAAGACTCCTCTCTCCTTTTGCTCATTGTCATAGTGATGGAGCATCTAAATACTACATCTGAATACTAGAGCGGGTAGCCTTTCCCTTCTCCAGGGGATCCTCCCATCCCAGGGGTCAAAGCCAGGTCTCCCACATTGCAGGTGGAATCTTTACCAACTGAGCCACCAGGGAAGCTCCATATACTTCAAGTATATGTTTAAAATATTTTTTCAATATTGTTAGATTGAGGAAGGTGGATAATACATCACTCAACAACACCAGTTTAATCAGAATATAGATTTCTAATCTATTATTTGTTAGGCCAGGAGGTACTCAAAAATATTTTATCTATTTCCAAAGCTAGCATTCGGAACTTTTTCTTAGAGACCCATGTTTCTAATTACACAGTTCAAAGATCGGCAAGCTGTGGCCTAATCCAAACTGCTACTTCATTTTTAAGGATCATCAGCTGGCAATTGTTTTCATATTTTTGAGGAATTATCAGAAAAAAAAAATGTGCACTAAAGACCATATTTTACCCTTTACAGAAAATGTTTGCTGACCCCGATACATACAGAAAATGTTTGCTGACCCCGATACAGTCTATCTTTGATGCCAACCCAATGATTTTGTTCCCCAATTGTTTTTTTAAAGACACAATTTAGAATTTTAGGTTCACAGGAAAATTGAATGGAAGCTACAGATATTTTCCATAGACTCCCCACTCCAACAAATGCATGCTGCTGCTGCTGCTAAGTCACTTCAGTCATGTCCGACTCTGTGCGACCCTGCAGACAGCAGCCCACCAGGCTCCCCCGTCCCTGGGATTCTCCAGGCAAGAACACTGGAGTGGGTTGCCATTTCCTTCTCCAATGCATGAAAATGAAAAGTGAAAGTGAAGTCACTCAGTTGTGTCCGACCTGCAGGGACCCCATGGCCTGCAGCCTACCAGGCTCCTCCGTCCATGGGATTTTCCAGCAAGAGTACTGGAGTGGGGTGTCGTTGCCTTCTTCCAACACATGCACAGTCTCCCTCAATATCAACATACTCACTGGAGTGGTGGGCAAGTGTATAGTGATATGCATTCATTGTCACAGAATTATACAGAGTAGTTTCACTGCCCTAAAAATCTTCTGTGCTCTACCTATTCATCCCTCTTTCCACTGGGAACCACTGATCTCCATAGTTTTGCCTTTTTCAGAATGTCATATAGCTGGAATCCTACATTATGCAGCCTTTTCAGACTTATTTCACTTAGTAATATACCTTTAGAGTTGCTCCATTTCTTTTCATGGCTTGATAGTTCATTTATTTGTAGCACTGAATAATATTCTATTGTAAGAACCACAATTTATTTATCCATTCACTTTGGAAGGACCTCTAGGTTGCTTCAAAGTTTCAGCAATTTTAAAATTGCTCTGAACACCTGTGTGCAGGATTTTGCGTGGACATGTCTTCAGCTCCTTTGGGTAAATACCAAGGAGTGTAACTGTTGAATCACATGGTACAAATATATTTAGTTTTCTGTAAGAAACCAACAAACTGTCTTCCAAACTTGCTGCACAATTTTGCATTCCCACCAGCAGTGCATGAGAATTCCAGCTGCTCTATGTCCTCTTCAGATTCAGGTGTCCAGCTTTAGGTTCTGGATTTTGACCATTTAACAGATGTGAAATGGCATTGCATTGTTTTAATATGCATTTCCCTGATGACACATGATATTGAATATTTTTTTCACATGCTTAGTTGACATCTGTTCCTTCTTTGGCAAGGTATCTATTAAAGACTTTGATCTTTTTAAAAATCAGATTGTTGGATCTTATTGTTCAATTTTAATATACTTTGTATGTTATGGGAGGCTTCCCAGGTGGAACAGTGGTAAAAAATCCACCTGCCAATGAAGGAAATCCAAGAGATGTGGGTTTGAAACCTGGGTTGTGAAGACCCCTTGAAGTAGGAAATGGCAGCCCACTCCAGTATTCTTGCCTGGAAAATTCCACGGACTGAGGAGCCTGGCAGCTACAGTCGAGAGGGTCACAGAGCATCAGACATGACTCACTGACTGAGCAGAGATATTTTGGATAATATTTGTCTATCAGGCATGTCTTTTGCAAATATTTTCTCCTGGTTTGTGGCTTATCTTTTCATTCTCTTCATAGTGTCTTTCACAGAGCAGGAAAAAAAAATTAATTTCAATGACATCCAATTTATCAATTCTTTATGAATTGTCCTTTGATATTATATCTAAAACTTAAGGTCATCTAGATTTTCATATGTTATCTCTAGGATATTTATAGTTTTGCATTTACATTTAGGTCTATGATCCATTTCGAATTAATTCTGTGAGGGATGTAAGGACATGTCTAGATTTATTTTTTGCCTGTGGATATCCAATTGTTCTAGTACCTTTTGTTGAAAGACTGTCTTTTCTCCATTATATTACCTTTGCTCTTTTGTAAAAGAGCAGTTGACTGAACTTACAGCGGGGGCTATTTCTGGGCTCTCTATTATGTTCAACTGATCTATTTGTCAATTCTTTCACCAATATCACACTTTCTCAATCACTGCAGCTTATAGGAAATTCTTGAAGCCAGGTAATGTCAGTTCTCCAACTTTGATCTTTTCCTTCAATATTGTGTTGACTATTCTGGGTCTTTTACCTTTCTGTATAAGCTTTAGAGTCAGTTTGTCAATATCCATGAAATAACTTGTTGGTATTTTTATTAGAATTGCATTGAATCCAAAAATCAAGTTAGGAAGAACTGACATCTTCACAATACTGACTTTTCCCACCAATAAGCATTGATTCTTTCTTAATTTATTCTTTGATTTCTTTCATCAGAGTTTTTTAGTTTTCTTCATACAAATATTACACATATTTTATTGTATTATTTATAATTATATACATATAATGTATAATATAATAATATAATAAAATGTAAAATATAATGATTTCTAAATACTTATTTCTAAGTATTTAATATTGGGGGAGCTATACGGTATTTAGTTTTTAATTTCAAATTCTACTTGTTCACTGCAGGTATACAGAAAAGCAATTTACTTTTGTATATCAACCTTGTATTCTACAACCTTGTTCATTAATTTAGGTGTTGTAAGTGGTTCTGGATAGTCTTTATTAAATTGAGGAAGTTTTCCTCTTTTCTGAGTTTAATCAGAAATTTGTTATGAGTTGATGTTGGATATTGTCTGTTTGCTCTGCATCTATTGATAACCATCTTAATGATTTTATTTAAAAAATCTGGAGTGATGCTCAGGAATTTATCTTTTTCATTAGCACCTCAACTCATTCTGATTTCCTCTGAGATACCCTGTCCTAAGGAGTTAATACATCATACTGGCTTTAGCGTGGGCAGCTGTGACCAGCGCACTAAGCCAGGGGGCTGCGACTGGCGCACTAAGCACAGCTGAGAGGAGCTACCCCACGTCCAAGGTCAGGGGCCGAAGCTGGGAGGACCCCATGCCCAAAGGGCACCAGCCAAGAGGAGTTACCCCATGTCCGAGGTCAGGGGCAGCGGCCGAGAGTGCCAGGCTGCAACGGCGCAGGAACGGCGGGGAGGAGCTGCCCCACCCCAGAGGCCAGGGGCAGTGGCCAGGAGGAGCAATCCTACGTCCAAGGAGCGGTGGAGCAGTGGCTGCGCAGGCGCAGGAGGGTCTAGAGGAGCAATCCCACGTTGAAGGTCAGGAAGGGCGGCAGTGAGAAGATACCCCTCCTCCAAGATAAGGAGCAGCGGCTGTGCTTAGCTGGAGCAGCCATGAAGAGATACCCCATGCCCAAGGTAAGAGAAACCCAAGTAACATGGTAGGTGTTGTAAGAAGGCATCAGAGGGCAGACACACTGAAACCATACAGAAAACTAGTCAATCTAATCACACTAGGACCACAGCCTTGTCTAACTCAATGAAACTAAGCCATGCCCGCGGGGCAACCCAAGATGGGCGGGTCATGGTGGAGAGGTCTGACAGAATGTGGTTCACTGGAGAAGGGAATGGCAAGCCACTTCAGTATTCTTGCCTTGAGAACCCCATGAACAGTATGAAAAGGCAAAATGATAGGATACCAAAAGAGGAACTCCCCAGGTCAGTAGGTGCTCAACATGCTACTGAAGATCAGTGGAGAAATAACTCCAGAAAGAATGAAGGGATGGAGCCAAAGCAAAAACAATACCCAGCTGTGGATGTGACTGGTGACAGAAGCAAGGTCCGATGCTGTAAAGAGCAATATTGCATAGGAACCTGGAATGTCAGGTCCATGAATCAAGGCATATTGGATGTGGTCAAACAAGAGATGGCAAGAGTGAACATCGACATTCTAGGAATCAGCGAACTAAAATGGACGGGAATGGGTGAATTTAACTCAGATGACCATTATATCTACTACTGCAGGCAGGAATCCCTCAGAAAAAAATGGAGTGGCCATCATGGTCAACAAAAGAGTCCAAAATGCAGTACTTGGATGCAGTCTCAAAAATGACAGAATGATCTCTGTTCATTTCCAAGGCAAACCATTCAATATCATAGTTATCCAAGTCTATGCCCCAACCAGTAATGCTGAAGAAGCTGAAATTGAATGGTTCTATGAAGACCCACAAGACCTTTTAGAACTAACACGCAAAAAAGATGTCCTTTTCCTTATAGGGGACTGGAATGCAAAAGTAGGAAGTCAAGAAACACCTGGAGTAACAGGCAAATTTGGCCTTGGAATGTGGAATGAAGCAGGGCAAAGACTAATAGAGTTTTGCCAAGAAAATGCACTGGTCATAGCAAACACCCTCTTCCAACAACACAAGAGAAGACTCTATACATGGACATCACCAGATGGTCAACACCGAAACCAGATTGATTATATTCTTTGCAGCCAAAGATGGAGAAGCTCTATACAGTCAACAAAAACAAGACCAGGAGCTGACTGTGGCTCAGATCATGAACTCCTTATTACCAAATTGAGATTCATATTGAAGAAAGTAGGGAAAACCGCTAGACCATTCAGGTATGACCTAAATCAAATCCCTTATGATTATACATTGGAAGTGAGAAATAGATTTAAGGGCCTAGATCTGATAGATAGAGTGCCTGATGAACTACGGAATGAGGTTCGTGACATTGTACAGGAGACAGGGATCAAGACCATCCTCATGGAAAAGAAATGCAAACAAACAAAATGGCTGTCTGGGGAGGCTGACAAATAGCTGTGAAGAGAAGAGAGGTGAAAAACAAAGGAGAAAAGGAAAGATATAAGCATCTGAATGGAGAGTTCTAAAGACTAGCAAAAAGAGATAAGAAAGCCTTCTTCAGTGATCAATGCAAAGAAATAGAGGAAAACAGCAGAATGGGAAAGACTAGAGATACCAAGAACATTTCATGCAAAGATGGGCTCGATAAAGGACAGAAATGTTATGGATCTAACAGAAGCAGAAGATATTAAGAAGAGGTGGCAAGGATACACGGAAGAACTGTACAAAAAAGATCTTCAAGACCCGGATAATCACGATGGTGTGATCACTCATCAGGAGCCAGGCATCCTGGAATGTGAAGTCAAGTGGGCCTTAGAAAGCATCACTACGAACAAAGCTAGTGGAGATGATGGAATTCCAGTTGAGGTATTTCAAATCCTGAAAGATGATGCTGTGAAAGTGCTGCACTCAATATGCCAGCAAATTTGGAAAACTCAGCAGTGGCCACAGGACTGGAAAAGGTCAGTTTTCATTCCAATCCCAAAGAAGGCAATGCCAAAGAATGCTCAAACTACCCCACAATTGCACTCATCTCACACGCTAGTAAAGTAATGTTCAAAGTTCTCCAAGCCAGGCTTCAGCAATACGTGAAGTGTGAACTTCCTGATGTTCAAGCTGGTTTTAGAAAAGGCAGAGGAACCAGAGATCAACTTGCGAACATCTGATGGATCATGGAAAAAGCAGGAGAGTTCCAGAAAAACATCTATTTCTGCTTTATTGACTATGCCAAAGCCTTTGACTGTGTGGATCACAATAAACTGTGGAAAATTCTGAAAGAGATGGGAATACCAGACCACCTGACCTACCTCTTGAGAAATCTTTATGCAGGTCAGGAGGCAACAGTTAGAACTGGACATGGAACAACAGACTGGTTTCAAATAGGAAAAGGAGTATGTCAAGGCTGCATATTGTCACCCTGCTTATTTAACTTCTATGCAAAGTATAGAATGAGAAATGCTGGACTGGAAGAAACACAAGCTGAAATCAAGATTGCCAGGAGAAATATCAATAACCTCAGATATGCAGATGACACCACTCTTATGGCAGAAAGTGAAGAGGAACTAAAAAGCCTCTTGATGAAAGTGAAAGAGGAGAGTGAAAAAGTTGGCTTAAAGTTCAACATTCAGAAAACGAAGATCATGGCATCCGGTCCCATCACTTCATGGGAAATAGATGGGGAAACAGTGGAAACAGTGGCTGACTTTATTTTTTGGGCTCCAAAATCACTGCAGATGGTGACTGAGGCCATGAAATTAAAAGACGCTTACTCCTTGGAAGAAAAGTTATGACCAACCTAAATAGCATATTCAAAAGCAGAGATATTACTTTGCCAACTAAGGTCCGTCTAGTCAAGGCTATGGTTTTTCCTGTGGTCATGTATGGATGTGAGAGTTGGACTGTCAAGAAGGGTGAGCACCGAAGAATTGATGCTTTTGAACTGTGGTGTTGGAGGAGACTCTTCTCTTGGACTCCAAGCAGATCCAACCAGTTCATCCTAAAGGAAATCAGCCCTGGGATTTCTTTGGAAGGAATGATGCTAAAGCTGAAACTCCAATACTTTGGCAACCTCATGCAAAGAGTTGACTCACTGGAAAAGACTCTGATGCTGGGAAGAATTGGGGGCAGCAGGAGAAGGGGACGACAGAGGATGAGATGGCTGGATGGCATCACTGACTCAATGGACGTGAGTCTGAGTGAACTCTGGGAGATGGTGATGAACAGGGAGGCCTGGCATGCTGCAATTCATGGGGTCGCAAAGAGTCGGACACGAATGAGTGACTGAACTGCTTTAGGGACACTTTGAGATCTGCCAAATTAAATATTCCCAAAATGATTACAACTGAGTCTAATCAGTTTAGCATTGTCATGGATTACAGAGTCGTATGCTAATAGTCAAGCATTCCCTATATATTGGTGCAGTCTCTTTTCTATGACCAAAACTAAGGAAATAAGTTACTGTTTTTCATTTTTTCTCATACTGTTGAAATTTTAAACTATTTTTCTTTTCTTGGTGTAGCAATAGTAGACTGAAGAGAGAAATGGGAAGTTACTGGCTGAAACAAATGAGTCACTAAATCAAGAATGTTTGAAAACCACAGACAGGAGAATCCCAGTTGAAGTGAATCCATTAGACCTAACTTAACATTCCTTTCAATTCAATAACTAAGTTCTATATTAAAATTAAAAAGAACCATAAGCTACACTTGCCCAATTATAGTTTGGACAGCAGCCTAGTTAATAAACATGCTTCCCAATTCTAGATGATGGAGCCCTTAAGCTTGCTTATTTCTTAGTCTAATTCTAGGCATTAAAAACTCCTGAAAAATTTCAGCCCAAACAGAAGTATTTCAAGGCAAATTTACATCCCTTTTCTAACATAAAGGGGCAAGAAAGCTTTAAAAATTGCTTACAGAGCTAGTTTTCAAATATGTGAAGGCCATGGGTGACTTTTAGTTGGTGATGAGAAAACATCCTTAACGCCTTTCTCTCCTTGGAGGCAGAATGGGGCATGGGGGTGGGTGGACAGGGTGTGTGTGTGTCCCCCGGCTCCCAGGAACTAACTGTGCACAAACACAGGTGGAAGTTTTCATACGCAGAGAGTGGCTCAAGGAAGGAATGTAAAAGGAGGTCTCATAACAGTTTCCTGTCTGGGGTTCTAATCTGATTTGTTGATACGGATGTAGTGACAGCACCTGACTATTTTTCAAAGCCTGGAGACAGCACGATCCCTTCCCATCTTAGTCTCAGTCTGCAATCATGCTGAAAGTGTTTTGCGTTACAGAACGTAAGGAATATGTTTCACAGTGAAGAAAGAAACATAACTCTCCTTTTCTATTCTTTATCTAGCTACCGATTTCTCTCTCACAACTAAATATATATTTTCCATTTTAAAAAAATCACCCGTTAGAAATTTTATTTTTATTCATTGTGGCAGAGAAGATAAAAAGTACAAGTCTGTACTCCAGTAGAAATAAACTCTTAAATGATAGTTGCCTTGCTGGTTTCCTGTACAACACAAACCATGAACCTAGTTATTTAGAAAAACTGAAATATTTCATTAACTCTATCCAAGTTACACTCTTGGCAAAATAAAACTGTCCTGTCACCAAACAAGGACATTTCTCCTCCTTCTCAGGCTCTGGGTTATATGGAGGCAATAAGTAAGACTTCCCTCTGATCTTGGTTTCAAATGAAAAACAGGAGCCATGATGTCTGGTATTAGTCATTTGGAAATGATGATGCCACCTGTTTCTTATTACCAAAATCACAAGGCTATAATTTTTCCAGATAAACATTGTGTGTGTGTTTCTGTGTTTGTTTTTGAGATGTTAGAGGACTGCAAAGCTCTCAGGTGGAGCTTCACCTCATGCAAATGACAACTGGTAATTTTGGTGCCATTAGTCCATTTTTATGATTCATCCTTGAAAGTAAGCATCTGAGGCGACAGAGCAACGAGCACCGAAAGAGCCTGCCCAGGTTGTGGTTGGTGTTGTTGCTTAGTCACTCAATCGTGTCCGACTCTTTGAGACACCATAGACTGTAGCCCACTAGGCTCCTCTGTCCATGGAATTCTCCAGGCAAGAATACTGGAGTGGGTTGCCATTTCCTTCTCCAGGGCATCTTCCCAACTCAGGGATTGAACTCGTGTCTCCACGGTCACTGCACTGCCAGTGGATTCTTTACCGCTGCACCACCTGTGAGGAATCCCTCATCTCTTCTTCAAGAACCAGTGCTACTAGTATTGGCCCTTACTTCTGTCACCCTCTATTTCCTTTTAGCCAAGTTCTAGCATCTGACCAACTCATTTGAGGCTTTGAAATGACCATGCATTGCCCCAGGCTTCCCTGGTGGCTCAGACGGTAAAGTGTCTGCCTGCAGACAGGGAGACCCGGGTTCGATCCCTTGGTTGGGAAGATCCCCTGGAGAAGGAAATGGCAACCTACTCCAGTACTCTTGCCTGGAAAATTCCGTGGACTGAGGAGCCTGATAGACTACAGTCCATGGGGTTGCAAAGACTCGGACACGACTGAGCAACTTCACTTCTAATAGCAAGAGTGTAATAATCTCTTTGGCTGCAGCAGAACTTAGTTTCATTACAATGTGTTCATTATTTCTGCTGCTGCTGCTGCTAAGTCGCTTCAGTCGTGTCCGACTCTGTGCGACCCCATAGACGGCAGCCCACCAGGCTCTCCCGTCCCTGGGATTCTCCAGGCAAGAACAATGGAGTGGGTTGCCATTTCCTTCTCCATCATTATTTCTATTTTTTAAAAATTATCTAAGGCAGGGATCCCCAACCTCCAGGATCTAATGCCTGATGATCTGAAGTGGAGTTGATGATGTAATAGTAATAGAAATAAAGTACACAATAAATGTAATGTGTTTGAATCATCCCCAAACCAACCCCCCCCCACCAGATCCATGGAAAAATTGTCTTCCATGAAACTGGTCCCTGCTGCCAAAAAGGATGGGGACCGCTGATATAGGCAAGGATGAACAAACTACTGCCCACAGGCCAAATTCAGGCCACCACCTATTTATGTAAACAGCTTTACTGGAACACAACCACCCTCATTCTTTACGCATTTTCCTAGAGCTGTTTTCTTGTGACAACACCAGAGTTAAGTAATTGCAATGGAGACCATACGGTAAACAAAACTTAAAATATTTACTATGCCTTTATAAAAAATGTTCGCAGACTCCTGATTGAGGGTACTGACACTATTTAGGGTCTTCTCTTACTTTCTGGGTGACCTTTCGACAACTCAGTTTTCTCATCTGTAAATTGGGGATAGAAATAGACCTCACTCACAGGAGTGTGAGGAAACTAGGTGCTGCATGGAAATATTCAGTAACTGTTAGTATTGTTGGGATTTGCTGTCTTACTTAAAGTTACCAATTCGAACTAGTTTTTGTGAATGAGTTCATCCAGAGAATAAGAGCTTTCAAATCTAAGTTCAATCCATCTAGCACAGGTTATTATTTATACTATATTAAGCAAGTTACTGTACCATTTTTATTCTATGTATATCATAGAAATAATAAAAACTATCACAGAGGGTTGTTGTATACATGGCAAATATCCCCTTCCAATGTCTCCCAATGTCCAGCTAAAAAGACAGTAAAGTAAAAAGCCCAAATTCTACAAAGTCAGAGTGTCAGTGAAAACACAAAGCAAGTGAGAAATGCCAAGAACTATTAGCAAGCCAGAAAGCAGAACCTTAAGAGTGAACTGGTTAGAAAAAGCTGCAGGCTGAATGTGGACAGTGTGAAGAAGTGAAAGTCACTCAGTCCTGTCTCACTTTTTATGACCCCATGGACTGTAGTCCCCAGGCTCCTCTGTCCATGGGATTCTCCAGGCAAGGATACTGCAGTGGGTTGCCATGGCCCTATCCAGGGGATCTTCCTGACCCAGGAATCGAACAGGGGTCTACTGCATTGCAGGAGGATTCTTTACCAACTGGGCTACTGGGGAAGCCCCAAAAATGTGCACAGTGGTGGAAGATAAAAAGAAGCCAAGCCACATACTGCAAGAACATTAAAGGACTGAGGAAAGGGAGGAACAAAGGATCTCAAAGATAGACGGTGTTTGTTCAAGAAGCAGTTAGGACACTATTTCACCTCTCCTGTTCTGTCCTAAGACTGAAGTCTGGAACGACTGACCCAGAGGGACTCTGACCTCAGTATACAGCAGTGATGTTCACAAGGAGAGGCTGTCATGCTCAAAACAGGGGGATTTAAGTACAAGTGTCCATGTACCTGGAAAGATTCTTACCCTCTTTTCCTCCTTGGCTCTGAGAAACGTCGATGGCAGTCTTAGTTCCCTAGGAGGTGAGCAAAGAACTCTGTAGAGATATGTCCTGACTCATGAAACATAGGGGGTATAATTGCACATTGTTATGCTGCTGCATGGCTCAGCAACCAACCAAACCTCCAGTGGGATTCCTAGTACCTTGTCCCCAAAGATGTTGAAATAAAACATCTCACACCAACAACCCCAAGACAGACAAAAGTTAAAGAGCATGGTAGAAACAGTTCAAAGAAACAAAAAACCCAAAGCTACCAGAGAAGACTCCAAAACTACTCTTAATTAGTATCCTTGACAAGAAAGGAAATACACTTATACCTATCAAAGTCCCAGAATTAGCAAAATGCAAGCCTTCAAAACAATGAATAGCATACAAAGTATTCATTGTGCATGTAAGAGCAGCTCATGAACTTAGAACTTTCAAATTAAAAACTGATACAAAGCTCAGGGGGATGATGCCACAGAATTACTTATAATGTGAAAATGAGGAAGCTGGGTATTACAATAGGTATATCCAGGCAGCAGGGAATTTGGTGAAAAGTCATTATCCTATGCCAAGTTTAGGAAGGTGACTTAAGTTTCTTTTATGACTATCAGAGGCATTTACAAGAAATAGCCTAAGTTTCACTTATGTTCGTGAAACAAGCTAGATTTAGTTTTGCTTACATGACTTAAATAGTATCATCTGGTCAGGGAATACTCAAGTCCCATCTCTGTTTTGTGTTGATATTTAATTTTAGCACAACCATTAAGATAAAACAGTATGCTATTAAGAAAAAAAGACATAGGTATGAAAATAATAGTACCTAGAAACTAAATATATGATGGAAAAACATTTAAAAATTAAAAGAATATCAGCTATACTTTAATAAAAAATTAAAAATCAAAAGAAGTATTGGAAAATAAGATAACTTTTATAGGACAGAAAAAAAATAATTATGAAAAATTTAAGGGAAGAATCAGAATTAGAAGATGAGTTTAGAAAGATTCATTACCTGACTAGGTATCTGAGGAAAAAATAACAGATAATTGAAAGGAGGAAAATTCAAAGGAAATAATACTTGGAAATTTCCCAGAATGAAATGGAAGACCTATTAAATCCCTAGCAAGATGAATGAAGAAAGTCTTATGCTGAGACACAACACGATGAAATTTCAGAACACCAGAGACAAGGGAAATCCTTGACACCCCTAGTGAACATCAAGATCATCAGTGATAAGGAGACAGATGGCCAAGGTGGATGGACGATCATAACAACAGACTTCTCAACAACAGTTTATTGTTGTTGTTGTTGTTTAGCCACTAAATCCTGTCCAGCTATTTTGCAACCCCATGGACTACAGTCCGCCAGGCTTCTGTGTCCACAGGATTTCCCAGGCAAGAATACTGGAGTGGGTTGCAGTTTTCTCCTCCAGGGGAGCTTCCCAACAAAGGAATGGAGCTTGCGTCTCTTGCTTGGCAGGGGGAGCCTTTACCACTGAGCAACCATCAATGCTGGGAGCTAAAAGGAAATGAAGACATGCTTCCAACATCTTGGAGGAAATGGATTTTTCACCAGAATTCTCTCCTTAGACAAACTGTCATCTAAACGCAAGGATAAAGACATTTCAGGAATTCAAATTTAAAAACACAAAACCAAAACAAACTTCCCCTAAGTTCTTTCTTGGCAATTTATTGGAGGACATGACACATAGAAAAAAATAAAATAAAAAGAAGAAACAATAAAAGAGGGCAATGTGCTTTCAGGAGCACTCTGGGAAGAAGATAGGGGTTGCATACCAGATTTTAAAATTTCCTGAATTACCCCTAAAGAAAAATCCAATAGAATAAATGAAACAAAAACTAACGGAATGGACAAAACCTACAACAAACCCCACAATGCATCTTCCACCATCAAGAAATAGGAATGGGTGTGGAAGGATCACTGAAGTAGTAAAACCTGAGTTTTATCAATAGCGATGTGGGATGAAACATACTGGAAAGTGAGGTGAGGTGGGAGAGACACGGAAATTTCTAATTGCCTTGAGAACCAGAAGAACCAAACACTCAAAGTTTTTATTTGTTTCCTAGTCTAAAATTTGTTAATAACTTCCTCTCCCTCTTCCTCTTCCTTAGCATCTAATTCAAAGGAATATCTCTTTACTCTCAGGAATGCTTCAAAGGCAATTATTAGGCTTATGCTACTTTTTCATACTCACCCACTTCTCTCCCATCATTAGTAAATCACATTATCTACATCGTTAGAGCCCCAGACTTTAAAAAAGCTACTATAATCCCATAACTTGAGAGCATTCATGTAATTTACAAAGTCAAAAAGTTTTGAGGGACTTCTCTGGTAGTCCAGTGGCTAAGACTCTGAGCTCCCAATGCAGGGGACCTGGGTTCAATCCCTGGTCAAGCAACTAGATCTCACATGCCTCAATTAGGAGTTCACAGGACGCAACTAAAAGATCCTACATGCCACAGTGAAGACTTAGCATGGTCAAATAAATATGTAATAAAATAAGTAAGTAATAAAACAAACATTTTTTCAAAGTTATTAAAAAAAAAGTTTTAAGAGTGAAGGGGATCAAGTTAATTGGGCCAAGACAGAGGTATAAACTGGCCTATACTGGCAAACTGGATATATGATCATTCTATTTGTAACAACCATTTAGTCTTACTACTACAGGTGAATACATACTTAATACTTATTACCTGTCCTTACACTGATATTTTCCTACTTTGGCCTCCTGAAGGTCATTGTCTAGCACATTCTGCACAAAGAGTTCATGAGGGCAATATGCCTTGACTCTGAATGTTCATAGGAGTCTATTTAGCCTTGACACTTAAAATTCACATAGTCTGAAGGTGAAAAGTGATTCATATTTCCTGTTGGTAAATTTTTATAACAGCTTTATTGAGGTATCATTCACATTTAATTCAATTTACCCACTTAAAGTCACAATTCAATGGTTGTTAGTATACTCCCAAGGTTGTTCACAATAAACTGTGGAAAATTCTTAAACAGATGGGAATACCAGACCATCTGACATGCCTCCTGAGAAATCTGTATGCAGGTCAGGAAGCAACAGTTAGATCTGGACATGGAACAACAGACTGGTTCCAAATCAGGAAAGGAGTACAGCAAGGCTGTATATTGTCACCCTGCTTACTTAACTTATATGCAGAGTACACCATGAGAAATGCTGGGCTGGAAGAAACACAAGCTGGAATCAAGATTTCTGGAAGAAATATCAGTAACCTCAGATATGCAGATGACACCACCCTTATGGCAGAAAGCAGAAAGTACAAGAGGAGAGTGAAAAGTTGGCTTAAAACACAACATTCAGAAAACTAAGATCATAGCATCTGGTCCCATCACTTCATGGCAAATAGATGGGGAAGCAATGGAAACAGTGACAGACTTTAATTTGGGGGGCTCCAAAATCACTGCAGATGGTGACTGCAGCCATGAAATTAAAAGACACTTACTCCTTGGAAGGAAAGTTATGACCAATCTAGACAGCATGTTAAAAAGCAGAGACATTACTTTGCCAACAAAGGTCTGTCTAGTCAAAGGTTTGATTTTTCCAGTAGTCATGTATGGATGTGAGAGCTGAACTATAAAGAAAGCTGAGTGGTGAAGAATTGGTGCTTTTGAACTGTGGTGTTGGAGAAGACTCTTGAGAGTCCCTTGGACTGCAAGGAGATCCAACCTGTCCATCCTAAAGGAAATCAGTCCTGAATATTCTTTGGAAGGACTGATGCTGAAGCTGAAACTCCAATACTTTGGCCACTTGATGCAAAAAACTGACTCCTTGGAAAAGACCTTGATGCTGTAGAAGATTGAAGGTGGGAGGATAAAGGGATGACAGAGGATGAGATGGCTGGATGGCATCACCAACTCAATGGACATGAGTTTGAGTGAACTCCAGGAGTTGGTGATGGACAGGGAGGCCTGGCATGCTGCAGTCCATGGGGTCGCAAAGAGTTAGACATGACTGAGTGACTGAACTGAACTGAATGCATTATACAGTCTTTTGTAGCTGGTTTCATTTATTTAGTACAATGTTACCAAGATTTAGCAATTTTATAGCAGGTATCAGTACTTCATTTCCTTTCATGGCTGAATAATATTCTACTGTATATGCAGACTCAAGCAAAGTTAACATTTCAATGGAAAAAGAGTTGACAAAGTTTTAAAGAAATAGTTTGACTGAATTTTTTTTCTCTATCAGCATTATAGTTGATATAGTTATATTAAGTATGATATGTGTTTATTATATACTTAACAAGTAGAGAATATATTTAATAGGAAAATAAATTTAATACAAGTATTTTATAATTTAATACTTTTAATAAAAATTCAATACTTAAATTAAAATCCTGAGTAGTTCATTCTCAATAAAGTCAACCTTTAGTGGGTCAATCACTATAACACCTTAAAATAACAGTTTTTTTCAAAGCAAAGGGCCCTATCATTCAGTGAACAAAGCACTGAGTGGTTAGTTTTCTTAGTGAGAAATGGTTAAAATTCCTGAGGTCAAGTATGTGCTGGAGAAATAGTGCACATATCAATTCTAGTCATCAAGATATAAACTATCTACTGTCTGTGGTTCTCACTACCACTAGTAACTACATTTTTGTTTGATGGGTATTTAGAACCTTGTAAATCCACACACTTATGGACAACTTATCTTCGACAAAGGAGGCAAGAATATACAATGGAATAAAGACAATCTCTTTAACAAGTGGTGCTGGGAAAACTAGTCAACCAATTGTAAAAGAATGAAACTAGATCACTTTCTAACACCACACATAAAAATAAACTCAAAATGGATTAAAGATCTAAACGTAAGACCAAAAACTGTAAAACTCCTAGAGGAGAACATAGGCAAAACACTCTCCGACATAAATCACAGCAGGATTCTCTATGATCTACCTTCCAGAATACTGGAAATAAAAGCAAAAATAAACAAATGAGATCTAATTAAAATTAAAAGCTTCTGCACAACAAAGGAAACTATAAACAAGGTGAAAAGACAGCCTTCAGAATGGGAGAAAATAATAGCAAATGAAGCAAATGAAAAACAACTAATCTCAAAAATATACAAGCAACTTATGAAGCTCAATTCCAGAAAAATAAATGACCCAATCAAAAAATGGGCCAAAGAACTAAATAGACATTTCTCCAAAGAAGACATACGGATGGCTAACAAACACATGAAAAGATGCTCAACATCACTCATTATCAGAGAAATGCAAATCAAGACCACAATGAGATACCATTTCACACCAGTCAGAATGGCTGCGACCCAAAAGTCTACAAGCAATAAATGCTGGAGAGCGTGTGGAGAAAAGGGAACCCTCTTACACTGTTGGTGGGAATGCAAACTAGTACAGCCACTATGGAGAACAGTGTGGAGATTCCTTAGAAAATTGCAAATAGAACTGCCATATGACCCAGCAATCCCACTGCTGGGCATACACACAGAGGAAACCAGAATTGAAAGAGACACATGTACCCCAATGTTCATTGCAGCACTGTTTATAATAGCCAGGACATGGAAACAACCTAGATGTCCATCAGCAGATGAATGGATAAGAAAGCTGTGGTACATATACACAATGGAGTATTACTCAGCCATTAAAAAGAATACATTTGAATCAGTTCTGATGAGGTGGATGAAACTGGAGCCAATTATACAGAGTAAAGTAAGCCAGAAAGAAAAACACCAATACAGTATACTAACACATATATATGGAATTTAGAAAGATGGTAATGATAACCCTGTATGCGAGACAGCAAAAGAGTCACAGATGTATAGAATGGACTTTTGGACTCTGAAGGAGAGGGAGAGGGTGGTATGATTTGGGAGAATGGCACTGAAACATGTATACTATCATGTAAGAAACGAGTCGCTAGTCTATGTTCGATACAGGATACAGGATGCTTGGGGCTGGTGCACGGGGATGATCCAGAGAGATGATATGGAGTCGGAGGTGGGAGGGGGGTTCAGGATTGGGAACTCATGTACACCAGTGGCGGATTCATGTCAATGTATGGCAAAACCAGTACAGTATTGTAAAGTAAAATAAAGTAAAAATGAAAACTGAAAAAAAAAATAAAATTACTGTAGCATTATTCAGGTTTTTTTTCCCGCTTTGGTTATATGAATAGTAAAATTCACTGAAGTCAGTTATAGTAATATGGTATGCATGTGAAGAAAAACATTACATCACGCTTATTACTAGATGGAGACGTGCTCTAGATGGAGACGTGCTCTGTATAGAGTTCAGTGGATCTGTTTCAACACAAAAGATGCTTGCCCTTGAGGAGGTTTTAAGCTAAGTACTTCTTTGTAAGCCTGCCTACTCATGGACTCATTCAGGGAACTTTTAGAAACTAATGATATGTGAATTTCACTCTCAGAGAGACTCAGATTTCATTGGCCACCATCAGGACCTGAGCATCAGTTTTGTAAAAGATGCCAGGTCATTCCTATGGGTAGCCAGGGTTGAGATCTACTGTTCTAGAAAGATGGACAGGCTGATCAATACACATTGGAACCATATAGTAGATCTGACCTTTGACATCGTCCTTGTATATTGAAAGAAGTTAGCACTGAATGGATGAAAAGTTGGAATTTTAAGGAATTATATTTCATCTCCTTTACTTTCTATGAAGTTAAAGGTAAAATCTTCTACTGAGAGTGAAGACAGAAAGATTTAAGAAAGAGATTGGGTATCCCAACAACTGGGAGACAGTTGACCCATGTATATTTTCTGTAAGATTTGAGGACCCAGATGAAGTAAGAAACCTTGAGTCTGTAGCAGCAATGATTTGTATCTGCATCTGACTTTCTGTCGTAGATGGAGAGGAGTGTGTGTTTCGTCCTGTCGACATGTGAGTTCCTCTCCCCTTTGTTTCCACCTGAGCCCATGACGTGGTGGCAGTAATGCTGATCTGTGCAGACTCAATAAGTGGTATCACAGATCTGGAACACACTGCTACTTCCAGCCCACCACCTAAGTCCCCATCGTGGAGTTTAGTTCTGACATGCACTGCCTCCTCTTGGTTTCATACATCTTTAAAATACTTCCAACTGAGATGGGGCTTTTAATTAAACAACGGAATTAGATACCACTTTGATTCCTTAAGATAAGACATCTTCATTTTGTTCTAACATGTCTCTCAGCATGTAAACGTTGGGGCTGGGTAGCCAGTGTGTTGGGTAACACTGGAGAGATGAATATCACTTAAGAAAAGAGTCTAATGTTTTCTTTCCTAAACTGTCCCCAAGAGATAAATATAAGAAGTCTTAATTTTCTGAAAGTCATCCGAAGAGAGAGACAGTGTATTAGGAGTGTTCCTGTTTGCCTTTCTTTCAAGGACAAGGAAAAACTCCTACAATAATTTTTAAAAGGTTGAGGGTGGGAGGGCAGACAATAATGTGTCCAAACACCATCTAAATTAAAAGGCTTAAGATGTTGAAAATCAAGTAACATATATCAACTGAGAATTCACTGATCGTTTCACAAAGATAATGCAATACATTAGGTATGGATATAGAAAGTTGGCTGACAATTCGTGGTTATGGAAAACATATGTGCAATGGCCAGAATCATGGAATTGTATCAATGATACATGATTTTCAGTTCTTCCTTTTTACACATTAGGAGACCAAGTCCTAGGAAAGAAAGACCTTGTCCAAGGCAGTTTATTCACCAACAAAAAAATGCCCTGGATAACAATTTTATCTACTGACACCATGAGGTGGTACGAAAGCGAAGAGCAAGACGTTCTCTGTAAGTTCAGAGAGCAGTTGTTATGAGAGGTCTCCTCATAGGCCAGTGTTTTCTCTGTCATAGTACAAAGCAGGGACCAGTCACAAGACAGCAAGGTACAAAGACCGCTGAACCTTGCCTCAGCTCCCATCAAGAACAGCTAGCTATGGGATCCACCGTAGATGTCCACTCATTATGTGCCCAGTAAAGTAAAAGTCAAAAAATAGAGATGGATGTGATAAATACATACTGGATCTGGATGGGCATCGGTGTGACATTCTAAGTGAGAAATATGGACCCAATGATTCAAAATCAGAAAGAGGAACGAAGATTTTTGCTGGCTAGTCAACAGATTTGGCTTGGCTGGAATGGAGACTCGGTTAAGAAATGAGAGAAGATGACAGACACCAGACCTATATAAATTCTTGAGTCTGTGACCTCACTCTACTCTCTGGGCAAAAGAGAGGCACAAGAGTGTTGCACTGTGGAAACCAGGATGAAGAATGATGGCGAGGGCTGCTCCGCTCATGTGGAGGACAGACCGGGCTCAGGAGGGGAGGCAGGGGACCAGAAAGGAGCCCCTGAGGCAGTGCTGGGAGAGTCGGGAAGGGAATTGTATCAAGTGATACATGAGGACGGTGAGGGTGGTAAGAGAAAGAAAAAGCTACTTGAGAGAAATTCACAGGACAATGTGGTCTTGAGAAAAAACATGGGGTGGAAAGGAAGTAAAGGAAAGAGAGGTAGAAAGGTGATTTGAAGGATCCAGGCCTGTGCTAGTGAAGAAATTTGGTGTTGCAGACAGAAATGATGAATTTAAGATCTACTTCTGAAGGAAAAAGGGACTTCCCTGGTGGCTCAGATGGTAAAGCGTCTGCCTGCAATACGGGAGACCCAGGTTTGATCCCTGGCTTGGGAAGATCTCCTGGAGAAGGACATGGCACCCCACTCCAGTAATCCTGCCTGGAGAATCCCAGGGACAGAGGAGCCTGGTGGGCTATGGTCCATGGGGTCGCAAAGAGTCGGACATGACCAAGCGACTTCACTTCACTTCACTTCTGAAGGAAAAAAATCTAAAATTGGTTTTAGACACATTGAAATAAGGTATATCTTAAAAATTCAAATGGAAATAGTGAAGGGATGGAGATTAGAACGAATACTAGAAGACAGGACAAAGTCTTAAGAGCTGTAGATACGGGAGTTCATGGATTTGAAGCCCATACTTGAAGTCACAGAAACATGCATCTTGGTTTGCATGCACATTAACAATTGTATTTTTGAAAAATAAAAGGATAAATCTGTCTTTCACACCCTCCCCTGTCTAATTTTAGTAGGAAGCAGATGTCTTTGGAAAGGACTGACTTAGGTAATTTTCTTTTTAAGGTTGTGGTTTCTAATACTATATACTCGTAGAGCATTTTGGATCTGGACATTTTAAATTAGAAGTAAAATGTTGAGAAAAAAATACTATTTTTAAAATAGAGACTATCCTTAACTGAATTATATTTATTCTTCATTTCATTAAGATGTAAATAAGTCACCATAAGTGTGTTTCAGGGGGATTTCTTTCCCCAAAAATCTTCCGAAAGATCTTTAGTCTAGTGATACATTCTGCTTAATGTTCCATTTACATTTGTGATGATAATACCGTTTTGTTCTCCTATACCACCTACAGTGACCAAGGCTCATTCTTTTTAATTCATATTTCTACTCATTTTTATAGATTATTTAATACTGCATAATAATTAGGCAATTAGGCCACAACCCAGTGCACTCTAAGCAACATGGGAATGATCCAAAAAACACAAAATGAAGTTAATGTAACATAAAGAGGACTGTGCAATATAGAAAGAAATCAGATTACTGGTAAATACTTCAGTGTCATGAGGAGCCTCTGCAAAGTCATTTAGCCAGTGTTTCCCACATCGTGTGATTTTAACCAGATTATTCTCAAATATGTTTAAAAATACATATACATATATATTTTTAAAGAGAAGAACCTTAAGTTTAAGTGCATGTTCTATGGGCTCTTAGTGTTACACACACAACAACCAAAACTCAGTTTTACCTATACACAGTGTTTCACCAAAAGATAGGCATGGCCTACTGAATTCTTTGACAGAAACTGTAGAATCCTTCCCTTCTTTTGCCTTCATTTTGGTCTAACTTCGACCTACTATTCCTCAGTCAGCTGGCCAGAGGCTATATCCTTCTCAGTTCTCCTCATTCTCAAAGAACTCAGTACAATGCTTTCAAACTGAGTCTTTTATGCAACACTGGCTTGAGGCGATGCCTACAAAGATTTGGAGTTTACACTAATAAGGAAATAGCAAGTTGTGCTACAGTAACACATTGACCTCAAAATCTCAGGGGATTAACACAAAAAAGTATACGTCTTTCTCCTTCTTCCTGTCTAAAACTGGTAAGCCCACAAGGTGTTCCATGAAGCCACTCCGGGTTTTAGAGGCTCTGATATCAGATGACACCGCCATTTCAAAAAACGTACACTGTGACAAGGAAGACAGAATGTGAAGAACTGTCGACCTCATTCTCACTTCTGCTCACTTGGCAAAGCTGTCTAGGAAACCCAGGGGGAGAAAAAGAACTGCTGGACACTAAGAACTGTCCTTACACCCTGAGAAGGTACCTCTTTTAGAGGCAGCACCATGAGCACAGAAAATTACTAGGCTTGGTGACAAGAAATCGGTCTAATTTGGACAAGATAATTCCATTTTTCTGGGCTTTAACTCAAAATGAGAAATTTAGGAGAAGAGAAATATTAGGATGTTACAAACTCGTGTCCTAACACAGAAAGCTCAAGGCTTTAGGTGGTAAGTTTCACCACATTGTAAGAATTTTCTCCCAGTATTAAACAAACGAGGTCTTAATACTAAAATAGATCTGTTGCTATTGTTCAGTCGTCAAGTCATGTCCAACTCTTTGTGATCCCATGGGCTATAGCATGCCAGGCTCCTCCACTATCCCCTAGAGTTTACTCAAATTCACGGTAGACATTAAATCCAAAGGGGCCAAAAAACTTGAAAGTCTCCTCCCTCCTTCCTTCACTGTCCAGAGCTTCTTCCACCCAGCAAAACAGCCTTGCATGGTGGGGCAAAGATAGAATGGCTTTCCTTTACTATTAAATTGGAATTCCTCTGTTAAACAAGGATGCTTCCAGAGTTGAACCCAGTTGGAGATAATAAATATCTCTTCCTTTTTTGATACATAATATCTGATATTTATGATTTTAATATCAAACAAGATATATAAAATAAGGATTCTTCAAATTTTGGGGATGGAAACTGAGTGTCATAAAACACTGGGAACGCACAATGACAAGATCTGCTACAACTCTCAGAATAAGAAGGGAAGGGAGCTCCACTCATGCTATTTCACTTGGTAAGTTTTCTAAGCTTCCTACCGTATCTGCTACCATTATACGAATATGGGTAAGATACTATAGTATAAAATGATTGGACTTGATGGGAAAGATCTAGAAAATTGTTTTAATTGGGGGGTGTATAAAATATTTAAGAATACTTTTTCTCTGAAGCACAGTTATCTAGGTTGTTGCCTGACTCTCAAAATATGGAGAAAGCCTGTGTCCAGTGAAGCCAATTTTGTCATGCAATGATTTCTACCTTAAATTGAATTATACCAGGACTACAGGGGCCATGGCTACTAGGAGGAAATATAATCAGTAAGCTATTACAATTATAAAGCTGTATACTGTGCTTACAGTAGGGGTAATACCTTAGCTCCAGTCTTAAATCCAGGTAAGAAGCAGAGACCAAAGTCAGGTTTGGCCTGAAATTTAATGCCAGGTAGCAAGTCACTGACAGAGGAGCCTGGCGGGCTAAAGACCATGGGGTTGCAAAGAGTCAAGCATGACTGAGAGACTGAAAAACAACAACAAGAAGTCTCTGCCCAAGCAAACCTAAGGACATGATGATCTGCCTGGATAAATGTCTAAGATTCTGTCCGCACAGCGCCATGTGAGGAAGCTCACTGACTACAGTACATCTAAGTTTCATTGGAACCAGAACAGATACATTGATTTTTACTGGATTCAAATTCAATGAAGCCATCTGTGTTCATGAATTAGCTAACAAATGGCAGATATACAGATTCCACAGATAGGAAAAAGTTTATTGAATAAACATTCTACAATTTCATATTATTATTAGTGAAATGATCCTTATAAAATAATTAGTTAAATAAACCAAAAGTGGGGGAGGAAATATAAGGAAGTAATATATACATATATATATATCTCATTATATTTCAGAATGTTCAAAAAGAAGGGAGTGGACTTTGGGAAGGAAGGAGTGAGGACTGGCAGACTCTCTCCCAAGAGAAACAATTTAACAGGTGCAAACTTTTTACAAAATCATTAATCACTCATATTCTCTGGAAATTGCCCTAATGCATGTAACAAATAGATGAATATTCATTCAAGAAAATCATTAAGTCTCAGGAGGAAGAGTGAGAGTCTGCGGCATCTGACCCATCAGTTCAGTTCAGTTGCTCAGTCATGTCCGACTCTTTGCGACCACATGAATCGCAGCACGCCAGGCCTCCCTGTCCATCACCAACTCCCGGAGTTCACTCAGACTCACGTCCATCGAGTCAGTGATGCCATCCAGCCATCTCATCCTCTGTCATCCCCTTCTCCTCCTGCCCCCAATCCCTCCCAGCATCAAAGTCTTTTCCAAGGAGTCAACTCTTCGCATGAGGTGGCCAAAGTACTGGAGCTTCAGCTTCAGCATCATTCCTTCCAAAGAAATCCCAGGGCTGATCTCCTTCAGAATGGACTGGTTGGATCTCCTTGCAGTCCAAGGGACTCTCAAGAGTCTTCTCCAACACCACAGTTCAAAAGCATCAATTCTTCGGTGCTCAGCTTTCTTTACAGTCCAACTCTCACATCCATACATGACTACTGGAAAAACCATAGCCTTGACTAGACAGACCTTAGTCAGCAAAGTAATGTCTCTGCTTTTGAATATGCTATCTAGGTTGGTCATAACTTTTCTTCCAAGGAGTAAACGTCTTTTAATTTCATGGCTGCAGTCACCATCTGCAGTGATTTTGGAGCCCAAGAAGATAAAGTCTGACACTGTTTCCACTGTTTCCCCATCTATTTCCCATGAAGTGATGGGACTAGATGCCATGATCTTCGTTTTCTGAAAGTTGAGCTTTAAGCTAACTTTTTCACTCTCCTCTTTCACTTTCGTCAAGAGGCTTTTTAGTTCCTCTTCACTTTCTGCCATAAGGGTGGTGTCATCTGCATATCTGAGGTTATTGATATTTCTCCCGGAAATCTTGATTCCAGCTTGTGTTTCTTCCAGTCCAGCATTTCTCATGATGTACTCTGCATATAAGTTAAATAAGCAGGGTGACAATATACAGCCTTGACATACTCCTTTTCCTATTTGGAACCAGTCTGTTGTTCCATGTCCAGTTCTAACTGTTGCTTCCTGACCTGCATACAGATTTCTCAAGAGGCAGGTTAGGTGATCTGGTATTCCATCTCTCTCAGAATTTTCCACAGTTTATTGTGATCCACACAATCAAAGGCTTTGGTATAGTCAATAAAGCAAAAATAGATGTTTTTCTAGAACTCTCTTGCTTTTTCCATGATCCAGTGGATGTTGGCAATTTGATCTCTGGTTCCTCTGCCTTTTCTAAAACCAGCTTGAACATCTGGAAGTTCATGGTTCACATATTGTTGAAGCCTGGTTTGGAGAATTTTGAGCACTACTTTACTAGCATGTGAGATGAGTGCAATTGTGTGGTAGTTTGAGCATTCTTTGGCATTGCCTTTCTTTGGGATTGAAATGAAAACTACCTTTTCCAGTCCTGTGGCCACTGCTGAGTTTTCCAAATTTGCTGGCATATTGAGCGCAGCACTTTCACAGCATCATCTTTCAGGATTTGAAAAAGCTCAAGTCAAGGCTATGGTTTTTCCAGTAGTCATGTATGGATGTGAGAGCTGGACTGTGAAGAAGGCTGAGCAATGAAGAATTGATGCTTTTGAAGTGTGGTGTTGGAGAAGACTCTTGAGAGTCCCTTGGACTGCAAGGAGATCTAACCAGTCCATTCTGAAGGAGATCAACCCTGGGATTTCCTTGGAAGGAATGATGCTTAAGCTGAAACTCCAGTACTTTGGCCACCTCATGTGAAGAGTTGACTCATTGAAGACTTTGATGCTGGGAGGGATTGGGGGCAGGAGGAGAAGGGGATGACAGAGGATGAGATGGCTGGATGGCATCACTGACTTGATGGACGTGAGTCTGAGTGAACTCCGGGAGTTTGTGATGGACAGGGAGGTCTGGCGTGCTGCGATCACGGGGTCGCAAAGATTTGGACACGACTGAGTGACTGAACTGAACTGAACTGAACCGAACAACTGGAATTCCATTACCTCCACTAGCTTTGTTCATAGTGATGCTTTCTAAGGCCCACTTGACTTCACATTCCAGGATGTCTGGCTCTGGAAGAGTGATCACACCATCATGATTATCCGGATTGTGAAGATCTGACCTATAACCCAGTCCATTACACCCATTTCCCCAGCTCCTGGGTATCTATATCCCAGGCTTGTGCAGCCAAGGCAGGAGCCCTCTCTTCCTCCAGCTCCCACTTTGAAATCATAGTTTCACTACGGGAAAAGGAGGCTTCTGCATTTCTCATCTCCCCTTCCTGCAAGGCTCATGTTGCAAAAGTGCTACTCCAGGCAAGTCCAAAATGACTGGGTCTGTATTCCCCCACCCAGTTACAACGTACAGTGCAGGAGACTTACCTGCAATGGTATAATCTGAGAATACTGGGCCCTGATCACCTCTGCCTCCACTCGCTCATGGGATGGAAATTCCACACTGAGACACAAGGTGAAAAGAAGCAAAACCAACAGAACTATAGGGGAAAATAAGCAATTCAACAATGATAGCTGGAGACTTTAATAGCCCAATAATAGGTAGAACAAACTGACAGAAGATTAACAGGAAACAGAAGACCTGAATAATTCTACAAACCAACCGGAACAAATCTCTCTAGAAAAACTCCACTGAACAGTAGAATATACCTTCTTCTCAAGCACACACAACATTCTTCAGAGTAGACAAAGTGCTAAGCCACAAAACAAATCAAAACACATTAAAAACAACTGAAATAATAGAATGCATGTTTTCAGACCACAAAGGAATTAAATTAGAAATCAGTTACTGAAGGAAACTTGGGAAATTGACAAATATCTGGAAGTTAAACACACTAATATCCTGCTGGATAAAGAAGAGCAATAGAAAGGATTAGAAGATGGTACCATGACAACTGTATGCCAACAAGTTAGATGACTTAGATGAAACTGACAAATTCCTAGAAAGACACAAAACTACCAAAACTGACTCAAGAATAAACAGAAAATCTTAGTAGGCAAATCATGAATACAAAGATTGAATCAATCATTTACAAACTTCCCACAAAGTCCAGGCCCCAGCTGGCCCACTGGTGAATTCCACTCAGTTTTCAAAAAAGAATGAATACCAATCCTTTACAAACTCATGCAAAAAGTAGAAGAGGAAGGGACATTTCCCAGCTTATTTTATGATACAAGTACTACCCCGCTGGATAACACCACTAACTCAATGGACATGGATTTGGGCAAACTCTGGGAGACAGTGAAGGACAGAGGAGCCTGGTGTGCTGCAGTCCATGGGGTCACAAAGAGCTGGACAGCACTTAGTGACTGAACAACTGCCCTGCTGCAAAAGACAGGACAAGAAATGAAAACTGTAAAATAATGTGACTCATGAGTACAGAAAAAAGATCCTAAACAAAATTGAATTCCACAACATATAAAAAATGTTAGATACTAAGAGGGAATTACACCAGGAAGACTGGTTTAACATCTGAAAATTAATTAATACAATCACCATATTAATAGAATATTGGGGAAAATTGTATAATCATCACAACAGAGACATGAAAAGTATTTTGAAAAATCCAATACTGCTTATAATAGAAATGCCCAGCCAACTAGGAGTAGCTAAGTATTTACTTAACCTGATATAAGGTATCTACGAAAAACC
The DNA here is from genome assembly GCF_014754425.2 of Oryx dammah. Lineage (NCBI taxonomy): Eukaryota > Metazoa > Chordata > Mammalia > Artiodactyla > Bovidae > Oryx > Oryx dammah. The sequence goes on from NW_024070210.1 coordinate 97,672,098, forward strand.
TTCAGGTGATATCATATTTGGTGCTGGAGAAGACTCTTGAGAGTCCTCTGGATTGCAAGAAGATCAAACCAGTATATCCTAAAGGAAATCCGTCCTGAACATTCATTGGAAGGACTGATGCTGAAGCTGAAGCTTCAATACTTTGACCACCTGATGTGAAGAACTAACTCATCAGAAAAGACCCTGATGCTGGACAAGACTAAAGGCAGGAACAAGAATGAAGTCAGGAGGAGAAGGGAATGACAGAGGATGAGATGGCTGGATGGCATCACCAACTCAATCGATGGACATGAGTTTGAGCAAGCTCCAGGAGTTGGTGATGGACAGGGAAGCCTGGCGTGCTGCAGTCCATGGGGTTGCTAAGAGTTGGACACATCTCAGCAACTGAATGACAACAATATCACATTTAATGGTGAAAAAAATGAATGCTTTCTTTCCCTTAAGATCAAGAACAAGATAAGTATGTTTGTTCTCATCACTTCTGTTCTACATTGTACTAGAGGTTTTAATTACAGTAAATAACCAGCAAAAAGATATAAAATATGTAGACTGAAAAGAATAGATGAATTATGTCTATTCATAGATGAAATGATCTTATACATAGAAAATTCTCAGGAATTAACAGAAATATTATTAAAACTAAGAAATTCAGCAAACCCTAGGGTAAATAAATTACAAAAACCCGTTGAATTTTTATATACCAGCAGTAACACAAAAATAAAGAAAATTTCACTGATAATGGCAAAGAGAAAAAAATACTCAGATGTGCATTCTACAAAAGAATTGCAAACATACGTTAAAACTATAAAGTATTATTAAAAGAAATTGAACAATTTCTAAATAAATGGAAAGACAGCTCACATGTTGGCATCCTCATCTGTAAAATGATGCAGTCACATTGGTAAACGATTTAGCAGTTCTTCAAGTGGTTAACAGAACGCCCATTCCACTCCCAGGTATCAACTCAAGAGAAATGAAAACATATGTTTATACAAAACTTGTACATGAATATTCATAGCAGTATCATTCACACAAACCAAAAAGTGATCATCAACAGATGAGCAGATAAGTAAAATGAGCTATATTCATATCATGAAACATTATTCAGCCATAAAAAGGAATACGATACTGACGCCAGCTACGACACAGATGAAACTTGAAAACATGCTAAATGAAACAAGCCAGTTATGAAAGGTCTCAAATTGTCTGATTCCATTTAGATGGAATACCAGGAACAGACAAATCCATGGAGACTGAAACTGCATTGGTGGTTGCCTCGAGCAGGAGTAGCGGGAAAAGGGTAGGAATGTGGAGTGATTGCTAATGGATATAGGTTTCTTTTAGAGCGGGTGGAAATACTGTGAGAAGGATGCACAATGCTGTGGATACACTAGAAACAATAAATTTTACACTTTAAATGGGTGAATGGTATAGCATGTGAATTATATCTCAATAAAGTTATTTAAGAAATATTTAAGAACAAAATCACACACATTTGTAGAGTAAATTTCTCTTTATTCTTCAAAATTTTCCTCACTTCCTTAGACCTTCACTTTTTCATATGACTTTTTTTTTTTAATTTTTATTTTTACTTTATTTTACTTTACAATACTGTATCGGTTTTGCCATACATCAACACGAATCCACCACGGGTGTACATGAGTTCCCAAACATGAAGCCCCCTCCCACCTCCCACCCCACACCATCCCTCTGGATCATCCCCGTGCACCAGCCCCAAGCATCCTGTATCCTGCATCAAACATAGACTGGTTTTCAAATCAGCTTTTCTGATTCCTCAAAAACTCCTTGAGGATTTGAGTTAGAAATGAAGTGAGCTCATGGATTTGGGAGGACAGAGATTTCACAATGCTGAGTCTGACTTTCACGAGCAGGTTATATCTATATCCCCTCTTCATCCTCTTCTTTTTTCCAATTAAATATTTCATTTTTTCACTTGAGGAACTTCTATAGTTTCATAAAGTTAACTTCTGGTTACTATTTTTTTTTACAATAATGAATAAAATTTTATTGTATGAATTCAGTTTCAATCTGTTAGAGAATAGGGATTCTGTCAAGTTTTATATATAGATCAACATATTTTATATATACATTCAATAAACTTGCTGTATTTTTTCAGTATTAAAAACTTAGTTGTGTGGCACCTTGAATGCTCTGTGTACACACTGTTTAGACTGCAGTTGACACCAGGATTGTACTTTCTAATCTTTGTATATTTTTATCATTCTTATCTTTTGTTTTAAGACTTAGAATAAAACTTTTACACTGGCTTATTATTAATGTCCCAGCATTCTGAGAAACAGGAATGTGTGTGATATAAAGATAGTGTTTGCCTTCACTGTCTGTGGAAACATGCTGCAAGAAATAGCTCTGTGGCCATTTGCCTAGTTAATTGCTCTGATCTAAAATGATCAAGAGGGCCAAATGGTTACAGGCTGGACTAGGTCTCTAGGTTAAACCCTTAAGGTGCCAGGAAGACTGAAGCCCTACTTCCCTAGGTATTTACATTGCAAATAATATAAATGCCAGACTTTGAACACATCTCTAGCTCTTAAAGCCCAGGCAGCAGCCATTTATCAGGCCCGTGGAAAGATGTATATATATTTCTAAATGTTAGACTGAGAATCCAGGATCCTTTCTATCCCATCTCAAATAAATAAATGTATACCTTCTCTTTCATGAGGGAAGGAGGTGGCTGTCTCTCTCCAGTATATAAAAAGATTAAACTCACTATTCTCCAACCCTCACCTAGTGTCAGACACTCTTGTAGATTTGTCCATTTGGCTTTTATTGTGTTAAAACAAAGTAAGGCTTGGAATGAAGTGGTTAGGAGAGGCCATGTGGTTATTGTTTACTAAAGACAACTAATAATAACACACACACTCTCACTGAGAATGCCTCATAAGTCATACAGTACCAAATTAATAAACATGAATATTAACAACTCACCATATTAGATTTTTCTAATGTTAAACATTTCTGCCTTCCTGAGACAAACCCCAATCAATGACAATGTATCTAATTTTAAACACTTTTTAATGATGGGTGTATCACTTGAACTTCTGTATCAACATTCATATGGAGACTTTTGTGATTTTATTACCCTTTTCTACCAAGTTTGTTATTACTGTTTTAAGAGCTTAAAAACTGGGTAGATGGTTAACTTCTTTCTCTGTGACAGCTTGTATGAAATAAAAATAATTTGCCCTTAAATAAAAATTATAAGCCTTGAAGGATTATTTAATATATCCTGTAACACCATCTGATCCTGGTGTCTTAATTCGGGAGGGGGGAGGGCAACCAGTTCCAAATCTTTACTGCTTGATAGTTTATTTCTTCTCAAGGAAATATTCATAATTTCTAAATAGATTATGCATTTAACTTATGCTTTCAAAATTAAGTTTTATAGTAGGTCTTAAGGCTGATATTGATTATCTTTTGTTGATTTTCAACTTTAGCGCACAAGCATCTCCTTGGCTATACATTAATTTTTGTATCTTCTTTGCTTTTAAACTTAGATTATTGATTGACTAATTATACTTTATCCAGTATGAATGAAATTTCTTTTATCAGCTCAGTCTTTCATATTGACCACAAAACTGCACTTCATTTTCTTCTCTCAGTGGCTGTTTTTCCCCTTTTCTCAGCTCTTTATTCTAATTTCTGATGGGTTAATTTGAGAATACACTTTTTAAAATACTATCAAATACAATCCAGCACTTTTTCATCTGGGATTATTGGGGGTTGCCATATTGTAGCCAAGTTTCCAGGACTATCTGATGACACCAAGTTGTGAGGCAAAAAAACACTTATAAACATGTACTTATTTAGTGTATTTGGTCATAGGACTAAATTATAATTTTCCACTAACAGATGGCATCTAAGATTGCAGATATTCCACAATTCCTTAGTCAAAGAAAGAGGAAGGAAACTGACATTTAAATTTTCTAGAAATTAAATAATCAATAACATGAAAAATATAGAGAAATGAACAATATAAATCAGGCTGCTCTCATTCTGCTCTAAAGGCTTTGGCCTCAGCCACAGAGTTCATCTCAATTATTAGTACAAAGAAATATTCAACTGTCTCCTTAATGTAGTCACCATTATATTTCAGCCTGTTCCCAACACAACTGTCTTCAACCAGGTCACACCAAATGTTTTACCCAAATCAGCTGATGAGCACCTCTTAGCATGATTCTTTGGCTTTGGCTCCCTCCTTGTCATTAGCCAAATTTTTTTGAATTTTGAGTAATCATCCAACTTTTGCTGATGGATAAAATGCAAGTCACATTTCCCTGCTGAATCAATCACTGTCTTATTTTATAAGATTGCCAGATGGTCTACAATAATACTCACAGATAAGGATGGGTAGAGTCTTACATCTAAAAAGTATTCTTAACATTTTTGGGAGAGGAGATTTAGACCAAGAAAGGTGAAAAAGCTTGCACTGGGACACACACATGTAGATAATGTTGGAGCAGGCCTTGAACTTCACTCTACTTACTCCTAGTCCTGGGCTTTCTCCACTCTTTCATGTTTCCCCCTCTTTCCTTTTTCCCATTTTTAACTCCAGCATCCTGAATCACCTAGAAGATAGTACAAGATGCTCATGAGAACTAAGAGCCATACTTATTCGTCATCCACCACCAACCTTTCTAAAAGGTGAAATAAAGTACTAAAAATGGTCTCACTAGACTAGTAGACTTATTGTTCCTTATAGCTAAAATTTTCTATTATAAACAAGTGAGATAAAATGACTGCTATTAAATAATGCACAGACATATATTACAAAAATAAAAACAAAAAACTCCTTAGATTTATTTGTCAATAAAATTACAAAATCAATTCCAAAAAGAATCATGTTAAGGACAATCTGAAACCTCAGAAATTATGGTTAGTAGGGTAAGGAGAAAGGGATCAGACTTCTAATATCTGAGTGGTAATGGAGATAGGAAAATGGCAAGCATTTTGCATTGTTTATCTCAATTAATCTTTAAACAAAAGGGAATCACTAGAACTTCACTAGCTAGTTTTTCTGACTAATTTTCAAAACATCAGCACATATTCTTAAATACAAGCATGCATTCTTAACCTTGTGGCCAAGGTAAATTTGATAAAAATATCACAGCACAGGGCCATATTATAATATTATTCTAAAGAAGGCTTCCCTGGTGGCTCACTGATAAAGAATTGTCAATGCACGGGACACAGGTTTGATCCTTGATCCAGGAAGATTCCACATGCTGTGGTGCAACTAAGCCCATGTATCACAACTACTGAGTGCTCTAGAGCCCATGAGCAGCAACTACTGAGCCCACAAATTCCAACTATAGAACCCCAGGTACCTATAGCCTATGCTCTGCAAGAGAAACCACTATAAGGAGAAACCCACATACTGCAACTAGAGAGCAGCCCTCACTTGCGGCAACTGGAGCTGGTTCATGCATAGCAATGAAGGTCCAGTGCAGCCATAAATAAATCTTAAAAAATAATTTTGTAAAGGGTAACTCATACTCAAAATTATAAACTTTTCTCAATAATTCTGAAATCATGTCATATAGTTTCTTCATGATTGCAGAATATGAAATAAAAAACTCGGTTTCAGAAACTTTTATTTCTATAGATATCTTTATATTTTGATCTGGCTCACTTGCTTTAATTGCCCAGTACTGTGAGAAGTTTACCAAGCTGATAACACTTTGGGGTTTTACCAGTTAAGTCATCCCTTTTGAATTCATCACCAATCAAAGCATTTCCAAATGCTCTTGGGCAGTCCTGATCATTTATAGTGTTTATCAGCTAGGCACTGTACCCTAAGTTTTTTGCAGTAAACACAAGCTTTTCACATTTCACCATCCATAGAACAAACTAAACCCTCTAAGTACTCAGAATGCTATAGATATAAGGGCAGAGATAAGGAAGTGAACAATGTGAACTAGTGGAAGAAACACTAGACTAAAAGCTACCTGATCATGTCTAAGATCTAAAGGAGAGATAAGAAAGCCTTCTTCAGTGATCAGTGCAAAGAAATAGATGAAAGCAACAGAATGGGAAAGACTAGAGATCTCTTCAAGAAAATCAGAGACTCCAAGGGAACATTTCATGCAAAGATGGACTCAATAAAGGACAGAAATGGTATGGACCTAACAGAAGCAGAAGATATTAAGAAGAAGTGGCAAGAATATACAGAAGAACAGTACAAAAAGATCTTCATGACCCAGATAATTATGATGGTTTGATCACTGACCTAGAGCCAGACATCCTGGAATGTGAAGTCAAGTGGGCCTTAGGAAGCATCACTATGAACGAGCTAGTGGAGGTGATGGAATTCCAGCTGAGCTATTTCAAATCCTAAAAGACAATGCTGTGAAAGTGCTGCACTCAATATGTCAGCAAATTTGGAAAACTCAGCAGCAGCCACAGTACTGGAAAAAGGTCAGTATTCATTCCAATCCCAAAGAAAGGCAATGCCAAAAAATGCTCAAACTACTGCACAATTGCACTCATCTCACACACTACTAAAATAATGCTCAAAATTCTCCAAACCAGACTTCAACAATATGTGAACCATGGACTTCCAGATGTTCAAGCTGGTTTTAGAAAAGACAGGGGAACCAGATATCAAATTGCCAACATCTGTGGGATCATCAAAAACCAAGAGAGTTCCAGAAAAACATCTATTTCTTACTGACTATGTCAAAACCTTTGACTCTGTGGATCACAATAAACTGTGGAAAATTCTTCAAGAGACGGGAATACCAGACCACCTCATCTGCCTCTTGAGAAATCTGTATGCAGGTCAGGAAGCAACAGTTAGAACTGGAAGTGAAACAAAATGCATGCATACTGAGTCGCTTCAGTCATGTCCAAGTCTGTGCGACCCCATAAATGGCAGCTCACCAGGCTCCTCTGTCCCTGAGATTCTCTAGGCAAGAATACCAGAGTGGGTTGCCATTTCCTTCTCCAATGCATCCATGCATGCTAAGTCACTTCGGTCATGTCCGACTCTGTGCAACCCTATGGACAGCAGCCCACCAGGCTCCTCTGTCCACAGGATACTCTAGGCAAGACTACTGGAGTGAGTTGCCATTTCCTTCTCCAATGGAACAACAGACTGGTTCCAAATAGTAAAAGGAGTACATCAAGGCTGTATCTTGATGTACTCAACATATATGCAGAGTACATTTGACTTATTTAACTTATATGCAGAGTATATGATGACAAACGTTGGGCTGGATGAAGCACAAGCGAGAAATATCAATAACCTCAGATATGCAGATACCACCCTATGGCAGAAAGCGAAGAAGAACTAAAGAGCTTCTTGATGAAAGTCAAAGAGGAGAGTGAAAATGTTGGCTTAAAGCTCAACATTCAGAAAACTAAGATCATGGCATCCGGTCCCATCACTTCATGGCAAATAGATGGGGGAACAGTGGAAACAGTGGTTGACTTTATTTTGGGGGGCTCCAAAATCATTGCAGATGGTGACTGCAGCCATGAAATTAAAAGGCACTTGTTCCTTGGAAGAAACATTATGACCAACCTAGACAGCATGTTAAAAAGCAGAGATATTGCTTTGCCAACAAAGATCTGTCTATTCAAGGCTATGGTCTTTCCAGTAGTCATGTATGGATGTGAGAGTTGGACTATAAAGAAAGCTGAGCACTGAAGAATTGATGCTTTTGAATTGTGCTGTTGGAGAAGACTCTTGAGAGTCCCTTGGACTGCAAGGAGATCAGTCCATCCTAAAGGAGGTCAGTCCTGAGTGTTCATTGGAAGGACTGATGTTGAAGCTGAAACTCCAATCCTTTGGCCACCTGATGTGAAGAGTTGACTCATTGGAAAATACCCTGATGCTGGGAAACACTGAAGGCAGGAGGAGAACGGGCTGACGGTGGATGAGATTGTTGGATGGCATCACCAACTTAATGGACATGAGTCTAAGTAAACTCTGGCAGTTAGTAATGGACAGGGAAGTGTGGCATGCTGCAGTCCATGGGGTCACAAAGAGTCAGACTCGACTGAGCAACTAAACTGAACTGAAGACCTAACTATCATTATCAGGGTACACATCCTTTGGCATGCTACTTTATTTTTCTAGGACTTAATCTTTATATTAGAAAAGAAGGAAGGTTTAAAATAAATGGCCTGATCTTCCACCTTCAAAATTTGTAAAAAGAAGAGTAGTAAACTCAAAAAAGTAGAAGATAGTATCAGATATCAGAAGGATATCAGAACAACAACGAAATCAATGAAATGTAAAACAAGCAAACACAGAAAAAGCTTAAAAACCTAAAAGTTAATGTTCTGAAAAAATCACAAAATTTATAAACACCTAGGTAGTCTGATCAAAGATGAAAAAGTAGTACACACAGATTATCAACAATAAGAATGAAAATGCAGTTGCAGCTATAGATTCCAGAGAAATAACAGGATAGTAAGAGAATATTATGAACAATTTTATACAACAAATTCAAGTTAGATGAAAAGGACGAATTCTTACAAAACCAGAACTTAGTAAAAATGACAAAAGATGAAGCAGAAAAGATGAATATTTTTATATTCATCAAAAGAATTCAAAATTTACAACTATTCTATGAAGAAAACTTCTTGCAAAGTTATTTTATTGAATAATTTTGTCTAATATTTAAGGAAGGAATAATACTAATCTTACACAAACCCTGAAAAAGGGAAAAAATAAACATTCCAAACTTATCTATGAAGGTAGCATAATTTGGATATTAAAAATGACAAAGATATTCTAAAAAAGAAAACTATAATTCAATAATATTCATAATCTTATGACAAGTTTTAAGTATATTTGTCAGTTGTCTAGATGTACATCAAAACAATAATACATCAAATCAAGTAAAGTTTGTTCTAGAAATGAAAGAATGTTGGAAAAACTAAAAAAATAAATCAATGTGATTCATTCTCTTAATATTATAAGGGAGAAAAAAAATGGCCATTTCAATATATGCAGAAAATTTTTTAACAAATTCAGCATACATTTATGAAAAAAAATGCTCTCAACAAACCAAGAAAAAGAAAGTTCTCATTCTTATAAAGAATATCTGTGAAATAATTACAGCTAACATTATATTTAATGGTTAAGTATTTATGCTTTCTCCCTAAGTTATAAAACAAGGTAATAATGCCTACTTTCCAAATTTCTATTCAACATTGTACTAAAAGCTATAGACATTGAAATAAGGTAAGGAAAAGGAATAAGCATAACAATCAGAAACAAAGAAGTAATATTATCACTACATTCTGACAGTATAAAATCCTATGTTCACATAGAACATCCTATAAAATTTAAAAACTACTAGAAATTAATAAGCTAGTTTAGCAAGGATGGGAGATACATGGTTAATATAAATATCAACTGTATAATCATATGATAGCAGCTAACAATTGAAAATATGATTAGAAAAACACTTTTTACAATTGTATAAAAACACATAAAACGTTTAAGTTTAAAAGAGAATATTAAAGTCATTTATACTTAAAACTATAAAATATTCCTGGAAGAAATTAAAGAAAAACTAAATAAAGAAACCTAATGCTAATGATTGGCAAGGTCAATATTGTTGCAACATAATTCCTCTCTGTAGAGCCAACACAGTTTCATAATAATCTTGCAGTCATTTTTATGAAACTGAAGAGATGATTCTGAATTTTATATAGGGATATAAACAGCCATGAACTCATAGCATGTTTAAAATAAGAATAAAAGGAAACAAGTTGAAGGAGTTACACCACTTGATTTCTAGGGTTACTATAAACTCAAGTAGTAAAGGGAGATCAACAGACAAAATTAATAACTAGATCAATGTATTAATAATAAAAATAGAGAATTGAGTAGACCCATATTTCTATGGTCATTTGATTTAAATACGAGGCTAAACTAACTCAATCAAGGAAAAGAATGTTTTCAATAAACGTCCTAGAATAAGTGGATAGTCATATTAAAATAACAACAACAATAACATTTACTCCTGCCCTACTCACACACAAATTAATTTGTAGTGGACCAGGGACCTAAACATGAAAGGTAAAAAACTAAAGGTTTTGGAAGAAAACACAGAATGGTATCTTTTAAACTTAGAGGTAAACAAAAATTTCTTAACTAGAAGGGAGAAAGCAATAATAATAAAAGAAAACATTGATGAATCAGATTTTATCACAAGTAAAACTTTGGGCTTGAGAAAGGGTATCATTGGGAAAATGAAGAGAATTTACAAACCAGTAATAAAAAGATACACAATCTAACAAAAGGGAAATTAAATGAAAAGATTTCACAAAAGAAGATATATTAAGAGCCATTACACATTTGAAAATACTGCGTATTATCTATTCAGTAGGAAAATGCAAATTAAACTATAAGGAGATACCAGTACCTACAAAGAAAAATGAGTAAAATTAAAGACTCACAAAAATCAAATACTGGGAGGGAAGTGAATCATCTGAAACTTCTATACACATAACTACTTCAGAGAAACATTTGGCAGTTTCAAAAAAAATAATAATAATACAGTAAAAATAAAAAGTAAATATATACCTAATCTCCAACCAAGAAGTTTGAGAACTAGATATTCATCCAAAATAATAGAAAAGCATATGTCAGAGATGGGTCTGAGGTTTATTCTCTTGCCTCCATGCTTCCATGCTTTGTCAATCAGTTCTTTTTCAACTGCAAACCTTGACCGGCATCTCAGCGTTTGGCTCACTGTGCCCTGGGCAAATGGACAAGATTGGGCCAGCTGTGCTCTTCTCAGATAATCTGACCTCAGATAACACATATCGAGAAACCTTACTCTGGTTGTACCGCATCAAATGCAGTACTTGGATGTAGTCTCAAAAACGACAGAATGATCTCTGTTCGTTTCTAAGGCAAACCATTCAATATCACGGTAATCCAAGTCTATGCCCCAACCAGTAAAGCTGAAGTTCAACGGTTCTATGAAGACCTACAAGACCTGTTAGAATTAACACGCAAAAATGATGTCCTTTTCATTATAGGGGACTGGAATGCAAAAGTAGGAAGTCAAGAAACACCTGGAGTAACAGGCAAATTTGGCCTTGGGGTACAGAATGAAGCAGGGCAAAGGCTAACAGAGTTCTGCCAAGAGAACGCTCTGTTCATAGCAAACACCCTCTTCCAACAACACAAGAGAAGACTCTACACATGGACATCACCAGATGTTTGACAACACCAAAATCAGATTGATTGATTATATCCTTTGCAGCCAAAGATGGAGAAGCTCTATACAAGCAAAAGCAAGACTGAGAGCTGACTGTGGCTCAGATCATGAACTCCTTATTACCAAATTCAGACTTAAATTGAAGAAAGTGGGGAAAACAACTAGACCATTCAGATATGACCTAAATCAAATCCCTTATGACTATACAGTGGAAGTGAGAAATAGATTTAAGGAACTAGATTGGTAGACAGGTGCCTGATGAACTACGGATGGAGGTTAGTGACATTGTATAGGAGACAGGGAGCAAGACCAACCCCAAGAAAAAGAAATGCAAAAAGGCAAAATGGCGGTCTGAGGAGGCCTTACAAATAGCTGAAAAAAGAAGAGAAGCAAAAGGCAAAGGAGAAAAGGAAAGATACACCCATTTGAATGCAGAATTCCAAAGAATAGCAAGGAGAGATATGAAAGCCTTCCTCAGCGATCAATGCAAAGAAATAGAGGAAAACAATAGAATTGGAACGATTAGAGATCTCTTCAAGAAAATGGGAGATACCAAGGGAATATTTTATGCAAAGATGGGCTCAGTAAAGGACAGAAATGGTATGGACCTAACAAAAGTAGAAGATATTAAGAAGAGGTGGTAAGAATACACAGAAGAAGTGTAGAAAAGATCTTCATGACCCAGATAATCATGAACATGAGATCACTCACACTCACCTAGAGCCAGACATCCTGGGATGTGAAGTCAGGTGGGACTTAGGAAGCATCACTACGAACAAAGCTAGTGGAGGAGATGGAATTCTAGTTGAGCTATTTCAAATCCTCAAAGATGAATCTGTGAAAGTGCTGCACTCAATATGTCAGCAAATTTGGAAAATTCAGCAGCGGCCACAGGACTGGAAAAGGCCAGTTTTCATTCCAATCCCAAAGAAAGGCAATGCAAAAGAATGCTCAAACTACCCCATAATTGCACTCATCTCACATGCTAGTAAAGTAATGCTCAAAATTCTCCAAGCCAGGCTTCAGCAATATGTGAACCGTGAACTTCCAGATGTTCAAACTGGTTTTAGAAAAGGCAGAGGAACCAGAGATCAAATTGTCAACATCCACTGGATCATGGAAAAAGCAAGAGGGATCCAGAAAAACATCTACTTCTGTTTTATTGACTATGCCAAAGCTTTTGACTGTATGGATCACAATAAACTGTGGAAAATTCTGAAAGAGATGGAAATACCAGACCACCTGACCTGCCTCTTGAGAAACCTCTATGCAGGTCAGGAAGCAGCAGTTACAACTGGACATGGAACAACAGACTGGTTCCAAATAGGAAAAGGAGTACATCAAGGCTGTATATTGTCACCCTGTTTATTTAACTTATATGTAGAGTACATCATGAGAAACGCTGGACTGGAAGAAACACAAGCTGGAATCAAGATTTCCAGGAGAAATATCAATAACCTCAGATATGCAGATGACACCACCCTTATGGCAGAAAGCGAAGAAGAACTAAAGAGCCTCTTGATCAAAGCAAAAGAAGAGAGTGAAAAACTTGGCTTAAAGCTGAACATTCAGAAAACAAAGATCATGGCATCTGGTCCCATCACTTCATGGCAAATAGATGGGGAAACAGTGGTTGGCTTTATTTTGGGGGGATCCAAAATCACAGTGCATGGTGATTGCAGCCATGAACTTAAAAGACGCTTGCTCCTTGGAAGGAAAGTTATGACCAAACTAGACAACATATTCAAAAGCAGAGACATTACTTTGCCAACAAAGATCCAACTAGCCAAGGCTATGGTTTTTCCAGTGGTTATGTATGGATGTGAGAGTTAGACTGTGAAGAAGGCTGAGCACCGAAGAATTGATGCTTTTGAACTGTGGTGTTGGAGAAGACTCTTGAGAGTCCCTTGGACTGCAAGGAGATCCAACCAGTCCATCCTAAAGGAAATCAGACCTGAGTATTCATTGGAACGACTGATGCTGAAGCTGCAACTCCAATCCTTTGGCCACCTGATGCAATGAACTGACTCAATGGAAAAGACCCTGATGCTGGGAAAGATTGAAGGCAGGAGGAGAAGGGGATGACAGAGGATGAGATGGTTGGATGGCATCACTGACACAATGGACATGGGTTTGGGTGGACTCCGGGAGTTGGTGATGTACAGGGAGGCCAGGCGTGCTGCGGTTCATGGGGTCACAGAGTCGGACATCACCTAGTGACTGAACTTAACTGAACTACATCAAACAACCTGAAGAGGCTGCTTCATAAAATTCTTCTCATTCCTGTGGTATTTTTTTTTTTAAAGAAGGAGCATACCTATCACTATCACAGAGACAAGCCAAGTCTAGATGCTGGCTTTTAAGATGGTAGAGTAAAGAACCTTGAGCTTACCTCCTCTCATACACACCAAAATCACAGCCTACTGCTGAACAACCATTGATTAATAAAGACTGGGATGGACCGAAAAGATTTTGTATATCTAAAGACATAAAGAAGAAACCACGAGACAGTAGGATGGGGGTACACTTGTGATTTAGTCAAATTCTCTACCCTCTAAGTGGGTGACGCACAAACTGGAGAAGAATTATATTGCAGAGACTCTCCCACCAGAGTGAGAATGTGAGTCCCATACCAGGCTCCCCAGCCTAGGGGTCTGGCATCAGGAGGAGGAGCCCCCAGAGTATTTGGATTTGACTGCCAGTGGGGCTTAATTTCAGGATCTCTATGGACTTGGGGAAACTGAGGGGAGCAGGGGAGGCCCCTGTTAATTCTTAAAAGGAGTCAACAGAAGCTCATGTGCACCGAGACCAAAGGCAAAAACGGTGACTTCCCAGCAGCCTGGACTTGGGGGATCTCCTGGGCAGGCAGAGGGTGCCTGCATCTCACTCTGCAGTCAGAAACGCTGCTGCTAGACACTTCGGGGAGTCCTGAACTCTCCCTGAAGCAGACATCTCGCTTGGGTCATTACTACCAAAATCTGGTCCCACGCAACAATTTTTGTTGTTTTATTTAACTTCTCAGATAAATAAAGTTGATAAACCTTTAGTCAGACTCATTAAGAAAAACAAAGACAGAGGGTCCAAATGAATAAAATCAGAAGTGAAAATAGAGAAGTTACAATCAACACAACATAAATAATACAAATGATTATAAGAGATTATTAGCAACTATATGCCAATGAAATGCATAACTAGAGGAAATACACAAATTCTTATAAAGACTGCTCTCTGTCTTAGGCACTGTCTATTTTCCCTCCTCCCTCTCTCTCGTATCTCTTTGGGAAAACCAAGTTTCAGGCTGGGATCAGCCTTGTGGCAATGCACACGTGAAACCAAAGCCTCAGGCCAACAGGCAGCAAGGAACTGAGGCGTGCCGACAGCCTCTGGCATGGCTGTGCACACAGGCTCACCAGCTCCAGCTGAGTGATGAGAACCACAGCCCTAGCCAACAGCTTCCCTAAAATGTTGTGAGAGAGCTGGAGCCAGAACCATCTGGTTCAGCCCTGGCCAGATTCCTGACCGTCGGAAACTCTGAGATAATAAATGTTTACCGTTTAACCTGCTAAATTTGGGGGGTAATTTGTTACATAGCAATGGATAACTAAAACAGTTCCGTATATCTATGTTCTTTCAGATGAATTGCTTTGGAGGAATCTCAACAAACCTACAGATGCTATTGTTTTTGCATTCAGTCTCCAAGGACTAATACACTTTCATAGTCCCTCTTAAACCACCACCAGAATTAGAGAAGATGAAAGATCATAGAAAAGAAACAAGCAGGAAAGACAGTTCATTTGCCAAGTACTTCTGGTCTTAACTCTGGAAATGCAATACAGAACATCAAAGTACAACCTAAATTTAATACAGCCACATGATGTGACCTCCTTAACAAAATGACCAATGAGATCCTAACTCCACGACTAGCCTAACTTTTAGAGTGAAATAAAATGTAATGGGAAATTAACTGTTGTTTTCTTGGAATTTTTAAAAGGAAGCACTTAAATTTCTCAAAAGAATAGTGTTCTATAAAACCAAGAGGAGCCTCCTAAAACAATAAATTAGTTGAAGTGAAAAGTTTAGGCATTTAATAGTCTCTTTTTGCATGGAAATATACTTTGGATTAGGCTTTGGAGGGAAAAGGTGATTGTGAATTTTTCACCAATACTTTCTGATAATTTTCTAAAGGCTTTGAAAGTTATTTTACTTCCATAGAGACTATCTTCAACATGTTTGACCACATACAGTTTCTCCTGAAATGTAACATGATTATATAGCTTGTCCTATGTGTTAATTCATTTATCTTCAGACAGACACACTCTACTATTAGATGAGGCAAATCAGACCAAAGTGAAAGGCAACTGTTAGATGGAAAATAGTTTATGGAATTATCATTTGACTACTTTCCACCTATTTATTATAATTTTTAACTTACAGAAAAATATGAGCCTCTGTAAAGTCATAACACACACACATATACACGTATCTAAAGTCTGTGTATTTCTTATTTAAATGTCGCCAGACAGAAGTGTAAAGAACACTTTACTGACTGATTTTGGTATGACTATTATCTTCATTTTCTTCCTTTGTGGAGGGGGATGGATAGTGAATAGAAAGGCTGCAAAAGGATTGACATTTATGGTGAGGTTTATTGTATTTTAAGGCTGAATGAGACACAATGTCATGCATTAAAACTGCAAAGGCATCTAAGTTTAAGACAGGCTTATCTAAAATGGTAGGATCCTGCAGAGGGGTCATAACATATGCTGCTTTACAAAGACCTCAAATCTATTTTTTGAAAGGCCTTTATTTTGAAGGGAGACGAAAAATGGAGAAGAGATTGCCCACAGGGGAAAGAGACGTTCTGGATCTGGAAGGATTTATCTTTAAAGGGGTAAATATCATTACTGAATATGAGTTCAGACACTATTAAGAAGTCTGATTAAAAGTCCACAAATTAGCAAAGTTCTATGTTAATCTGTAGACTTTTACCTTGTAATGATGTAAGTCATTTCTATTTGATGGAAAATAGATGCCCAAAAGTTATTCTTTACTTCCTCAGACAATATTAATCAGTTCTGGGTCTAGGATTTTTTGATGAAATTGTCCGTGAATATCCATGAATAGTTTAACATCTTACTGATTCCCACGTTAATTCACATGTTAAGTGAAAGAAATGTTTAACATATGTTAACTTTATATTTAAATGAAAGTCATGACTAATGACTAATAGCTTGTAGTAATAATAACAGCACTGCCTTATTATATGTATCACCATAAGCAATTCCATTCTTCTCAGTCATTCACCTGATGCCTTCTTTAGCTGTGAGTAAAATTTTGTATAAACTAGCTTACCTCTTCAACTTTATCAAAGATTTTCAAGCCCTGGGAACAGCAGGCTCATGTTCACAATTTTCCTTGACATGAATAAATGACAAATTATTTCCAAGTGAAAAAGTAGTTAAGGGACTGAAAAGAATAGACATGGTATATTGCTTTGTCTCCAGTTCTCACTAAGAGGCAGTTTGACAATCCGGGGGACACCTGATGCCATGTTTGGTTAGAACAACCAGGGGGAAGGTGCTACTGACATCTTGTGATCAGAGGCCAGGGATGATGCTAAAGAGTCTACATTGCACCAGACGTGTCCAACAAAGAATCACTCAGCTCAAATGTTAGTAGTGCTAACCTTTGGAAACATGGGTCTACAGTAGAAAAATGAGCTGAGGAATTATCAGGTAAAAACAAAGGGGAAGACAGTGACAGATGAAATGTAATTCTCTCCAAAAATTATGCATGAGAATATATTAACCTAAGAAATAAAAGTATAGCAATTACCTTTGAAACTCACTCTGTTTTCAGATAATACAACTTGTGATTCATTTCAGAATGGAAGTAGAACATTAAGAATAGCAAATTCTTTTCATGTCTCATAATAACTTTGGCCAAATGATAAATCATACAGCAATTCAAGTAAAGTAAAACGGCTATTAGGTTTATGGGCTATGTTAATTCTCAAAAAATATTTCATAGATTTATTTTCATCTTTGGTCATTTACCGCATGTATTTTGGGACAAAAATTATCTATTTTTCCCCTAGAAAATATATGTCCATGAATATACCTGCGGATTATATCTCCTTTCAATATTTATTATTGGAACTGAGTAATTATTTCATTTACAGAACTATATATTTTTTTAACTAGGATTTTCACAGCAAAAAGAATCCTACCAGGCTCTTCCTTTTGGACACATCAACAAAATCAAAAGCTTTGCAGACCCTTTCAAAAGCTATGCAGATTCCATCAT
This sequence comes from Oryx dammah, assembly GCF_014754425.2. Lineage (NCBI taxonomy): Eukaryota > Metazoa > Chordata > Mammalia > Artiodactyla > Bovidae > Oryx > Oryx dammah. The sequence goes on from NW_024070210.1 coordinate 97,689,632, forward strand.
ACCCAATTATGGATCTTATTCACCTCTGAGGCATACAACTGACTTTATATGCATATATTCAGAGATTCATAAGCACATTATTTTCGAGAAAGGAAACAAAAATCTTTATGTTGAGCAAAATAATGCGGCAGAGACTCAAAATCTGTATAAGTACAATTACTGGCAGAAACTGATCTCCAGTCCTTAGGGAGATTAAACATCATGATACATATAAAGGACAGGATATGACATTTTCTTTATTTGCCAGAAGAATATTAAAGTAACAATTTTCCATAATCCTAACCTAAAGAGAGAACAGTTGTTAAAATGGCATCATTAATCACCTTAGCTGTTTTAGAAAAATAATTCTAAAACCACAGCTTATAAACTACCTCTCTCCAAACATGCCCAAGCTGATACTACATGCTGAGAAAAAAATGCAAAGTCCCCAACAATAAATAGTATTAGATGTCAAAAGAAAAATGATATTAGAGGAAGCTGAGAATTTTAATTATTTCCTGAAGTGAAGAAACAGCAAAACTTATACAGCCCATTGAGAAGGCTTTGATTTCATATACTGAGGGCTCACATGATAATTTCCTACTTCCTGCATTGCCCTGGACACAAAATCCAGTTCATTTGCTTGATGTTTGGCAGTTTTCAGGGCAACCAAAATTATCCCAAGAATGGAATATTGAAAATTAATCCAAGACTGGAGGAAGTAGGCCTTTTGGAACTAATCAGGAATTTGATTTCATGAAATGCTGTTTCATTGTGAAGGGAAATAGAAGAATTCATCTGCAAGAGCAGGCCAGACAGAGGCTTACCACTGCATCTGAGCAAGCACAGCATTGTCTGTGCTTGCTCAGACAATGAGTCGTCTGATGGTAGCCGAAATCTTTGAAATATACATCACATGCAATTCAGAATAAATTCCTCCAGCCTTGTGGCACAGATCTTCCACTTTAGGCAAAGGTCAGTTCAAAAATACTACAAAACGTATGCTTTACAAAGTTAAAATGAGAAAACAGACAGGTCAGTTCCTATCATCTACTCTAAGTGATCCCACCTAGACTATTCTAAACTCTACAGGCAGCCGTTACACATCTGTGGCAGGTCTTTTTATGTCACTGTTTGGCTAGAAAGCAAACATCGCAGGAGGCGATCCTTGGAAACATCTCCGGTTGTGTTCTAAGACAGGACTAAGCTCCCAGTAGAATTCCTGTAACTGTGAAGCCCAGACAGTCACCAACAGGCTATACTAGGGGCATAAAATTTTCCAGTTGCCCTTGGGTTTTCTACATCAATTTTCTCTTTAGCACTTTTATTTCAATGGTTCTTAATGTAAGCCCCATGATGAGATTAAGCAATCACATTGGCACTGTAAGAAATATTTGACTAAAAAGGCAATTTTGGGGAAATGTACCCATTTAGAACTTGTTTGTGAAATCTACTGATCGAAATAAATGCTCCTTTCTTATGATATTCTGTCATGGAGACATTTCAGAAGACTTACCAAAAAAAGACCTTATTTCATAACTACATTCTTACTGAATTCACCATCTTATTGCTAGTAACATAACATTTTTTGATTTGGTACTTTTAGGCATGGTCACTGATGGAAAATGAATAATTTAATAAAATATTTTATCCAAAAAACATTCTACACATTATGAACGTACATCAATCATATGAGGTAAAGTGTAATGCAAAGAAAATAAATTAAAAATCTATCTTTTGCAGAGACAGTGTTTCTATCGGAATTCTTTGAAGTCCCTCTTTCAAATTTGTAGCATGTTAACTATCAATCCCTGAAAATCAGTATGCTACAATTTCAGAGAAAAGTCAGTGCAAAATTTGAACTTCATACAAAATACACTAGTATTTATAGGTAGGACTTGAATCTTCTGATTCTACCTATAGATGCTAGTTGTCCTTGCACATGTTCAGCAAGAGAATGCATAACTTGTTAACTGCAGTAGGGATTACAATATGAAAAATTGGCAATAACTTCAGTTCAGTTCAGTTCAGTCGCTCAGTCGTGTCCGACTCTTTGTGACTCCATGAATCTCAGCACGCCGGGCCTCCCTGTCCATCACCATCTCCCGGAGTTCACTCACACTCACATCCATCGAGTCCGTGATGCCATCCAGCCATCTCATCCTCGGTCATCCCCTTCTCCTCCTGACCCCAATCCCTCCCAGCATCAGAGTCTTTTCCAATGAATCAATTCTTTGCATGAGGTGGCCAAAGTACTGGAGCTTCAGCTTTAGCATCATTCCTTCCAAAGAAATCCCAGGGTTGATCTCCTTCAGAATGGACTGGTTGGATCTCCTTGCAGTCCAAGGGACTCTCAAGAGTCTTCTCCAACACCACAGTTCAAAAGCATCAATTCTTTGGCGCTCAGCCTTCTTCACAGTCCAACTCTCACATCCATACATGACTACAGGAAAAACCATAGCCTTGACTAGACAGACCTTAGTCGGCAAAGTATATGTCTCTGCTTTTGAATATACTATCTAGGTTGGTCATAACTTTTCTTCCAAGGAGTAAGCGTCTTTTAATTTTATGGCTGCAGTCACCATCTGCAGTGATTTTGGAGCCCCCCAAAATAAAGTCTGACACTGTTTCCACTGTTTCCCCATCTATTTCCCATGAAGTGATGGGACCGGATGCCATGATCTTCGTTTTCTGAATGTTGAACTTTAAGCCAACTTTTTCGCTCTCCTCTTTCACTTTCATCAAGAGACTTTTTAGCTCCTCTTCACTTTCTGCCATAAGGGTGGTGTCATCTGCATATCTGAGGTTATTGATATTTCTCCCAGAAATCTTGATTCCAGCTTGTGTTTCTTCCAGTCCAGCGTTTCTCATGATGTACTCTGCATATAAGTTAAATAAGCAGGGTGACAATATACAGCCTTGACGTACTCCTTTTCCTATTTGGAACCAGTCTGTTGTTCCATGTCCAGTTCTAACTGTTATTCTTGACCTGCCTACAGATTACTCAGGAGGCAGGTCAGGTGGTCTGGTATTCCCATCTCTTTCAGAATTTTCACAGTTTATTGTGATCCATACAGTCAAAGGCTTTGGCATAGTCAATAAAGCAGAATTATATGTTTTTATGGAACTCTCTTGCTTTTTCCATGATCCAGCGGATGTTGGCAATTTGATCTCTGGTTCCTCTGCCTTTTCTAAAACCAGCTTGAACATCAGGGAGTTCACAGTTCACATATTGCTGAAGCCTGGCTTGAAGAATTTTGAGCATTACTTTACTAGCATGTGAGATGAGTGCAATCGTGGGGTAGTTTGAGCATTCTTTGGCATTGCCTTTCTTTGGAATTGGAATGAAAACCGACCTTTTCCAGTCCTGTGCCCACTGCTGAGTTTTCCAAATTTGCTGGCATATTGAGTGCAGCACTTTCACAGCATCATCTTTCAGGATTGACTTAAGTGATAATAAGAGAATATTTAAAGAAATGATATCATAAACTGGGAAAGTCATTGAAACAACCATGAAAACCAAATATTCATGTACTAACAGAAAAAAATCTTAATATATGCTGAAGTGACCTAATTAAGTGGAGTGTTTTTTTACTCACACATGCACCATGTATAACATACACTGTAAACTGGAACTACGTATCAGTCGTCTCTTGCCATTTTCCCCAGCTGAAGGTTTCTGTGATGAAGTATAACTTTCTCACTCACTATATTTCTCTTAATCTTCCGAAGACTAGAGTCAGTCTTTGTGGTGTTAAAACTGAATAACCCCAAACAGATTAAAAAAAAAGAGGTGAGGGAGCCCAAGGCTCTTCTTTGCTCTATAAAAATGTATTCAATTTACCGATTTTGGTGTATATTGGTTATTGGGAGAATTCAGAATTAAACTATGTTGGTGAATGGTAAGAAGGTTGGAATAACTGAAGACAGTGGCTTAATAGACAAAATTATAAGTCTTAGAATTTTTTTTAAATGATAAGCTGCTTGGAAACGGAAACATCTTTTCTACCTTTGTTAATTTATTAAGTACGATGCCTTGCCCTTAATAAGCATGAAATAAACATTTGCTGAATTAATGAATGGTGCTGGTACTTTACTAAGTGTGAAGCATTAAGCTGGGATTGAAAGGCAGAGTTTTGCAGTGTTGAAGACCACTGGAGCAGTCATCATGGTCATCACCAAGTACCTATCCACCAGTCTTTGTTAAGACATTTCCTTAGTCAGGCCTGGCATGGGATGGCATCATAAGATCAATAAACTTTCCTAATTCCCAAGACCCAGAACAGATTCCATGCATTTTATCTTCACTGCTTTGACACAATGAAAGGTAACAATGCTATAAACCCAATGAATTTAGCCAATTATACTGATGTTTTCTCCCCTCCACAGTTTCCAGTTACATGATTCAAAGTCATAAAGACATGATGAAACAGCCATAAAATGTTTTTTTCATAGGTCAAAGACTGCATTTATAATCACCATGCAAAGTCAGTGAACAGACCCCAAGGTACTGGATTCATAATGAGGTTTAGGCACCAGGGGGCAAGTAAGAAGGGACAGAGAACATGAACACCCAGAGGCATGAGAGAAGAGAAAGGCTCTGAATTCTAGAGGTGCTGTTGTTCACTAACTCAGTCATGTCCAATTCTGCAACACCATGGACTGCAGCATGCCAGGCTTCCTTGTCCTTCACTATGTCTGGAGGTTTGCTCAAATTCATGTCCATTGAGTCGATGATGCCATCAAACCATCCCATTCTCTGTCCTCCCTTTACTTCCCACCATCAATCTTTCCCAGCATCAAGGTCTTTTCCAATAAGTCGGCTCTTCGCATCAGGTGGCCAAAGTACTGGAGTTTTAGCTTCAGCATCAGTCCTTCCAATGAAAATTCAGGACTGATTTCCTTTAGCAGGGACTGGTTGGATCTCCTTACTGTCCAAGGGATTCTCAAGAGTCTTCTCCAACTCCACAGTTTGAAAGCATCAATTATTCAGACCTCAACCTTCTTTACGGTCCAACTGACATCCATACATGACTACTGGAAAAACCATAGCTTTGAACAGATGAACCTTTGTTGGCAAAGTGATGTTTCTGCTGTTTCATATAATGTCTAGGTTGTCTTAGTTATTCTTCCAAGAAGCAAGAGTCTTTTAATTTCATGGCTGTAGTTACCATCTACAGTGATTTTGTAGCCAAAGAAAATAAAGTCTGTCACTGCTTCCATTTTTTCCCATTTATTTCGCATGAAGTGATAGGACTGGATGCCATGATCTTTATTATTTGAATGTTGAGTTTTAAGTCAACTTTTTCACTCTCCTCTTTCACTTTCATCAAAAGGCTCTTCAGTTCCTCTTTCCTTCCTGCCATAAGGGTAGTGTCATCTGCATATCTGAGATTACTGATATTTCCCTTGGCAATCTTGATTCCAGCTTGAGATTCATCCACCTCGGCATTTCACATGATATACTCTGCATATAAGTTAAACCAATACAATATTGTAAAGTAAAAAAAAAATTAAAATTTTTAAAAATAAATAAATAAACAGGAAGACACCATATGGCCTTGAGGTACTCCTTTTCCTATTTGGAACCAGTCTGTTGTTCCATGTCCAGTTCTAACTGTTATTCTTGACCTGCCTACAGATTACTCAGGAGGCAAGTCAGGTGGTCTGGTATTCCCATCTCTTTCAGAATTTTCCACAGTTTGTAGTGACCCACACAGTCAAAGGCTTCAGCATAGTCAATAAAACAGAAGTAGATGTTTTTCTGGAGCTCTCTTGCTTTTTCAATGATCCAGTGGATGTTGGCAATTTGATCTCTGGTTCCTCTGCCTTTTCTAAAACCAGGTTGAACATCTGGAAGTTCACAATTCATGTATTGCTGAAGCCTGGTTTGGAGAATTTTGAGCATTACTTTACTAGCATGTGAGATGAGTGCAATTGTGCGGTAGTTTGAGCATTCTTTGGCATTGCCTTTCTTTGGGGTTGGAATGAAAATTGACCTTTTCCAGTCCTGTACCCACTGCTGAGTTTTCCAAATTTGCTGGCATATTGAGTGCAGCACTTTCACAGCATCATCTTTTAAGATATGAAATAACTCAACTGGAATTTCATTATTTCCACTAGCTCTGTTTGTAGTAATGCTTCCTAAAGGCCAGTTTACTTTGCATTCCATGTTGTCTGGCTCTAGGTGAGTGATCATACCATCATGATTATCTAGGTCATGAAGATCTTTTTGTACAGTTCTGTGTACTCCTTTCACCTCTTCTTCATATCTTCTGCTTTCTGTTAGGTCCATACCATTTCTGTCCTTTCTTATGCCTATCTTTGCATGAAAAGTTCCTCTGGTATCTCTAATTTGCTTAAAGAGATCTCTAGTCTTTCCCATCCTATTGTTTTCCTCTATTTCTTTGCATCGATCGCTGAGGAAGGCTTTCTTATCTCTCCTTGCTATTCTTTAGAACTCTGCATTCAAATGGGTATATCTTTCCTTTTCTCCTTTGCCTTTCTCTTCTCTTTTCATAGCCATTCTTAAGGCCTCCTCAGACAACCATTCTGCCTTTTTGCATTTTTCTTGAGGATGGTCTTGATCACTGCCTCTTGTACAATGTCACAATCCTCCCTCCATAGTTTTTCAAGCACTTTGTCTATCAGATCTAATCCCTTGAATCTGTTTGTCACTTCCACCGTATATCATAAGGGATTTGATTTAGGTCATACCCAAATGGTCTAGTGGTTTTCCCTACTTTCTTCAATTTAAGTCTGAATTTGGCACTAATGAGTTCATGATCTGAGCCACAGTCAGCTCCTGGTCTTGTTTTTGATGACTGTATAGAACTTCTCCATCTTTGGCAGCAAACAATATAATGAATCTGATTTCAGTATTGACCACCTGGTAATGTCCATGTGTAGTCTTTTCTTGTATTGTTGGGAGAGAGTGTTTGCTATGATCAGTGCGTTCTCTTGGCAAAACTTTATTAGCCTTTGCCCTGCTTCAGTCTGTACTCCAAGGCCAAATTTCCCTGTTACTCCAGGTAATGTGTCCAGACATGACAAAAAAATGTAGCCACTCTCATTTCATAAGGAGGTGTGTCAGACAGGCATCTATAGGTAGGCTGAGTTTGGACTTTGGAAAAGTTCTGTTCTTTCCAGTACACATATGAAGAAGGCTCACTGCTCTACCCCAAAGAGCGCAGCCAAAATTATGTGACCATGGGAAAATTTCAATATGGTTTTTAACATTATCCTACTACTGACTTAATAAATTTTCAATAAAGCCCATATAAGATCTCATTTAATGCAAAGTACTTTCTTTGGGAATCCTTCAAGATTGATTAGTTATAAAATATATTGCCAGGTAATTGACTGACTTGAACTGCTCTGTCAGAGTGTTGCATGGAAGTTAATTAAGTGATAAAGAATAACTGCCAAAAATATAATGCTTTGGGATTAGGACAGCTGATTTCAAGCCAAAGCTTTGGCAATTATTAAATGATATAATCAATTTTCTATTTAGGTTGCTTCTGGTACCTGACAACATAACATACTAAGTGGGAAAGAAGAAGAATCACCTTTTTATTCAAAATACCAGGAACATGTGCCTATAACTAGTCTAGAAAATAATTCAAAGTTAATAAGGTGAAGGTTAATATGAAAGGGGTTTAAACTAAACTGCTATTTAACATGAATCAAAACTTATTTGAAAAGATGTCATCAGTCCTAATCGTCCTTGACATATTAAGTAGTGGATTCTATTAGAACATCAGTAACCTGGGATCCATACTAAGCTCTTATGACTTAGCCCAAGTGTCCCCAGAATAGAGGAAAGGAGAACACCTATGGCCCTGTTCAATATCTCTTTCCATCTCACTTCTCACTAGGAGGGGTAAACATGAAACTGATTGGTCAGATTCCAAGACCCTTACTGGGCCATATGGCAAGCAGGAGAGGTTGAAGTGCACTAGGAGATGAGGCATGTGATAATAGCTCTTTGGCATTCTTCCTATCTTGTTCTTAAGCTGCAGTTCAGTTCAGTCGCTCAGTCCTGTCCAACTCTTTGCAACTCCATGGACTGCAGCATGTCAGGCCTCCCTGTCCATCACCAACTCCTGGAGCTTGCTCAAACTCATGTCCACTGAGTCAGTGATGCCATCCAACCATCTCATTCTCTGTCATCCCCTTCTCCTCCCACCTTCAATCTTTCCCAGCATTAGGGTCTTTTCCAATGAGTCAGCTCTTTGCATCAGGAGGCCAAAGTGTTGGAGCTTCAGCTTCAGCATCAGTCCTTCCAATGAATATTCAGGACTGATCTCCTTTAGGGTGGACTGGTTGGATCTTCTTGCAGTCCAAGGGACTCTCAAAAGTCTTTGCCAACACCACAGTTCAAAAGCATCAATTCTTCGGCACTCAGCTTTCTTTATGGTCCAACCCTCACATCCATACATGACTACTAGAAAAACCACAGCTTTGACTAGACAGACCTTTGTCAGCAAAATAATATCTCTGCTTTTTAATATGCTGTCTAGGTTGGTCATAGTTCTTCCAAGGAGCAAGCATCTTGCCACAATCTAATCTTCTGAGCATGTAGACTCATTCTTCCCATTTCTCTCTGCTTTCATCCTGCAAGTCAGAACATCTTTTTCCATATGAGAGATTCAGCATTATTTTTCATATACCTTGTACTACTTTCTCACTTTGACTCTAACTTCCCTTGGAATCTTAAATTTTGTTTGAGAAAGTTCAAGATTCCCGACACAAAACCTCTGGATTTTCTGGTCAAGTGATCTGGGTTCCAATGAAAAAGTTCCCGTTTGACACTGTTCCATGTATGTATGTATGTATGTATGTATGTATGTGTGTGTGTATGTATGTATGTGTGTGTGTGTATGTATGTATGTGTGTATGTATTATGTATGTATAATATCCCCCTTGGGAGTTTTACAGAGACTGAGGAGACTGAGTAGGGGTGTAAGGCCAGAATTCTTGGGTCTAGCAGCCATCTATTATATCCACTAGTAAAACCTTACCCTAATTATTAACATTTGATATGATTTTACCAAGTGTGAGAAGAGGGACTGCTTTGTGTTATACACTCTATTGTCAAATGACATAACATCACTGTGTCATCTGCTGAAGCTGAGAAAAGAGAGCTTTGACAATACAACCTTCCTATCCACTGAATAAAACACACAGAAAATATAAAGGAAAAATAAACATTTTGGGTTGCTCTCAATAATTTTACAGTAGCAAGTTGGCAAAACCAATGCCAATTCCTCATGAAGAATATTGCCTGAGAAATAGGCTTTTGATTTGTCAAGGATGGTACTGGCTAGGTGATTAGAAGAAACTATCAAATCAACTAGAAATTTACATTTTGAGAGACTAAAAAATGTCCTTTAGATAAAACAGACCAGACCATTTTGAAATAGATGATTAAGGATGGAGAGCTTGTTCTCTTATAAGACTCTAAACAGTGAGAGATTTTATATTTTGGGGCTTCAAAGTCACTGCAGATCGGGATTGTGCCAATGAAATTAAAAGATGCTTGGTCCTTGGAAGAAAAGCTATGACCAACCTAGACAGCGTATTAAAACGCAGAGACATTTCCCAACAAAGGTCCATCTAGTCAAAGCTATGGTTTTTCCAGTAGTCATGCATGGATGTGAGGGTCGGACTATCAAGAAAGTTGAGCACTGAAGAATTGATGCTTTTGAACACTGGTGTTGGAGAAGACTCTTGAGAGTCCCTTGGACTGCAAGGAGATCCAACAAGTCAATCCTAAAGGAAATCAGTCCTGAATATTCACTGGAAGGATGGATGCTGAAGCTGAAACTCCAATACTTTTGCCACCTGATGTGAAGAGCTGACTCATTGGAAAAGACCTTGATGCTGAGAAAGATTAAAGACAGGAGGAGAAGGGGACAACAGAGGATGAGATGGTTGGATGGCATCACTCGCTCAATGGATGTGAGTTTGAGCAGGCTCCAAGAGTTGGTGATGGACAGGGAAGCCTGGCGAGCTGCAGTCCATGGGGTCACAAAGAGTTAGACATGACTGAGTGACTGAATTGAACTGAAAGTAAAACTTGATGGTGGCACGGAGAAAGAGAAATAGACCATTCAAGCTGAAGAGAGAACTTGTAATAAGACTCATATATATGGAGTGACGACATGTGTACTTTACTATACTATTCAGGTTAGATAATAAACATGGATTCCCAACCTGGAAACCCCAAAGTCCAAGAATATGTGAATATAAGCCAAGAAATAGCTATACAATGGCATAATATTCAGTAATAAAAACTTATGAATAAGTGATATTTGTAACAATATAAATGAAAAGCCATTATGCTAAATGAAAAGCCATTTTGCTAAATGAAAGAACTCAGGAAAAAGAGAGCCTGAATACACAAATTTATTCGTATAACAATCCCATTTATGAAAGGTTCTGTAACATGATTCTGCAGTGACATAATAAGGGTCACTGGTTGCCTGGGAACTGGAGTGGAGTATGAGCTGGACTACAACGAGCATGATGCAATGTCTGGGATTAAATGTTCACTGTCTTAATTTTGGTGGTGGTTTCTCAGGTAAACACATAAGTTAAAACTAGTCAACTTGTACAGTTTCAGTATGCACAGTTTATTACACTCCAATTATACCTCTATTTTTCTAAAGTGAGATGGGTCCAGCTCAAACACAAGGGGTTCAAAATATAACAAAATGAATAATAATCATTAGTTAACTGGCAAGCAGGAAAAGGTTACCAAGTGGTTTGGAAAAGCCATGGAAAGTGTGAATTGGTCAGAGGAATACTACCAGACAGCACGTTAGGACTAACCCAAAGTTGGTGATGTCTGGTACATTGTAGAACCACCTGCTTTATTCTCTCTGCAATGGTTTTTCAGCTGCTATGGTTAAATATCAAGAAAGTAAATACCAGGGTACATCATTTGCTGTGATTCACAGGTAAAAAAAATTTTTTTTTTTTGACAAATAGAAGGTTTGTGGCAATCCTGATTTAAACAAATCTTTTGGTACTGCTTCTGCAACAGTGTTTGCTTACTTATGTCTCTGTGTCACATTTTGGTAATTTTCCCAATGTTTCAAACTTTTTCATTATTATATTTGTTATGGTGGTTTGTGATCAATCACTACTACAATACACTGAATGTTCTCAGATGACAGAACATTTAACAATATTTTTAATTAAGGAATGTACACTGTTTCTTAGACTTAATGCTATTGCACACTTAATAGAGTACAGTCTATTTTACATGCCTTGAGAAACCAAAACATTCATGTCACTGGCCTTACTGTATTGTTTGCTTATTGAGGTGGCCTGGAGCCAAACACACAATATCTTCAAGGTGTGCCGATATTTGAGATCATGAGACATAAGGGTTTGCCAGGTGCAAAAACAAAGAGAACAGAGAATTAAGGGTATCTGCAAGAGTGTTTGAATTATAGAATTATGTTGGATAAAGTTTTTTAAAAATTAAGCTGGATATTACAAATATTTTTTAAAATTGAGGGTTAACAGTTAAGGTAACATACAGACTGTTTATTCTTATTAAGTGGAAAACTGATAAGAAAAAAATAAAAACCACACTGGCAAGAATCAGAGCAAGTACAGAACAGTGATTAAAAACACAAGCCTAAAGCCAGACAACCGGGGTTTCAGTTCAGTTCAGTTCAGTCGCTCAGTCATGTCTGACTCTGTGACACCATGGACTACGGCAAGCCAGGCTTCCCTGTACATGGCCAACTCCCGGAGTTTACTCAAACTCAAGTCCATTGAGTCAGTGATACCATCCAGCCACCTCATCCTCTGTCGTCCCCTTCTCTTCCCACCTTCAATCTTTCCCAGCATCAGGGCTTTTCCAATGAGTCAGCTCTTCACATCAGGTGGCCAAAGTATTGGAGTTTCAGCTTCAGCATCAGTCCTTCCAATGAATATTCAGGACTGATTTCGTTTAGGATGGACTGGTTGGATCTCCTTGCAGTCCAAGGGATTCTCAACAGTCTTCTCCAACACCACAGTTCAAAAGCCATCAATTCTTCGGCGCTCAGCTTTCTTAACAGTCCAACTCTCACATCCATACATGATTACTGGAAAACCATAGCCTTGACTAGATGGACCTTTGTTGACAAAGTAATGTCTCTGCTTCTTAATATGCTGTCTAGGTTGGTCATAACTTTTCTTCCAAGGAGCAAACGTCTTTTAATTTCAAGGCTGCAATCACCATCTGCAGTGATTTTGGAGCTCCCAAAAATGAAATCAGCTACTGTTTCCACTGTTTCCCCATCTATTTGCCATGAAGTGATGGGATCAGATGGCATGATCTTTGTTTTCTGAATGTTGAGCTTTAAGCCAACTTTTTCCACTCTCCTCTTTCACTTTCATCAAGAGGCTCTTTAGTTCTTCTTCACTTTCTGCCACAAGGGTGGTGTCATCTGCATATCTGAGGTTATTGATATTTCTCCCAGTAATCTTGATTCCAGCTTGTGCTACATCCAGCCCAGTGTTTCTCATGATGTACTCTGCATATAAGTTAAATAAGCAGAGTGACAATATACAGCCTTGATGTGCTTTGGACTTTTACTGCTAACTTGTTAATTCTAAGCATGGTAAACTTTCTATGTCTCAGTTTTCTCATCTGTATGATGGAATAATAGGCCATTCCTCATGGGAACATTAGGAACATTAAGCTGATTATTCTATATAAAGCACTTAACATAGTTTATGGCATACAGTGAGCAACAAGTAAGTGCTGTTATTAATATTAAAAAAGGCCAAAATAATTCTTGGTATATAATGGTTTCATCAGATGTCTTACTTGCAGTTTTAAAGCTAGCTATATACGTTTGTGCTTAATAAAAGTCTCGGAGTCTACATTATTCTGCAGTTTATAGAATCTTTGTATCACTAAATTTAAACATGTATAACTCAAAAATGTACCTACAATTTCAGGAACTTAATTCCAGTTACAGAATCTAAGTTTTAATGTAGACATTCTGACCTTCCTTGAAGATCTATTGTGCTTGATTTCTCTTAGAAGCAATAATATTGTCTTTGAACAAATTGAATTCAAGAAATTTCCAAGGCTACTGCTTCTTATTTTCATTCCATTCATATGCCATCACAACAGACTACCCAAAATATGTTTAGTTTCCAATGGCCCGACTGTCCATATCAGCACCCATGTGAAAGGATGCAGTCAGTCTACTTTATCAATAATTTCTTGAAGAGAATGACTGTAGCACACATTTTTAATGTTAAAATGGAAGATAAATCTAACCTGTGCCTAAGGTATGAATAAATTCTTAATGCAGTTAAAGGATGCATTAGTTTTTAATGCCTCATCGTACAAGGACTCCTTACACTAATTTTTGGTTCATCCCAGTCCTAATGACACTCATTAAACACAAATTTTCTGACTATTGCTGATTCTTGGGCCACTAATTTGTCCTAAATATGTTGTATTTGCAAATTGGACTGACTATGCTATATCTCTCAGAAGAGTAATGCCCAGGTATTTTTCTAAATACTTTCATAATCTATCCTATAAGACATAGTACAATTCACTGTAAATTAGCAATTCACTTATTCTGAGAAAGGGGAAACTACCAAAGTATTATTTTCAAGAACAGTTGAAACCCACCAGGGAAGCCCCAGATAAAATAAATAACATTTAAATATTTACTTTTGGGGCTTCCCTGGTGGCTCAGATGTTAAAGAATCTGCCTGCAATGCAGGAGACCTGGGTTTAGTCTGTGGGTTGGGAAGATCCCCTGGAAGAGGGCATGGCAACCTACTCCAGCTCCCCATGGACAGAGGAGAGCTTGGTGGGCTACAGTCCATGCGGTCCCAAAGAGTCGACATGATTGACTAAGCACAATATTTATTTTATTGAACTGAAAATTTCTTATCCAAATATTTTTCATAGCCTTATTAATACTTTTTGCATCCAAAAGTATTTTAAGAAATAGGTGACATTTCTCTGATAGCAATTTCTATCCCAATTAATATAGTAGAAACAAAATGGTAGTCAGAACTACAATTGAGATACATTCACTACTATTCCAAAACATTTATTCTCATCCATAACTTCTGAGCTTTGATTTTTCTGGTTTTAATGCCTTTTTTATATTTAAAAAGGAAATGCATACACTGAAAGGTAGGGATTAGCTCCACAGGAGTATAAACATTTTATCTACCACTATCTTTTCATTCTTATCTTATCACAATGGGCTGGAAGAAGCACAAGCTGGAATCAAGATTGCCAGGAGAAATATCAATAACCTCAGATATGCAGGTGACACCACCCTTATGGCAGAAAGTGAAGAGGAGCTAAAAAGCCTCTTGATGAAAGTGAAAGAGGAGAGTGAAAAAGTACACTTAAAGCTCAACATTCAGAAAACGAAGATCATGGTATCCGGTCCCATCACTTCATGGGAAATAGATGGGGAAACAGTGGAAACAGTGTCAGACTTTGTTTTGGGGGGATCCAAAATCACTGCAGATGGCGATTGCAGCCATGAAATTAAAGGACGCTTACTCCTTGGAAGGAAAGTTATGACCAACCTAGATAGCATATTGAAAATCAGAGACATTACTTTGCCAACAAAGGTCCGTCTAGTCAAGGCTATGGTTTTTCCTGTGGTCATGTATGGATGTGAGAGTTGGACTATAAAGAAAGCCGAACGCTGAAGAATTGATGCTTTTGAACTGTGGTGCTGGAGAAGACTCTTGAGAGTCCCTTGGACTGCAAGATCCAACCAGTCCATCCTAAAGGAGATCAGTCCTGGGTGTTCATTGGAAAGACTGATGCTGAAGCTGAAACTCCAATTCTTTGGCCACCTGATGCAAAGAGCTGACTCATTGGAAAAGACCCTGATGCTGGGAAAGATTGAAGGTGGGAGAGGAAGGGTACCACAGTGGATGAGATGGTCAGATGGCGTCACTGACTCAATGGGCATGGGTTTGGGTGGACTCTGGTTGTTGGTGATGGACAGGGAGGCCTGGTGTGCTATGGTCTGTGGAGTCACAAAGAGTCAGACACGACTGAGCAACTGAACTGAACAAACTGTTAGTTGAAAACAAATCTCATCCTATATGCCAACAAACCTACAAATTTTAGTCTCAGAATCTCTTTGCAGTTAAAAAAAAAAATTGAAGGTCTCCAGAAAATCTCTTCCAGATGGGTTATATCTACCATTAATGCTGTGTAGGAAATTAAAACAGAGAAATTGTTTAAATATGCATTAATTTTAAAATAACAATAAGAAAACTATTTTATGAGAAGACAGCATTTATATGTAAAATAATTGCTTCATAAAACAAAAATTATTTAGCAAGGAGAGTGGAATTATTTTATATATTTTGGAAATCTCAATGTCTGGCTTAATAGAAAACAAATATTTTCCTTTATGTTTACCTATTTATTCTGTTGAAATAGTGTTGCTTTGATTGTAGCTTGTGAAAGAAAATCTGGTCTCATCTAGATATATAGTTGGAAGACAGGAGTGTTTTCATTTAATTTTGGATATTCTACATGAACAGCTAAATGAACTGATCTAAAATGAAGTAAATGACATATTACTAGATTTAAAAAGCAACTAGTTGATCAATATGTAGAATGACTTCTGATTCAAAAAATAAATGTACAAATATATATATATGTTTATGACTGTATAATCATAGGGGAAGTTCATAAAACATAAATAATGTGCTATTTAACCTCTATAATATTTATTATATATTAATTTAGAGTATCTATAAAAAAGATTTATTATGTTATTGCTATAATATCTACTTAACCTCTACCAATAAGCTCTCGAGGTGTGTTGCCCCCCAAAAATGACAAATGAATTGTGGGTAGGTTTTACTTTCCTGTGGGGTTTGCATGTGTGGGATTTTCATTGTTTTACAAATTTTAAGAGTGGGATTTGGAGAGGAAGCCAGGCAAGTCTCAGACTTCTTTGCAACAAATAGTGCCAGAAGACACTGGAAAATTTATTGAGTCCTTAGTGAAAATAGTTTTACTCAAAATTTCCTATCTACCAAATCATTTATTAATATGTGAAAACAACACAAAATTCTCAGATAAGCAAAGGATGCAGAAGAAACACCATATACACGTCCTCTTAAAAATTACTTTAAGATGTTCTGCAGCCAGATAAAAGAGAAAATTCCAAGCTAAGAAGTGGTGACTAAGGAGACTACCATGTAAAAGGACCAGTTATTAAATATGCTGTGTCTACCATAGGATATTGTAGGTTTCAAAAACAGCCCGATTACTTGAACTAAGCACACAGAATAGATTCGGGGGCAAGCAGAACTGATGTAGAACCTATAATATTTATTTCCTTTGCTTTGAGAACTCTCCCTCCCGGTAATAAAACTCTCACAAAGTGTGTCCAGAAATCAAGTAAAAACTTTTCCAATAAATCAAAGTTCAGAAAGGAAAATGTAGAAATAAAACTGAAAACTGGTAGCTTCTGACCTGTGTTTCTCTTCCTGCTTTAGACTCATCTGTCTAATTCCTCTACTCTCTTTCTTCACTATATTTCTTAAGTCTCTTATTTCAGGTTGAGAGAACCACTGCTCTACATGGATGCAGAATGGATAAATAGATCAAGATAATAATAGCATTATTGGCTATTCATCTAAAAATATATGTCCCAACTTCTAACTCCAAGGGGCAACAAAAATTTGGATTCCACATTTGGCTACTAAACCTATGACCTCTACCCAATTAGAAGAGAGGCATACATAACCTTGTGCAGTGCTAAGTCATTTCAGTCATGTCCAACTCTTTGCAACCCCATGGACCTAGCCCACCGAGCTGCTCTGTCCATGGGATTCCCCAGGCAAGAATACTGGAGTGTGTTGCCATTTCCTCCTCCAGGGGATCTTCCCGACCCAGAGATCAAACCTACAACTCTTAGGTCTCCTGCATTGGCAGGCGGGTTCTTTACCACTGGTGTTACCTGGGAAACCCATATACACAACCTTAAGGAAACTTTATTTTCTGACTTGATAGAATGTACAGATAGAATGTCCCACTGCTGGGCATACACACCGAGGGAACCAGAATTGAAAGAGACACATGTACCCCAATGTTCATCGCAGCACTGTGTATAATAGCCAGGATATGGAAGCAACCTAGATGTCCATCAGCAGATGAATGGATAAGAAAGCTGTGGTACATATACACAATGGAGTATTACTCAGCCATTAAAAAGAATACATTTGAATCAGTTCTAATGAGGTGGATGAAACTGGAGCCAATTATACAGAGTGAAGTAAGCCAGAAAGAAAAACACCAATACAGTATACTAACGCATATATATGGAATTTAGAAAGATGGTAATGATAACCCTGTATGAGAGACAGTAAAAGAGACACAGATGTATAGAACGGACTTTTGGGCTCTGTGGGAGAGGGAGAGGGTGGGATGATTTGGGAGAATAGCATGGAAACATGTATACTATCATGTAAGAAACAAATTGCCAGTCTATGTTCAATACAGGATACAGGATGCTTGGGGCTGGTGCACGGGGATGATCCAGAGAGATGATATGGGGTGGGAGGTGGGAGGGGGGTTCAGGATTGGGAACTCATGTACACCCGTGGCAGATTCATGTCAATGTATGGCAAAACCAATACAGTATTGTAAAGCAAAATAAAGTAAAAATAAAAATAAAAAAATAAAGGGCCGACATGTGAAAAAAACAAACAAAAAAAGAATGTCCATTATAGACATACACATATTCATTTACTCAAAAATATTTATTGAATACCTAGAGGTACCAAGAACTGTGCTAGATACTGAAGATGTAATGAAAAATATATTTCATTTATAGTAGGCAGGTCCTGCCCTCCACTACTATAAATGAAAAATATGTTTCATTTATAGTATTTCATTTATAGTAGGAAGGTCCTGCCCTCCACTACTCAGATTCTTTGTCATAATTTGCATAGATAAGAAAAGTCACTAAAGACAACAAATATAAAATACTCTCTTGAGAAACAGAGTATGTTAACAATCTTTCTTTTTCTTTTAAAGGAAAAAAACTTAACAGAATGTATGTTGGATTCAATGTCAATCTGTTTCCTAACAATAAGCTGCAAAGTTTAAATAATTGATTTGAAATTTTTTCCATGTCTAAAAAATAAATATTTTGAAATAAATTTAGCTAAATATTAACAAGGTGAAAAAATTAACAAAAGTAAACCAGGAGTATTATTGCAAATCTTGACCATCTATAGCAAACAACAAAGACAGAAGTAACAAATTGATTTATTTTCCTGGAATTCTGTTCTTCAGAAGTTTATATTTAACATAGTTCCATTTAAAATAACACTGCCACAAAAACACTATACCAATTGATTTAAAATACCAACCAAACTTGAATGAGTCATTGTTATAATTGTTCATCCTACTGTTTCTCAATTTTTTTATACTATGCTCATTTTCCAGATATGCAATATTGTTACATTTCTTCATTACTATTCATCCAACTTTTTCTTGTTTAATTATCTTAATCTTTCCTCACAAATGATTCACCAGCTGCTTATCATCCTTGTCTTTTATGATACCTTCTAGATTTCTACACCTGATGAAGTTATGAGAATTTAACAGTACTTAGCAAGCTGTTTTTCTCTGAGAATTAGATAAGGATTATTACCATCTTGTCCTATGGTATATTATTTATATATACAAACCAAACCATCATATTTTATTTAGACTTCACAATATTATGCAAGAGATTTATTATTTCATCTACTCTTAGGTCCTTTTTGACAACTTTCTCATTCAGGAAAATATCTCACAATGGCTTTATTTCAATTCAGTACAAAATTGTGTATTCAGTATCTACTCTCCACCCCTCTCTGTGGTGTGTGTATGAAGGACCCCTTGTATCCAGAGAAGAAAAAGGGCGATAGGCCATGGACATTATGGAACTCAACCTGAAGAAGAATTGCCACAGAATTTTAAAAATAGATATTTCTGACATATACTAACAAAAACTCTGCTTCACTGACTATAGTAAAGGCTTTGATTGTGTGAATCACAACAAACTGTGGAAAATTCTGAAAGAGATGGGAATACCAGACCACCTGACCTGCCTCTTGAGAAATCTGTATGCAGGTCAGGAGGCAACAGTTAGAACTGGACATGGAACAACAGACTGGTTCCAGATAGGAAAAGGAGTACGTCAAGGCTGTATACTGTAACCCTGCTTATTTAACTTATATGCACAGTATGCCATGTGAAATGCTGGAAAGGATGAAGCACAAGCTGGAATCAAGATTGCCAGGAAAATATCAATAACCTCAGATATGTAGACGACACTACCCTTATGGCAGAGAGTGAAGGAGAACCAAAGATCCACTTGATGAAGGTGAAAGAGAAGAGTGAAAAAGCTGGCTTAAAACTCAATATTCAAAAAACTAAGATTATGGCATCCAGTCCCATCACTCCATGGCAAATAAATGGGGAAACAATGGAAACAGTGACAGAGTTTGTTTTCTTGGGCTCCAAAAATCACTTCAGATGGTGACTGCATCCATGAAATTAAAAGATGCTTGCTCCTTAGAAGAAAAGCTATAACCAACCTAGACAGCATATTAAAAAGCAGAGACATTACTTTGCCAACAAAGGTCTGTATAGTCAAAGCTATGGTTTTTCCAATAGTCGTGTATGGATGTGAGAGTTGGACCATAAAGAAGGCTGATCCTGGAAGAACTGATGCTTTTGAACTGTGGTGTTGGAGAAGATTTTTGAGAGTCCCTTGGTCTGCAAGGAGATCTAACCAGTCAATCCTAAAGGAAATCAGTCCTGAATATTCATTGGAAGGACTGATGCTGAAGTTGAAGCTCCAATACTTTGGCCACTTGGCGTGAAGAACTGACTCATTGGAAAAGAAAGACCTTGATGCTGGGGAAGATTGAAGGCAGGAGAAGAAGGGGACAACAGAGGATGAGATGGTTGGAAGGCATCACCAACTTGATGGACATGAGTTTGAGCAACCTCTGGGAGGTAGAGAAGAACAGGGAAGTCTGGTGTGCTACAGTCCACGGGGTTGCAAAGAGTCAGACACAACTGAGCAACTGAACAAAAACAATGATTAATAAGCTTGGATCAAGCTGACTGTTACTTGAATTTAAAAATAAACTGCATTGTAGTATACTTTGAAAATATTTTTATTTCTATTATGTAAACTTAGACAAGTTAATGTAACAGTCTAATAACATTAATTGAAATGGTAAGTATCTATTATGAATCTGGCACTGTTTGGAATAAAGATAAAAAAGCAGTTTCCATCTACAAGGAAAGATAGTTGGTACAGTAGGTAGGTAACAGACAAGGCCCTGGTGAAAGGTGGGCTCAGAGCTGAGATTCTCAGGCAAATGCGACTTATTGTTTTAGTAGTGCGAAACAGTTTTTGAATCTTGGTAACCCTAGCCCTTCTCTACAGAGGCTTGGAAACACACATAAAGAGGACTTAAGGCCTGCCATTTGCTGAAGCTTACCTAAGGCTAGCACTTACTATAATTAAGTGCTTTATATGAAATTTCATTCAGTCATGACTTTCCTTGTGAAGAAAGAGAGGTTCTGAGGGTTTAAGTCAAACAGTTTAAAAAAAGAGAGAGAGAGAGAGAGAACAAGATAGAGACAGAGAGAGATTTGTGACTGGAAAATAGTTTTACTTCTAATTTCACACCATTTCTTTCTGTTTCTATTCAAGTTTGTCTTAATCAATGATAGACATAGAGTTTATTTGGACTTCTGTCGTGGCTCAGATGGTAAAGAGTCTGCCTACCATGCAGGAGACCTGGGTTTGATCCCTGGGTCGGGAAGATTCCCCTGGGGAAGGAAATGGCAACCCTTCCAGTAGTCTTGCCTGGGGAATTCCATGGACAGAGAGGAGCCCTGCAGGCTGCAGCCCATGGGGTTGCAAAGAATCAGACATTGCTGAGCAACTAACACGAACATGAAAGGGCTTATTATGAAAACCATTAGTCTTCACAGGTCTACTTTTTACCATTTCCAGCTCCTCACAGTTAACTTCCTGTAAGTCTTTTGAGCTGTTTCTGTGGGTATTTACCTCCACATTACCAAATATTCCTATTTACAGTGTACCATGAGATTAGGGCGGGGACAAGGGGTGGGCAAGAGGGACAGATGAACTATTGGCTTTCCACAATGAAAGACGAGACTGAAGCACTCTTTCATCATTTCTGTATGTCCATCCATTCCATTCTGCCCTCCCCTTCCGTCCCCTCCTAATAACAATACTGCATTCAGGAGTGACATTATTATGTCTATTTCATATTCATAGCTAAGCAGTAATTTGATTTCTTTTCTTGCACAACTTGTTTTCTTCAGATTTAGGAACTGTTCTAGTTCCCAGTGTGCTTAATGTTAATGTGTTTCCAATCTCTTCTCCAATTTGCTACATCTTTCAGTATATTTAAACATACTAGGCATTTTTTAAAATGTTTTCTTTATTGGGGACATTTCTCCCAGACCTCTCCAACTTGTTTCACCCTAAGATGTTTGCCCTTTGTGCTAGTGCACAGTCCTCATCCTGTGCATTCTTTTCACAATCTCTTCCTTGATGTGGAGTCCTTATTTCCTGCTGCTGCTGCTGCTAAGCCGCTTCAGTCATGTCCGACTCTGTGTGACCCCATAGATGGCAGCCCACCAGGCTCCCCTGACCTGAATCCCATTAATTCCTCTTTCTTCATTCATTCCCTTATTTTAGTGAAGCTATCCCTCTTGTAGCTTCCCAAGAAAGAGTTTTTAGGAGTTATGTTTTTGAGATTTTTGTATGTCTGAAGATATTTTAGGCTTCCTTCATACATAATTGATGATTCTGCTAAGCATACAATTTTAGATTGGATATTGTTTATCCTCAAAATTTGGAAGACTTTACTCTGCCACTTTGCTACTTTTGGTGCTGCTGTGAGGAACTCTGAGGATATTCTGATTTCTGATCCTTTGCACGGTACAGTCACCACCCCACTGTTCTTGATGCTTCTAGGATCTCGTTTGTCTAGAGTTCTGTTTCTAACATTTCATGCCTTAGTTTGAGTTTATTATCATCCATTGTTCTGGGAACTCTATTGGCCCTTTCAATCTAGAAAATCATTTCTTCAGTTTGGGGGATTTTTCTCAAATAAATTCTCAAATGTTTTCCTTCCTTCCATGTTCTCTGTTCTCTCTTTCTCGAAGTTTTATTATTCAGATACTATATCTTTACTACTGAATTTCCAAACTTACTTCTCTTTTCAATTTTCCATGTGTATATATTAATTTTCAAGAGTCTTTCTCTGAATATTCCTTTAAAATGCATCTTGTTCTTATTTCACATTTTTCTGAGAATATTAACGATTAATTTTTTAAAGGTTTCATTTTCATAAATCTGTTTTGTTTGCTTTAATCTCCTCTATGTTAGACACTTCATCAAATATTGTTCATTATTGCCTAATCACTCATATCTAAAACACTGACTGTAAATTCTGTGGGCTACTTGATCACAGCCTTTCCATGGGGGAATGTGGCTAATCTTTTTCATTTAAGAAATCCCATTATCAGCATCTTTAAATACTTTCTCTTAGACTTGTTTGAAATCCCAAAAACTCATCTTCCACTCACTCACATTTTGGAAGCACAGTGAAAAAAGAGGGCAGGGGTAGGAAGGTCTTAATATTCAGATGTAACCTTTCATTTAATACCCTTGTTTCAGTGTGGTTCTCTTTTCTTACACGTGTCCAATTCAGCTTATTACCTACTGAGAAAAATATGCTTTATTATCTACAGAGAAAAACCTTCAGTTTACTGTTAGGTTGGAATAGGGGCAAGAACTGAAGGGAAGGAGGAAACTGTTTCTTTAAGGGTCTTTCAGTCAATCCTCTTGAGCTAGCCCCAGCTTCACCCTCATTTTCTCAGCTATTTGGGACTACCAATTTGTGAGGTTTGCTGTGCAAAGTGAGGTATTTTAAATGTTTCTCCATGACTAACTCAAGACTCAGCTCTCTCAGATCTATTGAGTCTTTCTATTATTTCTAAAACATTCCTGATGTTGTTGTCTCTCTTCATCTATCTTATACCTTTAAAAATTCATATATATATATATGCATGTGTGTGTGTGTGTGTAAATTGTTCCTAGGGTTTTAGGAAATAATTTGGGAAGTGCATTCATGTGTGGCAAATAAATGTGCTCATCACATGCTTACCACTAACTCATGTTCAACTCTGCAACCCCATAGACTGAGCCTGCCAGGCTCCTGTCTGTGGAATTTTCCAGGCAAGAATACGGGAGTGGGTTGTCATGACCTTCTTCAGAGGATCTTTTCAACCTGAGGATAGAACCCATGTCTCCTGAGTCTCCTGCACTCACAGGTGGATTCTTTACAGCGGATCCACTTGGGAAGTTCAAATGTGTCCAGAAGTCCTCAAATTTCATGCTCTCCCCACTATTCCAGGGTAGGGAAATATTGAAGTGTATTAATACTTTAATTTTTCACATTTCCTTGTTTTTGGCCTTTCCCTCTATTCAGCAAGAGACATACATTGCTTTGAGGAAGATTAGGATTACCAAGGTCGTGCCCAACTCTTTGTGATCCCATGGACTGTAATCTGCCAGGCTCCTCTACCCATGGGGTTCTCCCAGCAAGAAAACTGGAGTGGGTTATCATTTCCTCCTCCAGGGTATCTTCCCGAGCCAGGTCTCCATGGCTGGAGTGCAAAGGAAAAGTGTTGCAAAATAGGCCCATTTCAGAAAAAAACACCTGAAAAGAGAAGCTTTCCCTTATAAGAGACATATTTTGTACTTGAGAGAAGAAAAATAGGTCTCTAGATACAAAAATTTCCCAATAAATGTTAAGGACCAAAGTTAAAAGTACTGAGCACTGCTTTTTATGTAAATTTAATATCCTATGTAAACTCATTGGATATGAAATTCCTGCTGTATAAGATGATATAAAACTTTCATCCCAGGGTAGAGTAACTGGCTTAGAGAAAGAGGAGAAAAGAGGAAGCCTCTCCCAGTACTGTGCGGGAAGAGACGCTGGTAACAGAGTATCTCAAGAGGAATTTAGCAATCCGTGAGCAACATACAGGTGGCTCCCCTGCCATATGGAATATAAGCAAAGACCTCCTTATGGATTATGTCCATCCAATACAGGGCAGGGGCAAGAAAGTTGTATAGTTAGGCAGATATAGTCCTTAAATGGAGTCAAAGTGAAAAAATTAGATAAACTGCTTCTGTGTAATATCAAACTGGAATTATATTGGTTACCTCCTTAAGAAATGATTTTAAAAATAGAATCTATGCATTTTTAACCATCAGCAAGATACCAACAGACACCTCATAGAGTAAAGACACATGTGATGAGAATAGGCATTGATAACCTGAAGAAATATGGTAATAGTGTTAAATGCTTGTTTTTTCTATAACTGGTAAGATCTTCACTCATTCATTTATAATCTAATTCTCCATATAAAGATCCAAATTTCTTTTAGCTAACCTGTACAGTCCATGGGGTTGCAAAGAGCCGGACACGACTGAGCGACGAAGCACAGCACAGTGGCAGATTTCAGAGATCGTAAGGCGACACCAGTGAGGTTACCAAAAGGATGAAGCCTCCTACGGCCCCTTCGGAAGCTATGGGACTTGTATCTCAATAACAAAGGCTCACAGAGAAGTCAGCAAAACATTGCACTTGCTTTCCTGTACTTCTCTGGGGTTAGAGGAATTTTTAATAGGCCAGACAACATGTGGCATTGAGTTCCCCCAACGTTTTATTCCACAAACAAGTAATTACAAGGAACACTAACAATTACAAAGCAGTTTATCTAATTTTCTCATTTTGACCAAAATAGCAAATCAAACCTAGTCAATGCCTGTGCAAAGTAAAATTCCTATTCCTATTGTGAACATAATGATCAAAAGATAGGTAAAAAGTAAAATGGCAGATAAATCACATGGTACAAAAAGAATCATAAAAATAAAATGCCTTGGGCTGTATTAGTCTATTCTCAAGGTTCTGTTATACCTCTAGTGGCTCTAAAATAATAATAGAGGAATCTATTCCAGAAATAAAAATGCATAATTAGAATCAGTTAGATTATAAATAAGAGGCTGAGATAATAATCAGACTCCAAATAATGCCCAAAGGAGATAGAAGTTCATCAGTTATGCTTCTTAAATTTAGGCAGACTGTAAAACCACAAAGAATTTTTTTTTTTTTAATATCCTAATCAGTACTGGACATCAAGGGATTATGAATAAAAGAATCTTGCTTTCTCACTTGGATCAGGGTATATAAAAGGTCCCTTTCAATAGATCATCAGTGCTCATGCATCTTTTAGAATAGTCTGATCACAAGTGAACCAAGTGTGACCTTCTACAGTTATAGTCAATTATTAGACCAGTTTGTGATGCAAAATATGCCAACTCATGTGAATTTCTCTAGCAAGCCATTTATCTTGCTTAATAAATTATAAATTAAGATATTAAACAAGACCTTATCTAAGACTAATTTTTATGGCACTGCATGGGATGCTTTGCTGTTAATCGTTATGCTTTATTTCTGGTCCTTTAGCTATTTCCCTGCTCGTTCAGTTGGTAAAGAATCTGCCTGGGAGTAGCTCGCTAGGCCACTTTGGACTCTGCACCCGCGGGTGTATGCGTACTGCTTCCTGGCGGGCTGTTTAGTCCCCCTCTGCTGGTTCATGGAGGGGGCCGGTGCCCCATCTCCAGGAGATGAACTGGAGCTCTCGGTGATCCAAGAGCAGCCAGACGAGCAGACGCCTCTCAACGGAGCCGTCCAGGGCATCCTTTCTTTAGCCGAGGAGCCCTGCCCAGTCCAGTAACTTATATCGATGAAGATGAAAATGAAATACTTGAATTGTCATCAAATGAAACATTCTCGGTCATGCTAAAGATTCCAGAGGAGTGTGCCTCTGAAGAGGAATTACCTGACATGCTCAAGAAGCGGGTGACACACGTGTACAGTGACTCACCAGCTCTGAACCGCTATTTCACTTCAGTTGAAGTCATGGACGTCAGTGGTGAAAACGCCACAATAATCTTCCGCCTGCACTTCAGGGTTCCTCCTGAAGATGGCAGTTTTATGAAGTATGTGATGAGTGAGGAGTTCGTGCTGGGAGTTTTGCAGCAGAATTTCCATGATCAGAACATAGCTGGTTGTGAGACTCTGGGGCTTGATCCAGGATCCCTCTGCTTCTACGATAAGTTGAGCACATCTGGAAAGCAGAGCTGTGACGAATGATGAAGGTTGATCTATGTCTGACAGTAGCACTCTGCTGAACTTTGGGATGCGGAGAGTTCATTCCACTTTATAGAAGAGATCCTGAGAATTAACATAGAAGGACTCAAAATGACTAGAGGTGTGGAGGCAGTCGTTTTTCTCCAGCTTCTGCACAGTTACAGAGTCTGCTTCAGTGTTGAACAAAACAGTACTCCAGCTCTGCCCCAGCTGGGTCAGATAGGGTGGCGTGATGGGGCGGCTGGCAGACCTGCAGGGAGAGGTCCCTCCACCCACAGTGGACACTTTCTTTTTAGGGCCAGGGGTTCTTCCAGGCAGGATCCCGCCAACCTGGTCTGGAGGAGAGAGAACAGGGAGAGGCCAAGCGAGGGAGAGTTCAGCCAGTCGCTCTCCTCCCTCTCAACCCTACGTTTGATCTACCCCCAGACAAGGCTGTGGGGAAAAGGCATGCACTTTGTCAAAGGTAATTAGCATTGTTCATGTCCACTTCCAAGACACGTTGACTTGTCACATCTCAGGAAACCAGCCTTGGCACGTCACCCAATGTTACTGCATTATGTAGCACTACAGAAATGAGATGTGTGTTTCTTGATTATTTCCCTGCATAATTACTGTGACTCCTGAACACCTCTTTTGGAGACACGGGTCCCTGTGAACTTTGAACACACGACTCTTCGTTTTGGATAGTTTGTCCATTTGTATTTTCATCAGCTTCCATCAGACAATCATTAAGACTGCTTACCATCTGCTAGAGGTAGTTCATGTTGACTCTTTATTATCTGAGGTCGCTAGCCTTCCTGTAGGACTCAGTGTCTTCAAGCACTGATTGTGTATCTTATTCAAGATGGTGGTGAAATAGGAAGAACCACTCTCAGAATTAAACGGCTGGAAGTTTAATGCCAGATCCTTTGGCACGTGAGGGTTGGGGGGAACAAGAGGGACTGTGTTGGTCACGTACAGACATAGAATTACCTGTCAAGAGGGAACAGGGTGTCTTGTTAGGAAAACGACGTTGCTGGAAAATTTCCAGGCAAGTTCTGTGGTCATGTAATGAGAGGTTCACAGCCTCAGGATCTCAGTTGGCCCCGCTGGATGATGTCAGGGGAGGGTAGCTGTGTATGGGGGTGCGTCAGAGTGTGCATCTCAGGCTAGATTTGTCGAGCTCTTTATGACCCAGGACTCTGGATAATGTGAAAGTGCTTTGTTATTTAACTGGAAGATATGTTTATTGTAACTCGATGTCTCATTTTTGAGCATAGTTCCTCAAACTAGTGAAACAGGTGAATTTCCCTTCTTCCTCTTTATATTTTATATGTCAAACCTAAACTTTCATGTTTGTACTTTTAAGAAAATAATGAAGAACTTCTTTGGAGAGGACTTAAAATATTGACAATAAATTATTTTTGCTTCTAAAAAAAAAAAAAGAATCTGCCTGTAATGCAGGAGACCCTGGTTCAATTTCTGGGTCAGGAAGACCCACTGGAGAAGGGATAGGCTACCCTCTCAAATATTCTTGGGCTTCCCTTGTGACTCAGCTGGTCAAGAATCTGCCTGCAGTGCGGGAGACCTGGGTTTGATCCCTAGGTTGGGAAGATCCCCTGGAATAGGGAAAGGCTACCCACTCCAGTGTTCTAGCCTGGAAAATTCCATGGACTGTATAGTCCATGGGGTCACAGAGAGTCGGACACGAATGAGTGACTTTCACTTTCACTATTTCAATCTAGGCTGTCAGGCTCCATAAAGACAATTCAAAATAATAATGAAATGGAGAATATGCTTCTCTAAAAATCAAGATGCTAGACATTAAGAATTACAGAGGTATATTATCCATACCTAGTTCCTTATTTTTTAAAGTGAAAAATTAAGTACATTGGGCAGAATATAAATATGTCATTGTAAGAATACTTCTTGGGAAACCATATAGGTTTTTCCATTTATTTCTGGATGTTAACAGTATTATTTTTGGCCCAGAAAATTAGTCACTCCCTTGCCATAGTCTGAAGCTTCTTCCAAACTGAGGTCAAACTCTCTGATCTATTCAAGGCGACTAGAGTAGTTGTATTAAAGCACTGAGCTTTTCTGAGTGACTGCTGTACATGAACTTATATGAAAACCTGTGTCTGTACGAATACACAGTGTCTGTCCTTCATATGCAGGGAATCGAGGTTCTCTGCATTTATACTTGGTTATAACTGTATAACCAAGTAGACATTGGCTAATATGCTTGCAGCGACTGTGTTAGTTCTGGATTGTGAAAGACAAATTCTGCAAAGTATATATTTCTTTCTTACCTAGTGGGTAGAGATGAAGGGAAGCAAAGCTAGATGAGAGGATCCAGGTGGACCACAGGCCCAGAAACAGACTAAATCTACATCCAACTCTGCAAGTCAGAAGTGGCAGTGAATCTACAAAGCTGAGATGGCAAAACAGTGTGGCATACAGCCAAAGAATCAGAATTATAGGATGACAATCCACCAGATGTGAGCAGTAGCCTTAAATTTTGGTAGACAAGGGAGAGAAACCTGGATCCTATCTGAGGAGCTCCGACAGGCAGAACCACAGCCTTCATTTCCTCCCATGGGCCTCAGTTTCCTGAATGAATTTAACAATTGCATGAGCCCACATTTCTCATCCTGCTTAAGTTCTATTAGCACCTAAGTAACCAGGAAAGAAATTTAAGGAGTAAGATCCCCTGGAGAAGGAAATGGCAACCCACTCCAGTACTCTTGCCTGGAAAATCCCATGGACGGAGGAGCCTAGTGGGCTGCAGTCCATGGGGTCGCAAAGAGTCGGCCACGACTGAGTGACTTCACTTCATACCACTCTATTCTTAAAGAGACTATAGATTTGAGGACATTTACACCAATTAAGCATGAACAACAAAAATAAATTAGAGTGACTCATATAACCGTAAAACAAAAGAAAAAACATAGCATGTAAAACAAATATTTAGTAAACTTTTTATCAGAAAAATAACAATTGTAAGCAGCAACAACCTTGCATTCTTAAATGATGGCAGAAGCTGGTATACTAGACAAGAAGGCCAGAGGGATGCCCCATGTAATTTATCAATATGATGTATATGGCATAAATCAACAGCTAATACTTAGTGCTGTCTCCCCACCACCCGCTGCCAGAATGAATGGGCTGAGAACAAGGGTGGAGGTGGTAATGACTCCTCTCACCATTACATCTATTTATCTAATTGAACAAGTTTGCACTTGATGCATTTGGAAGTCCTAGGGTCCATAGAAGCAGTGATTCTGCCAGAACCAACCTATATAAAACAAAATGGAAACAGAATGTCCCCTTCATCTTGGGTCCCTCATGCTACCAGGACAAGAGTCTGAGAAGCAGGTGTCCACACTGGCCATGACTAGGGGGTTACTATCACCCAGTGGAGAACTACCACACAAGGGGATTCCCTGGGTCGTATCTGAGTTTCTCCTTGTCGAGTATGTAGTGGTCAGTGAGAAACCAGAACCATCTAATATAGACAAGACGGTGGAAAACTCAGACACTACAAGACTAAAGAACTGGGCCACCGATTCGGTAAAGAACAGCATCCAGCTGTGTTTGTAGCAGAGTAGGAGAAACATGAAATGGATGGGAGGAAAAGACAGCTATGATTAGGAAGGAAGAACTTTGTGTAACCAGGTACCAGGCTCAGAGCCTTTAGCAGTACTTTTTATGTTATTAAACTGTATCTCTAGTCCTCTTTCCCTTTCTCTTGCTATTTTACATGAACAGCATCAGTGGCACCTAATGTTTCCGGTGGGAGGATGACCACCGGCATCATCCCTGAGTAAGAGAACAGAGGGAATTTCTTGCATCACCTTTGTTAGGTTTCGGCCAGATGAAGGCACAAGAGCGGATGCTGAGAGGCAGAAGGGTCTAGCTGTGCTGGATACCTTCTAAGGCATCCTTATCTGCTCTCCATCTTTCTCCAATCTCTGTGCTGACCTGACATGTAAGGACTAGTTCAGAGGGCTCTCTTTTACTCTGGATTCCAACTGAGCTTGGCTAATGGAGAGTCACAGCAGAAGTCAGGAAAGAACAAGGAGACTAAGGTCAAGGTACCCATTTTCCTTGTTCCCTTCCACGTCCCACAATCAAGGGGTATTGCTACTCGTTCCATTAATGGCTTCTTCATCTCCTTCCTTCTCATCTAGGAGCAGCACTGATCTGCTACTGTTAAGCCAGGACACCAAACTCACACCTTTGCAGGTTCTCCTGCCGTTACATTCCCCTTGAGTAACTTGACTTTGAATGTGCCAGCTATTTTCAGATGTTTTAGACCCTGTCTAATACCAGCAAGACAGCACAATCAAAGACACTCTTTATTTAACTAGAAAACTGCAGTATTACTTTACAAAGGAGGGAAATTAAGTATTACTCTGTATCCGGAGTAGACTTGGGGGAATTAATTAACGTAAGAAAGTTCAAATAAAACTTAGATTTACTAGAATTGTCTTTGAGGTTTTTTTTATTTGATTTTCTAGTTTTAAGTATTAGACAGGAAATAACCTTAGTAAGGAATCCAGGCAGATTTAATGTTAAGTATCCCTTTGAGGGAAAGCAGGCAGATTTTAGACAAAGCACAGAGGCTTAAACTTGACGTGAGTCCCAAAGAGAACAAGAATCGATAGAATCACTGTCATGGGTTAAATTGTGTCCAAATGAAATGTTGAAACTATAATCCCCAGTGCTTCAGGATGTGAAGTTAAATTAAGTAATTAGAGTTGGCCCTAATCAAATATGACTGGTGTCCTTATAAAGTTTGCAGAAATCTGTACACAGAGACCAATACACACAGGGGAGGCTGGTGTGACGAGATCCATGGGAAAAGGTCACGTGAAGACAGAGGGCAGGAGTGATGCAGGTATGAGCCAAGGAACACCTGGGGCCACCAGAAGCTGGCAGAGACAAGAAAGGATTTCATCACAAGGTGTCAGAGGGAGAATGGCCCTGCCAGTACCTTGATTTTAGACTTCTATTAGCAAAGTGAAGAGACAATAAGCTGTTGCTCTAAGCCACTCAATTTGTGGTACTTTGTTACAGCAGCTCTAGGAAACTGATACAATCATTTTTCATTTTCTGTGTTGAGAGCTCTAGCAGAACAAGTTCTGAACTTTAATTAGAAAAATAACAAAACTGTATCTGAATTGCTCAGTCTAAATATCCAACAGACAATTTTAACTGGGTTTAAATACACTTGAATTGTTGCTTGAACTTCCAAATGTTCAAGCTGGTTTTAGAAAAGGCAGAGGAACCAGAGATCAAATTGCCAACATCCACTGGATCATCAAAAAAGCAAGAGAGTTCCAGAAAAACATCTATTCCTGCTTTATTGACTATGGCAAAGCCTTTGACTGTGTGGATCACAATAAACTATGGAAAATTCTGAAAGAGATGGGAACACCAGGCCACTTCACCTGCCTCTTGAAAAATCTTTATGCAGATCAGGAAGCAACAGTTAGAACTGGACATGGAACAACAGACTGGTTCCAAATAGGAAAAGGAGTACGTCAAGGCTGTATTTCATCACCCTGCTTATTTAACTTCTATGCAGAGTACATCATGAGAAACACTGGGCTGGACGAAGCACAAGCTGGAATCAAGATTGCCAGGAGAAATATCAGTAATCACAGATATGCAGATGACACCACTCTTATGGCAGAAAGTGAAGAAGAACTAAAAAGCCTCTTAATGAAAGTGAAAGAAAAGAGTGAAAAAAGCTGGCTTAAAGCTCAACATTCAGAAAACTAAGATCATGGCATCTGGTCCCACCACTTCATGGCAAATAGATGAGGAAACAGTGGAAACAGTGGCTGACTTCATTTCTGGGGGCTCCAAAATCACTGCAGATGGTGACTGCAGCCATGAAATTAAAAGACTCCTTGGAAGAAAAGTCATGACCAATCTAGACAACATATTAAAAAGCAGAGATATTACTTTGCCAACAAAGGTCTATCTAGTCAGGGCTATGGCTTTTCCAGTAGTCATGTATGGATGTGAGAGTTGGGCTATAAAGAAAGCTGAGCACTGAAGAATTGATGCTTTTGAACTGTGGTGTTGGAGAAGACTCTTGAGAGTCCCTTGGACTGCAAGGAGATCCAACCAGTCCATTCTGAAGGAGATCAGCCCTGTGATTTCTTTGGAGGGAATGATGCTAAAGCTGAAACTCCAGTACTTTGGCCACCTGATGCAAAGAACTGACTCATTTGAAAAAACCTTGATGCTGGGAAAGATTGAAGGCAGGAGGAGAAGGGGATGACAGAGGATGAGATGGTTGGATGGCATCACGGACTCAATGGACATGAGTTTGAGTAAGCTCTGGGAGCTGTTGATAGACAGGGAGGCCTGGAGTGCTGTGGTCCATGGGGTTGCAAAGAGTCAGACATGACCTAGTGACTGAACTGAATTGAGCCCACCTCTCAAGTCTGGGGAAGTTATAAATATCTCTTCATGTCCACAGATGCAGAAGAAGGATTTGAACCAGTCATGCTGGCTCATAATATTGTACCTTTTTCACTGCTGTTTGGAGTCTGCCCTGGCTCTTCTGGATGAATCTATGACTTCAACAAGTGATTTAAGTTCTCTGAACCTCAGAATCCTTTTTGAAGGGTGAAGTGATAACATTTCCAAACTCACAGGATTCATATGTGAATTTTTTTCATTATACACAAAAGATTTAAAACCAGAGCGAGCACATGGTAATTGTTCTACAAAGGCAAACCGCTATTAAGATGAGCCCATGCAGATTCGGTTGACTTCAAGACTCTGCAGTTGATTATATTGCAAATGCAGAGAAACAGAGAAACCATCAAAGGAGTGAGTCCTTCCCTTTACGGGAAGCTGTAAAGAAGACGACATAGGGAAGAGAAATGAACATCTTTGCTATTTATTTCAAAATATATTTGGAAAGCAACACACCTACAATTCCATTTTCACTGTTTCATTCAGTTTTACACTAGCAATGTTCATTAGAACAAATTTTAAAATACATTAATCCTAATGTAACAGGATATAGAAATGGAAGTATAGATCTCAACTGCAGCTAAGATCCAGAAACAACACAGAGGAAAGAGCTCCTATCCTCCCAGGATAGAAAGATGCCAGGTCACTTATCAGGACTTTTAAAGAGTAGCTAACAGCTGTTTTTTGTCTGCCTAGTATCTATGATGAAAGTATAAAAAGCTTGATTTGAGGTTTTTTTTTTTTTTAAATAACAAATCCCAGGACTTCCCTGCCAGTGCAGTGGTTAAGACTCCATGCTTTCAATTCAGGGAGCAGGGCTTCGATCCTTGGTTGGGGAACTAAATTCCCAAATGCCACATGGCATGGCCAAAAAAAATTTTTTTTTTTAATTCCTGAGGTTAACATATTCTTCTCCAGTATAAATAAATTAGAGCAAGATTCTATGTACCCAAGTGCCCTTTTAGTTGCAGTCTCATTTATTCACTCAACAAATGTCTACTGAGGGCTCACAATGTCCCAGGTACTATTCCAGTACTGGGGATACAGCAGGAATCAGGACAGAAAAAAATTTCCTCCTCCAAAGCTTAAAGCTCGTGAAGGGGAAAGATAAAAAACAAGATATATAAATAAAATACGATAATAGATGTGGTAATGCCAAAGAGAAAAATGAAGCAGAGGAAGATAAATAGAAATTCTGTGTGTGTGTTGGGGCACACATCTCCAACACACACACACAATTTCTATTTGTTTTCCTCTGCTTCATTTTTGGCAACCAGAGAAGAAAAGCCACATTGCACTGGAGAGACTGAAAGGAAGTAAGCGGTCAAACTCTGAGAAAGACATCCAGACCATGGGAGACGGTGATTACAGAGTCCCCAAGTGTTTGCTGAGGATCAGAGGAAGCCACTGTGACTGGGACAGAGAGGGTAAGGTGGAGAACAGCAGGATATGAGGCCCAAAGGTAACTGTGGGTGAGACAAGGGATTTCTTTGAAGATACAATTTTTTATATACATTTTTTATAAAAGATAAAAATAAAATTTTTGGCCATGCCACATGGCATTTGGATCTTATAGTTTCTATGTGCAATAATCTATGTACTCTAAGGGCTTCCCTGGTAGCTCAGAAATGAAAGAATCTTCCTGCATTGCTGGAGATCCAGGTTCAATGCCTGGGTCAGGAAGATCCTCTGGAGAAAGGAATGGCACCTGTCAAGTCCCTTACTTCACTATGCCTCGTAAATTCCAGGGGGAAGATGATTATGTGTGTGTGTGTGTTTTTTAATTGACATATAGTTGATTTACAGTTTCCCAGTGGCACAGTGGTCACAGAATATGCCTGCCAAAAAAGGGGTCTTTCAGGACACTCTGGTTCAATCTCTGAATTGAGAAGATCGTCTAGAGAGGGAAATGCCAACCCATTTCAGTGTTCTTGCCTGGAAAATTCCACAGAGAGAGGAATCTGGTGGGCTATAGTCCATGGCGTCGCAGAGAGTCAGATGCAGCTAAGCACACACATGTGCTTTGATTCATAAAGCCGTATTAGTTTCAGGTGTACAATAGTGATTTTATATTTTTCATAGGTTATAATCAATTTTAAATGATTACAAAATACTGGCAGTAGTCTATGTTCTGTACATTACATCCTTGTGTCTATTTTATATGAGTAGTTTGTACCTCTTAAGCCTCTTCTTCTAACTTTCCCCTCCCCCAACCCCTCTCCAGTGGTGACCACTGGTTTGGTTTTTATATGAGTTTGTTTCTATTATGCTATACTCACTCATGTTATTTTTAAGATTCCACGTGCAAGTGAAAACATACAGTATTTGTCGTTCTCTTATTTCACTAAAGATAATACCCTCCAGGCCTATCCATGTTGTCACAAATGGCAAAATGTCATTCTTTGTTAAGGCTGAGTAGTATTCCATTCTCTCTCTCTCTCTTTCTCTCTCTCTCTGTGTTAAGCTTCTCCTTTATCCATTCATTTGTTGATGGACACTTCCATTGCTACCATGTTTTGGCTATTATATACAATCCTACAGTGTACACTGGGGTGTGTGAATGTTTTTGAATGGATATTTTCATTTTTGTCAGACAGAAACCCAGGTTCTGAATTGCTGGATCATATGATAGTTCTGTTTTTAACTTTTTAAGGAACCTCCAACACTGTTTTCCACAGTAATTTTACCAATGTACTTTCACACCCCCAGCGTACTGCGGTTCCTGTTTCTCCACATCCTTGAAAACATTTATTTGATTCCGACAGGTGTGGATGACATATCACTGAGGCTCTTCTTTGTGTTTCTCTGATGATTATCATGTTCAGCATCTTTCCATGTGGCTGTTTTCTTATCTGTATATCTTCCTTGGAAAAATATCAGATTTTCTGCCCATTTTGCAGTTGAACTGACCTTTTTGATATTGAGATGCAAGAACTCTTTATATATTTTGAATATTAACTCCTCGTCAGACACATAATTTGTGAATCTGTTCTCCCATTTAGGAGTTTGTTTTTACATTTTGTTGATGGTTTCCTTTGCTGTGCTATGTTTATCTTCCTTTCTCTCTAGCTTTTGTGTATCTATTGCAGGTTTTTTAACTGTGACTATGAGAGAGATTATATTTGTTGAGCTAAAACCATAAACCTGGTTAAAACTGACAGAAATTTAAACTTGCTGTGTGGTTTTTCTGTCCGGGGTTTCTGAAAAAAAAGTTGTCACTGTTCAATAATTACTTATGATCTTGGGGCAAAACTTCTTTTATGAAGAGTCATATGAAGGTCATTATCTTTTTCTTTTATTTGAACATCAAACAACTATATGAAGTTATCCCTTTGGTAATTTAAATTTACTTACCATCTTGCCTCAATTGAATTCAGTTGCTCAGTCTTGTCCAAATCTTTGGATTTGGACTGCAGCACCCCAGGCTTCCCTGTCCATCACCAACTCTCGGAGCTTACGCAAACTCACGTCCATGGAGTCGGTGACGCCATCCAACCATCTCATCATCCTCTGTCATCCCCTTCTCCTTCTACCTTTGATCCTTCCCAGCATCAGGGTCTTTTCCAATGAGTCAGTTCTTGGCATCAGGTGGCCAAAGTATTGGAGCTTCAGCCTCAGCATCATTCCGTCCAAGGAATATTCAGGACTGATTTCCTTTAGCATTGACTGGTTTGATCCCCTTGCAGTCTACGAGACTCTCAAAGGTCTTCTCCAACAACACAGTTCATAAGCATCAGTTCTTCTCAACTCTCACATCCATACATGACTACTGGAAAAACCATAGCTTTGACTAGATCGACCTTTGTTGGCAAAGCAATGACTCTGTTTTTTAATATGCTGTCTAGATTGGTCAGAACTTTTCTTCCAAGGAGCAAGCATCCTTTAATTTCATGGCTGCAATCACCATCTGCAGTGATTTTGGAGACCAAAATAATAAAACCTGTCACTGTTTCTACTGTTTCTCCATCTATTTGTCATGGAGTGATGGGACCAGATGCCATGATCTTAGTTTTCTGATGCTCAGTTTTAAGTGTACTTCTTCACTATCCTCTTCCACTTTCAACAAGAGGCTCTTTAGTTCTTCTTCACTTTCTGCCATAAGGGTGGTATCATCTGCATATCTGAGGTTATTGATATTTCTCCCAGCAATCTTCATTCCAGCTTGTGCTTCATCCAGCCTGCCATTTCTCATGATGTACTCTGCATATAAGTTAAATAAGCAGGGTGACAAGATACAGCCTTGACGTATTCCTGATCTGAGACCAGTCTGTTGTTCCATGTCCAGTTCTAACTGTTGCTTCTTGACCTGCATACTGTTTCTCAGGAGGCAGGTGAGGTGGCCTGGTATTTCCATCTCTTTCAGAATTTTCCACAGTTTGTTGTGATCCACACAGTCAAAGGCTTTGGCATAGTCAATAAAGCAGACACAGATGTTTTTATGGAACTCTCTTGCATTTTTGATGATCCAGCAGATGTTGACAATTTGATCTCTGGTTCCTCTGCCTTTTCTAAAACCAGCTTGAACATCTGGAGGTTCATGTATTGTTGAAGCGCGGCTTGGAAAATTTTGAACATTACTTTACTAGCGTGTGAGAAGAGTGCAATGTGTGGTAGTCTGAACATTCTTTGGCTTTGCCTTTCTTTGGGGCTGGAATGAAAACTTACCTTTTCCAGTCCTGGGTTACTGCTGAGTTTTCCAAATTTGCCTGCAAATTGAGTGCAGCACTTTCACAGCATCATCTTTTAGGATTTGAAATAGCTCAACTGGAATTCCATCACCTCCACTAGCTTTGTTCATAGTGATGCTTCCTAAGGCCCACTTGACTTCACACTCCAGGGTGTCTGGCTCTAGTCCAGGGATCACACCATCGTGGTTATCTGGGTCCTGAACATCTTTTTTGTATAGTTCTTTAGTGTATTCTTGCCACCTTTTCTTAATACCCTCTGCTTCTATTATGTCCATACCGTTTCTGTCCTTTATTAAGCCCATCTTGCATGAAAAGTTCCCTTGGCATCTCTAATTTTCTTGAAGAGATCTCTAGTCTTTCCCATTCTACTGTTTTCTTCTATTTATTTGCATTGATCACTGAGGAAGGCTTTCTTATCTCTCCTTGCTATTCTTTGGAACTCTGAATTCAAATGGGTATATCTTTCCTTTTCTCCTTTGCCTTTCAGTTCAATTCAGTTCAGTCACTCAGTCGTGTCTAACTCTTTCCAACCCCATGAACCGCAGCATGCCAGGCCTCCCTGTCCATCACCAACTCCCAGAGTTTACCCAAACTCATGTCCATTGAGTTGGTGATGCCATCCAACCATCTCATCCTCTGTCATCCCCTTCTCCTTCTGCCCTCAATCAGGTGGCCAAAGTATTGGAATTTCAGCTTCAACATCAGTCCTTCCGATGAATACCCAGGACTGACCTCCTTTAGGATGGATTGGTTTAGGTCATACCTGAATGATCTAGTGGTTTCCTCTTCTTTCTTCAGTTTAAGTCTGAATTTAGTGATAAGGAGTTCATGATTTGAGCCACAGTCAGCTCCCGGTCTTGTTTTGCTGACTGTATAGAGCTTCTCCATCTTTGGCTGCAAAGAATATAATCCATGTGATTTCAGTATTGACTACCTGGTGATGTCCATGTGTAGAGTCTTCTCTTGTGTTGTTGGAAAAGGATGGTTGCTATGACCCATGTGTTCTCTTGTCCTTTTTTATGACAAGCATCTTAGCAGATCAAACTAACAGGAAATGAAGGAATATATACCTACAGCATGTAGTTCACAAACTACAATATGCACAAAGTGTTTGTGACATCTTAACTACCATGATACAGACTTTTCAGTATAAAAGAACACTTTCATTGCAAAAACTTGGGAAGGAAAGAATGCAGATGAGGATTTGATGACTTGAACAACCAGCTTTGTGACTGACAAGACCTGGCATGGTCAAAAATTCTGATTAGTAAGAAAAAGTAGAAAATAAAGAACAAGGGTAACTGCATAGGGAACCCCTAACAGGGCAATGTTTTACAGGTGTTTATCACAAACAGGAAGTAAGCCTGCATACACTAGAAGAAACACAGCAGAGTGGCAGGAATCTCTGAGTGTTCAGAAACCAAAGACTAAAAAAGAACAAGGCCTAAAACAACATGAGGGAAATTTTGATTTGACAAAAAGACCTTAACTCCTTAAGTACTGCAGCTCAGTATAGGTGAAGCTATGCGAAGAATGCATCTGCTTCCTTTGAGTATATGCAGACCTCCAAGCACAGAGGAACAATGAACAGAATAACAAGAGCTTGCAAATGTGATTAAAAAAATCTTTCAATAATTATTTGGAAAATTACAATGAATTAGAGATATAACAGATCTCTAGACAAAAGAAAACATGGCCTCAATTAAAAAGAGTGCTGCCTGGTTCACTTATAATCTAAATTTATTATTGTATTGCATTGTCAATTTTAAGCCATCCATCTCTCTCACATTGTTCTCTGTTCCATAAGTCTGCTCTGCAATGGATGGACACATCCTCCTCAAAAGTTCTTATTACTAGTTGCAGAAAATGCTGTGTTTCCAAATACACCTGTATTTTTAAAAAACAGGAACTTTACCTTCCATTTAAGAGCTTAATTTTATCTAACATTCTTAAATAGCTGCTTCCAGTAACTTCTCATCCCAGGGGCAATTTCTCTTTCAATATCTGTGCCCAGCAGGCTTCTCTTCTATGCCCCCTCACTGCTCTCACTTTTTTTCCCCTCTCCTTGCCGAGAAGTTGTTGTTGTTGTTGTTGTTCAATCGTTCAATTATGTCCAACTTTTTGAGACCCTATGGAGTGCAGCATTCCAGGCTTCCCTGTCCTTCCAGAGTTTGCTCAAACTCATGTTCATTGAGTCAATGATGCCATCCAACCATCTCATCCTCTGTCGTCCTCTTCTCCTCCTGTCCTCAATCTGTCCCAGCATCAGGGTCTTTTCCAATGAGTTGGCTCTTCACATCAGGTGGCCAAAGTAGGGGAGCTTCAGCTTCAGCATCAGTCCTTCCAAAGAATATTCAGGGTTGATTGTTGAGAAGTAGGATGCTTCTTATTTCTCTTTTTATTGGGGAGGGTAAATTCCAGCTTTGAGTCTAAAAGTAAAGTCACTCCGTCATGTCTGAATCTTTGTGACCCCATGGACTGTAGGCCAGGCTCCTCCATGCATGGGATTCTCCAGGCAAGAATACTGGAGTGGGTTGCCATATCCTTCTCCAGAGGATCTTCCCGATCCAGGGATTGAACCTGGGTCTTCTGCACTGCAAGCAGATGCTTTACCATCTGAGCCACCAGGGAATCCCATAAGCTCAATACAAATCCTCCAATGGGCAGTGCAGAGAGCTTATTTCCTGTGTACCACCAATAAATTACCCTGCCCAAGAGGGCCATCCCTAGGGCATGCGAGGCTCTTGGCAAATAATTTTGTGGTATCCTTCTCTAAAATGGTTAACTGGCAAATTTATTTCTAACGTGTAAAACAGAACTTATGGGCTCAGTCATAATGATTTTTTGATGAAGAAATAGATAATGGGTGGAGTAGAGATGCATAGTGGTTTATTTTCTTAGAGCCCAGGAATCATCAATGTGTGTGTCTGTCACTCAGTTGTGTCCAACTCTTTGTGACCCCGTGGACTGTAGCCTGCCAGGCTCCTCCATCCATGAGATTTTCCAGGCAAGAGTACTGGAGTGGGTTGCCATTTCCTTCTCCAGGAGATCTTCCTGACCCAGGGACTGAACCCGGGTCTCCCACGTTGCAAGCAGAATCTTTATCCTATGAGCCACAGGAAGAATCACCAACACTTGTTCTTTATTGTCACTTGCACCATTCCTGGCTAATTTCATATCACCCACTGGGAGAAAAAGGCAGCATGCTATTATTACTCACAGTGCCATGGCTCTTCAGAACATTTTATATTTTTTAAAATGCAGGGCTTCTTGCCTCTGAAGTTTCCTACTTTCACTTATTTAATGCTGGTCACTGCATTACTCCTGACACTGTATCATCCATTGTGCTGCCCATGAATACCGGCTCCTGATGACTCTCACAGAAATTTTTACAGTGCTTCACTCATAATGTCTGCAAAAAGAAGTCTTACATAAAAGATGCAGAGAAATGCAAATGATAGTTTGTTTTCTGGTCATGTAATCTGGGGTCTCCCGGGTAGCTCAGCTGGTAAGGAATCTGCCAGCAATATAGGAGACCCCAGTTCGATTCCTGGGTCAGGAAGTTGCCCTGGAGAAGGGATAGGCTACCCACTCCAGTATTCATGGGCTTCCCTCATGGCTCAGACAGTAAAGAATCCACCTGCAATGCAGGAGACCTGGGTTTGATCACTGCATAGGGAGGAGGGCATGGCAATCCATTCCAGTATTATTGCCTGGAGAATTCCCACAGACAGATGAGCCTGGTGGGCTGCAGTCCATGGGGTTGCAAACAGTCAGACACAACTGAACTACTAAGCATAACACAGCACATATTAAATTTACCGTACATAAGTGTATGATATAAATATAGAACAATGCATCCTCCAATCCCATTTCCATTTTGAACTCTTTAAAACATCACTAGAGCTTTCCTAGAATGTACTGATCTCACCCTTGCCTTTCATACACTGTCACAAGTGGGGAAGACAACAGAAGTATCTGCCTTAGGGTAAGGAAGTCCTCTCCCTTGTCCAGCAACCTGGGAGAGCATGACATCATCATCCTGATCAGAGACAGGAGCGGATACCATACGGAAGGGTTCATTGGCACTACAGAGCAACAGCCTCAAAATGCCCAAGAGGATAAAGGCACAACTTCCCTATGTAGTAGGGAGCCTATGGAAGGGTGGAGCAACTTTTCCGGGTGCCAGAAGGAAGAGGTCAGGGATAAAAAATATCTGCCTCCAAACCTATGTACTTGGGTGCTGGAGACTGGAAGTGACCCATTAGCCATGACATGGACAAGCAAGAGCCAACACGTGTGTCTAGATACATGACTCAAGCTCAAGAGACACAGGTGGCCTGAAGGCACTCCCAAGGCCTAAACTTGTTCTATGCCCAACATGTATGAAAGCTCTTCAAAATGATTTCTATGTGAGCTCCATTCAGACAGCCCAATCTTGTGTGAGCTAACAAAAATATACTACACTGCACTGGCCAGCAGGAATAATCATCCCCCTAGGCTACCCTTCTGGGTCAGGGCCCATCCATATGAGCCCTGCTACCATGAGGCCCTGAGATGATTCCACAAGTGCAAGGGCCACAGTGTCTCCAGATATCTGGTCAACCCGTCATATAAGGTAGAGAGCTGCAAGTACTCCACCTGAGAGAAAATGAGACTGGGGCTCACTGATGTGCCAAACCAGTCTCAGGGTGCTCCGGCTAGGCAGCACTCAAAGCCCTCAGAATGGGGCCAAACATTTAAGGGGTGGGGGGTTAGACAATTTCAAGGAAAGTACACTCAGGGCACAGGGGCCTGGGACAAGGACCCTACTTGCTCAGATGTAAGGACAGTATTGCCCCAGATGCATCAATTAATACTTTTAACTATCACACATCCAGAATGACACACTGTACACACACCTATAACTTATATCTCCTAGTTGATGTCAAACTAAATTTAATTCATAAGTGTTTCTTGTCACTCCACCAAACGGCAAGATGTTTCACAATCTAAACATGGAAAATAATTATCACTTAGTCTGTTTTACTTCATTACTGATGAAACCAAAGCCACTCACTTGCCATTTCACCTCCACTTCTTCACCCCAGCACTCACTCTATACCACTAATCAGGTTCCCAAAGTATAAGGTGGTGGTTGTTGTTGTTCAGGCTCTCAGTCTTGTCTGACTCTCTGTGACCCCCCCTGGACTGCATTCTCAACTAGACCCTGTGAAATAGCCTTGATTTCCTCAGCACAGTGTAAGATATTGCTCACCAGCAGTGCTCAGTCAATACTTTCCAGATAAATGATCAAATTCCCATAACATGGATATGACTCTGAGAGTTCACTTAGCTCAGTTCACCATTGCACAGCGGTGATGATACAGCAAAAGTTTATGACATTATGAACATGAAAAACTACATCTCAGAACCTAAAGAACCCTGAAATAAGAGCCTCAGCACTGACCTCAGTGATGGGATAAACAAACAGGCAACTGTGATCACTCCAATGTAATACTATTAATCACAACAGCCCAGAATAAAAGAGGAGGAAACCACGAGGACTGCAGCAGGCGCACTAAATTACGTTCCTCCACCACTGTCAACGGGAGGAAATAATTCATCATATTGAAGCCTGAAGCTCATTTTCCACATGAAAAATGAACTTAAACATAATTTAGTGAAACCTCAGAACACAGGTTCATTTCCATAATATTTGGGTATTTTAAAACTCTACAATTCCCTGAATAATGATGATCAAAGACCACAGTGCTACCCTAAATGAAATTTGTTTTAAAATAGCTACTTTTGACCTTTCCTGGCATGGAGTCCTTATATACTCCTTCTTGAATAAACAAACAGCTTTGCCACTGAGTACATGTTTTTGCTTTTGGGGACTTTCCATTTTCCAATGGAAATGGAAATTATGACAATTATCTGCAGCAGCTCAACTGTCCTCAAATCCTATACCAAACACCTCCACCTCTCCATCAGCATGGACACCTATCATTTTGCTTCATGTTGAAGCCTCTTTGGAGCTTTATAGATTTCAAGGATGATTTCTGCTATTCTCAAAAACTGGAGCAAATGTATGCTGTTCAGAAAGACTGGAGAGGAAAAGGGACCTCAATCCATACCAAGAGCTTTTTAGAATATGCCTATATTAAATTGAGCCTTGAGCAGAAGGGAGACATGACCTGACCGGTCATAGAGGAGGAAGAAGGGGGCTTAGAATGCCCGAGGCACAGAAGTGGAAAATAGAGGGGGCCTGAGGGGAGAAGACTCTTGAGGGTCCCTTGGACTGCAAGGAGACCCAACCAGTCCATTCTGAAGGAGATCAACCCTGGGATTTCTTTGGAAGGAATGATGCTAAAGCTGAAGCTCCAGTACTTTGGCCACCTCATGCGAAGAGTTGACTCATTGGAAAAGTCTCTGATGCTGGGAGAGATTGGGGGCATGAGGAGAAGGGGACAACCCAGGATGAGATGGCTGGATGGCATCACGGACTTGATGGACATGAGTCTGAGTGAACTCCAGGAGATGGTGATGGACAGGGAGGCCTGGCATGCTGCGATTCATGGGGTCGCAAAGAGTCAGACACGACTGAGCGACTGAACTGAACTGAACTGAACTGAGGGATGGGAAGCCAGATGTTCCCGTGGGAAAGTGAGAAGGACACCATCATCCAGAGCCAGGAAAAGCTGGTCCAGATTTTGCTTGACAGACCAGGTTCATACAGTAGGTATGGATGGATGACTTTGTTTCACATATTCGCGTTTCCAGCATCATAAGTACTTGCGTGTTGATTTGAGTGTTACTGTGGGTATGTTCATGTGGGTATGTTGGAGAAGGAGATGGCTCCCCACTCCAGTGTTCTTGCCTGGAGAATCCCAGGGACGGGGGAGCCTGGTGGGCTGCCGTCTATGGGGTCGGACAGAGTCCCACACGACTGAAGCGACTTAGCAGCAGCAGCAGCAGCAGTGAGTATGTTAATGTGCTGCGAATGGCTGGGGAAGATGGGGGGTGGAGGATGAACTCCAAGGATCTCTCCACAGCATCCAGGCTCCCGGAAATCATGAGTTAATGGTTTGCCTTTTTACCAGGCTGGGGAAACTCTACGAAGCAAGCCCTGCCGTTGACAGCTCTCCAGCTCCACAACTGTACAACTGTGCCAGCTTGGCTACGAGTGTTGAGCAGCTCTGTGTGTCACAGTGCAGGACCAGCCTCTCCTCGTGACAGACATATCCATTTG
Organism: Oryx dammah; assembly: GCF_014754425.2. Taxonomy (NCBI): domain Eukaryota; kingdom Metazoa; phylum Chordata; class Mammalia; order Artiodactyla; family Bovidae; genus Oryx; species Oryx dammah. Next base: position 97,734,320 of record NW_024070210.1, read on the forward strand.
ATCTGCTCCAGCCTCTGCCACTGACTAGCTTTGGACTTCAGGCAGGTCCCTTCACTGCCCCACTGCCCAGCTTCTTTCCTCAGCGCTGAGGATGGTAACAGTGTAACAGCACCCACCTACAGAGGGGAAATGAGGCACCACGTGGCAAACATGGAGCAGAGTGCCTTGCACAACAGGAGGCCTCAGTGAATGCTGACAATGTTGCTATTTCCAGTTTTGGTTCCTGTGGGGCTTCCAAGGCAGAAAGCGTCCCTTCCTCTTCATGGTGGCATCTCTCAATGTTCCCATTCCTTTCCTCCAGCCCCCAGGGGTTGTCTCTCTTCTGGATGCCTGCATCCACACAGGCTAACAGATAGTCCCACAACTGCAGATGCTTCAGAGGTGTCCAGTTGTCTCATAGGCAGGTGGTGTCCCCTAAAAGCATGTTGCTGCTATGGAAGAAACAGTGCCCCAAGCACTGGTGCTGGCTACTTCCAAGTGTCAGATGGTTGGGACACTCACCATATTTACTACAAGAAAAAGAAAAGTCTGAGGCATTCAGAGGGTTGCCAAAGCTGGTCAGAGTGGGTTAGGTTAAGGGCTAAGATTCAGGATGCCCTGCGTAAGCCTTGTTCAAACTGCTCCTGAAACTGTCAGAGTGGTCACAGCCAGTACAAGTATGAAAGTGACCAGGTTAGAAAGTCACCAGTTGGGTCCTAGGCATGCAGCTCTATGGCTACTTTTAAGCAAGCTTTTCTAACATGCCCAAGTCATGTCCCAACTTCTCCTATACAAATTCAAGCCAGAAATTAAATTCCCCTCTAAGCAGTATGTGCCTAGGCTTTATACCCCCACTGTTTCTCAGGCTGAATGTCTACCACTGTGAAGGTCACACAGCCCTCCTAGTCCTCTTAGAAGCAGAGAAGGTAATAAGAGACTATTATTAAGCAAGAGCTGTCTGCCCCTCTCCTTATAGGACCTCATACTCACGAAAGCAGATGGCGATTTTATGATGAATCAAACCAACTGGTGAGTAACTATCCAGGAAAGCAAAAGATGAAGACATATCCTCATCTCTAAAATCCAAGAAAAATTTCTTTAAGCAGGACAAGTAAATCAACAGTTGTTCAAAACCAAAGTCACCTACTGAAACAAAGCAGAACCCTGTGGGACCCTCCCCAGAACGGAAGTTCCTGTGTGTGCCCTGCTTCTTATTTGTAGGAGGCTAAATAAATAAATAAATAAACCTTCAGCCTCCACAGCCTTCCCAGAGTTCCAAAGAGCAGACTCAAGCAGTTAATTATCCGGACGATAGAGTCCCAGGTCTTCTAGTTCCTTCTAAAAGGACAGTACACAACAATCTGCTGTATACTTTTGAGTTGTTCTGCAGAAACTAAAACTCCCAAGCAGGTGGAGGATGGGGATGACATACTGACCACAAACACACAGAACCCAGACTAGTCAGAACCAGAAGGTTGAGAGTCCAGAAACATCACATACCCTACCACCCTCTGCACTAATTTAGACCTTAATCCTCATCTAAAAGCCATTAGACATTTGGGGTCTTCTGAGCACAAGCTGCCCATTCTCCTTGCTTGCCCTTTGCAATAAATCTTTCTGTACCCAAGACTCCGATGTTTTGGTTTGCTTGGCTTCACTGTGCATCCAGCACATGAACTCAGGGAAGGCCCAGGAGACTAAAGTCTTTCATTTCTACAAACAAAAAATGGGGGTGTCGTTGACAAACTGGCATTTGCCAAGGGCATTTGCCATCTGCCTCTGCATGGATGAAGCCTGGGCTGCTGCAGCTGCTGACCTTCAATGTGCCCTGAAAGAAGTTCAGTGGGGGTGGGCGGTTGGGGAGGGGAAGAATGAGGCACTTTATGCTCCAAGAAAACTGGCAGAGCAGGTCTTTAGATAATTAGATGTTTTCAAGAACTGATTTTATGAGCCCAATCCTTGCACCTCCTCCATCTAGAAGAGCACTAAACGCCTTCAGGGTGACATCAGCTCCTTGTGACTAGCAGAAAACCTTTTGTAAGATAAGTGCGTGACTGCATGAACTCCCCCATCACCAAAACCCCTCAGCCTCTTTGGAGCAGTTTCTCAGAGCAATCTGAGCTGCTCTGTCCCAGGCTGCAGTCCTCATTTTGCCTCAACTAAAACTTAAATCACAGCGCTCACATTGAGCATCATTTTACGCTGAGTGGGGCTTTTGTACTCAGGAGAGACCTATAAGGTTTCAAACCCCCCTTTTCCCCTGATATTCCTCAATCTTGACGGGAACGGGTACAGGTCAAGAAAAGGAAGAATGCTTTGGACAGAGATGTTAACCATAAACTCAGCAGAGGAACTCTGTTTTTAACAAGGACTCAGTTTCACTACAACTTGCCAGAGGGTAAAAACTGGATCAAGTCCATGTATAAATTTACCGAATTCAAATAACTGGGGAGGAGGGGAATGCCAGTAAGTTTGATTTACTAAATATCATTTTAAGTTTCAAAATGTAACAGAAAGACACATTTATATGTATTAGTTATATTTGTAGGAAGTAACATACCACTAAACTGCCCCCTAAAGTATTTACTCAAGCAGGTAAATACCAACTCTCTTCTGATATCATTTCTCAGTGAGCCTTTTCTTCACATACCATATGAACCAAATTTCAACCTGATCCTGGTCAAATGATCATGAAATTAACAGTGATAAGGAAAATAATGATATGCCTTATTCTTTATGTTTAAAAATTCTTTAAAAGATAAAAATTTTACAATGATTCCTCTTGTTATGTGTGGGTCACTTTCATCAGATCAGAAAGCTGGTACTAATGAACGTATTTGCAGGGCAGCAATGGAGACACAGACATAAAAAACAGACCTGAGGGCTCAGTGTGAGAGGAAGAGGGGGGAAGCATTGAGAGTAGCGTGGAGACATGTACTTTACCACCCGTAAAATAGCAAGGAGGAATCTGCGGTGTGACACAGGGGACTCAACCCAGGGTTCTGTGACAACCTAGAGGGGTGGGATGAGGATGGGGTGGGAGATGGGAGGGGAGGTTCTGGAGGAAGGGAACACGTGTATACCTGTGACTGATTCATGTTGAGGCATGGCACAATACTGTAGAGCAAAGAGCCTACAAGAAAAAAAAAATTTTTAAAGGAAACTTCCAATTGTTCAAAAACTCTCCTTGCATCTCTCTGACTATAGAGGAAATCCATAATTTCATTTCCTTAATATTCATTCTCCCCTTCTCTAGCAATGAAGCCACTAATTTCCTGATTTGTGGGAAGACTGACTTCCTATCTTGGCTCCTGGTGATCGTTTCATAGTCACTTCAACTGGAAGGAAGTGGGGTTGATAAGACTGTCCCCTATCCACTATCTCCTCTATTCATTGCCTTCTGCTTCATTTCTCTCATTCTCCACAGGTCTACATTCTCCATTTCCTCATTCCCATGGCAGAATATAGTAGTTTTGTTGTTACAGCCCCAATCCAGCTCCAAAGGACCAAGATTGCAATGAGCACACATTTCTCTACTACTTGATCAAACAGATATTGCCATGAGCACAGGGGCTTACATTAGTAGGAAGTTGTGTGGCCCATTCCTCAAAAATACAGGATCAAACACAAAAGATGGGGTGGGTTCATCAGCTGGTGGCACCCCACCCGAAAGCTATCTACTATAATCTTCACTTTGAATAACGCCTTTTTTTCTTCTCCACAATGTAGCAACATTCCCAAATGATAGCATACCATGATTCAAACAAGGCAACAGTTTTGAAGTCTGGCTGTCAACAACAGTTATAAAGAGAATCTAACGTTTCCAAGGTAACATCAGCATCAATGTCATCTTCCATAAAGGATGATGGAAGTTACCCAAGTCATTAGGTATGTTTTTCACAAAGGCTTTATCATCAGCCTCATATATTCAGACGTCTTCCTGCAAGATTCCCAGTAGCTAACCCGCAGCAAAGAAAGTTAATCTGTTGTCTTCATAATTTGCCCAATGTCAGCCGTAGTCTGAGGAATAATACAAGCATCATACAGGTGACAAATCGTTGGTTTGTTTCAAGGGCAAGTTAACAAAGAAAAGGATTATTTGCATAAATTATAAAAGCATGAAGTATCCTGGAACATCTAGATTATTGTCCAAATTCTGCTGCTGGAAGCATACATTTAATAAACAATCATATGGAATTTAATGAAAGCTTGACATACAACTAAATGGATTCAGAGCAAAGAGATTCCCAAAATGAAGGAGAATTAGAACTTCATGTCATGTTACCACAGAGATCCTATTAGTTGATAGGAATAAAAGCAGACATCAAATTATTTTTACATTATGTATATTCCACCAACTAACACTGTGAAGGAAAAAAATATTTCATGACATAATTTAGCAAATACCTCCTCAGAATCTGAGCCATGCATTCAGCTGTTAATTTTGTGCTGCCTTGCAAAAATCTCTTGGTTGTCTTAGGTTGTCATGCAACGATCTATGTTTTGACTTCCTCTTAGCAAATTACAAGTTAAATGAGAGCCCTACACCTAGCCTGAGTAGACTCAATTAATTTTGTTTGCACAACTGATTATAAAACCAACAACAGTGATGGGTCAACTGAAGATGCAATTAGCAAGGAATAATCCAGTTTCCAATTTTTAGACTCACCCCTACAATCATTCCATCGTATTCATGGTCCATGAGGAAAAGTACGTTTCAATTATTTGTTTTACTTTCTCAGTTATAGCTTTATAACTTTTAATGGTGCCTGGCACAATCTAGGGACTGAATAAGGGTCTGTTAAGGGAGCAAACGAATTCCACCAATGTAATCGAGAATAACAGGAAGGGTCTGCATCAATTTAACTTTTCATATACAGACAGAACCATCCTTCTTCATTTCTATTTCTAATCCCCCCAAATCAATAGAAAAACCAGAAGACAAAAGATATATACTGAGGGCTTGGAAAAGGGACTTTTGAGAAAAGGGTTGGATGGCTGAAGCTGTTTCCCCTTGTGTCAGCATTAGTTGTCTGGGTATCTTTACTTTTTTCTCCTCCCAGGTGGTTTGAGTGGTAAAGAATCCACCTGCCTCAATAGGAGACATGGGTTCGATCTGTGGGTCGGTCGGGAAGATCCCTTGGAAGAAGAAATGGCAACCCACTCCAGTATTCTTGACCAGAGAATCCCATGGGCAGAGGAGACTGGTGGACTACAGTCCATGGGGTCACAAGGAGTCAGACACAACTGAGCACATTCACACCTCGCATACCACATTAAGTGTGCCATGACACACCATTCATTCAACTGGTCACTTTAAGTCAGATGATGAGACTGAGAGCTGACTTCATTAATCTCCTTGCTTATATGAAGAATTACTAAATGAAAGGTTCTAGGCAGCTGCTGGTCATTCTGAATACGAAGAAACGCCTTAAAGGGGAGCAAGAAAAAACTGGACTAGACATGAGAAAGAACTTCAAATTGATTAAATCTTGAGACTATTCCAAGTCATGGTCATAAAATGGTCCTATCAGATACCTTCAAAGCAGAGAAAAACTTTTTTAAACTTTTAAAAAATCCTCCAAGGAGACTATCTTCAACGGTTCCATAAGGTTCCTACCTGTTTGCTGAGACCTCACAGAGTCCCGATTCTCTCTGCATCCTTAGGAGTGCATTCCCTGTCTCAGAATTTGAAATCAAATTATCAAGCAATTCAGGTGTTGATTAATTAAATTCTGCCTTTCAAATTTTCAGGTATTAAAAAAATATCCAATAAGAGGAATTATTTTCTCTGAGCTAAGGATGGAGCGAGGTGCCATCGCCACGTACACACTGCAAAGCAATATGCCCTCACTCTCAGGCACAAAACTGGTATTACTCATCTTTTCAGAAATTATTTTAATTCAGTTCTGGAAAAACTTTTAATATAGATACTTTCGCTTTCTCCATCCACATACTCATTTGCATTTTCAGTTTCTAGGTTTGTAATATAAAAAAAAAAAAAGCTCTTTAAATGTATAGTCCTTTGAGATTAACTGCTTTCTTCAGTTTATATATTTACAGAGAAATGGTCCAGGCCCAAAGTCACTGTAAATAATTGGTGGGAAAAAAAGATCAAATTAGATCAATGTGTTTTTGCCCAAGCCCATGTGGCCCAGAAGCTTTTTTTAGATGTACATGGCATTGTGTTCATCTATTGCTCTGTATTTCTCATTCAATTCTCATCTCTGGGTGATATCATCCATGCCCAGGAATTGTCGAGTATTATCAAGAAGACCTACAGCCTTTACTCTGAATGCTGGACTCATCTAGCAACTACAACCTGATATTTCCTTTTGGACATTTCAAATACCTCTCAAAATCTACCAATTTAGACTTTAACTCATGAACTGTTCCTATATCCTCCTCTGCTAAAACACATGGCCTCCTCCAGGGATGTCTGTCTCAGGGACGAGAACTACCATCTATTCTGCTGTGCAAACCACAAAGCACTGTCCCATTAGGGCCTGCTAATGATTTACATGTCCTAAAATATCTTTCACACTTGTTCTCTGTATTTCCAGTGGCTCCACTCTAGTCCAGCCTACGTTATCTGTTTCTGTAATATCCATCCTACTGCTCTCCCTGAATTCACGCTTGCCTCCTCTTCAGTCCGTTCTTGACTCTGTAGGCAAAGCGATCTTCTAAAACTAAAATGTCTCTTCCATCCTGAAAATGTTTTAGGAACAATAAAATCCTCAACCAGGCATAAAACAATCTTCATGACCAAGCCCATTCCTCTGCTATGACCCATAATCAAGATATGTGTCTCCTTCTCTGTGCCCCAATTAGACCCCTAAGTTTGCTATGTGTCCATGAATCACTGATAAGTCTGACGCTTCCTAGACTAAACAATCTTAAAGGCAAGAATAATGTGCATTTTTCTCAGTTTTATTCTAGAAGTAACACAGTTCATAGCACCAATAGATGCCCCACAAATAACTCTTCAGTGGGTGATGAACAGGTGACATTTTATTGAAGGGTAAGTAGCCCTCTGGAGATACAATTTCAGAAAGATATAGATTTAGGATATTACTTTCCTATGGAACTTTTTACCTCTCCCAGAATATTTGAAATTCCAAGACTAAGGCACAAGGCCTTTTATTCCACTATTTGAAAGAAGGCTTAAAATAGAAAAGCCCTTGGGAGCTGGGGGAAATATATTTAGGCCCTGGAGACAGTATGTCAAAGAGAGAAAAAGGGAAACTAAAAGGGAGGCTGCTTCCCTTGCAATCTCCCTGAGGCCTCAGAGGAGTTACAGAAAACAGATCAGGGTGTTTCTAAAGCTCCTTCTCCTTATAACTGTGGATTTAATTTCATTCCAGTTTCTAGACTCAATGCTGTCCAAGGGCAAGAGAAACTGAAGGACTTGGGAATCTCGGGCACTCCAGAATCCAGCTAAGTTTGTTTTGACCTTGTAGCTTAGGCATAAGATCTATGATTTTTTTTTTTTTTTAGGAGAAAACCATGCTTAATTGAAAAATAAAGCAATACATCTCAAATAAGACTCTGTTTAACAACATAAATTGTAACTGCTCAGGCCTGTTAAGTGGTACTGTGAAATTTAGGTATAAACTATCAATAGTTTCTTCCCTTACCCCAACTCAGCCATCTGAATATTAAAACAAGGACTGTCTCATTAATTTGAACTGTGTACCTGTAAAGCCAAACCCTATTCCTAAACCACTGATCAAAGGATGGGAGGTTTTAAACAAAGATTTCCATACTGAGGAGCTCCCAGATAACAGCAAAGAAAGTCAATATTTTCCTTGTGAAAAAACTTACATGAAAGACACAGAAGACAATAAATGATATTTAACTAATCCACAAACTTCAAAACACAATTTCATCAAAATGACCTCTATAATTTTCCTTTAAAGACGTTCTCAAATCTCAGAATGGTTTAACTTGACATACTGGAAGTACTACATTTTGAAAGAAAGTACTAAAGTTATTCTCATGTATGGCAAAACCAATACAGAATTGTAAAGTAAAATAAATAATAAATAAATTAAAAAAAAATAAAATAAAGTTATTGACAGAATGTGGTCCACTGGAGAAGGGAATGGCAAAACACTTCAGTATTCTTGCCTTGAGAATCCCATGAACAGTATGAAAAGGCAAAAAGATAGGACACTGAAAGATGAACTCCCCAGGTCAGTAGGTGCCCAATATGCTACTGGAGATCAGTGGATAAATAACTCCAAAAAGAATGAAGGGATGGAGCCAAAGCAAAAACAATACCCAGCTGTGGCTGTGACTGGTGATAGAAGCAAGGTCTGATGCTGTAAAGAGCAATATTGCATAGGAACCTGCAATGTTAGGTCCATGAATCAAGGCAAATTGGAAGTGGTCAAATAGGAGATGGCAAGAGTGAATATCGACATTCTAGGAATCAGCAACTTAAAATGGACTGGAATGGGTGAATTTAACCCAGATGACCATTATATCTACTACTGTGGGCAAAAGTCTCTTAGAAGAAATGGAGTAGATATCATAGTCAACAAAAGAGTCCAAAGTACAGTACTTTGATGCAAACTCAAAGATGATGGAATGATCTCTGTTCATTTCCAAGGCAAACCATTCAATATCACAGTAATCCAAGTAATGTTCCAACCAATAATGCTGAAGAAGCTGAGTAACAGGCAACTTTCAGCAAAGGCAATGGCACCCCACTCCAGTACTCTTGCCTGGAAAATCCCATGGACGGAGGAGCCTGGTGAGCTGGAGTCCATGGGGTCACTAAGAGTCAGACACGACGGAGCGATTTCACTTTCACTTTTCATTTTCATGCATTGGAGAAGGAAATGGCAACCCACTCCAGTGTTTTTGCCTGGAGAGTCCCAGGGACGGCGGAGCCTGGTGGGCTGCCGTCTATGGGGTCACAGAGTCAGACACGACTGAAGCGACTTAGCAGCAGCAGCAGCAGCAACAGGCAAATTTGGCCTTGGAGTAGAGAATGAAGTAGGGCAAAGGCTAATAGAGTTTTGCCAAGAGAATGCACTCATCAGGACATTAAGGAGGTCCTTTTTTGGACCATAACTGGACTGTTATCAGATGGCTGTCTATTACTCAAATCCTTCTTGACAGTCTCCTCCACATGAATGTGCAGGTCTAATATTAAATCCTGATTCCTCCCTATTTGTCACACATCATTGATTTTATTTGTCCTATTCAGTTATATCATTACTCTCTAGGCTAAGAAGATTGAAAAAAGTGCTTCTTTGGAGAAGAGATGCTAGGGTGGCCCCAGTTAACCCCACCTCCCAATATCCCATGCCCTGTACAATCTCCTTAGCCTGCGTGTTGGCAGGACCTGTGATTTGTTTCTAAGCAGGGGAAAAAGGCAAAGTGGATGAGAAATCATTTCTTTGATTATGTTACATGCAACTGTAACTTCCTTCTGTCATAACTTTCTCTACTGATTCTATCCTATCCATTGATTTACTCGCTGTTGGTTTTGAGTAAGTAAACTGCCCAATGCAGTATCCTACATGACAAAGAACTCAGGGAAGCCTTCAGCTAACAATCAGCAAGGAGCTAATATTCTTCAATAAGGAAATGGATAAACAAGCTCTAATATATCTATATGATAGAATACAATTCAGTGATTTTAAAAGAGAATGAGGTATCAACTCACTTAAAGACAGGGAAGATTCTTAATTGCATTCAGTATTGGTGAGTGAAAGAAGTCAGTCTCAAAGGCTACATACTGTATAAGTCCATTTGTATAACGTTATCACAAACACAAAACTGAGACAGTGAACAGGTCAGTGATAGGTGAAGACTTGGAGGGGGGCTGTATAAGTGAAGCAGAGAGATTTTTTGGTGCAATTCAACTATATTGTATTATACTGTAATGGTGTATATATGATCCTACACATTTGTCCAAACCCATGGAATTTTAGAGGGGACTGAATTTTAAAGTATGCAGATTTTTAAAAAGTCATTTAGGAGTCCAAGGAATCCCAGAATGGAAATGCAGACTGTGACAAAAGAATATGCTTTCCAAGTGTATACAACTGTGGGAATTAAGGCAAGAAAATATAGACCTAAGTAACTTTGGAAACAAGCAGAGTTTGTAAGACTAAAGACAAAAGGAACTACACATAACCACTGTCCTCTAGTCTAAGGATATAGACAAATACATCTGAAATCACTATTCATGTATACCAGAATCAAACTCTTAAGTAAATGAATAGCTGATGATAGAAGCCAGGTTTCTCACTGCTTAAGTGAGAGATCACAGAAAAGCACTAAGAAAAGCCTAGACTGATCCATGTGATACTGAATTACATTTGGATGCATAGGAATGAACTCGTGTTTAGCTTAATACAGATATAGCCGGATATCTAGACCGAGGTATGTGTATGTTCATGGGTTCCTATACACACACACACTATACTGTTTTGTCTACTAAATGGATCTGATAGCAATAACAAAACATCAGCTATAGATTTCTAATTACATCCTTCAATGAAAGGAACCAGGGCTCCCTGGAGAAATGGAGATGGAGTGGAGATGGAAACATGCAAGATGAGCATTTTATGATGCCAGAACGTAAGGAATTGCTAAATAATAGTAACAATGACTATTACATAATAGGAGTATACTAGGGGGACAGGAAGGCAATGGCACCCCACTCCAGTACTCTTGCCTGGAAAATCACATGGAAGGAGGAGCCTGGTAGGTTGCAGTCCATGGGGTTGCTAAGAGTCGGACACAACTGAGTGACTTCACTTTCACTTTTCACTTTCATGCACTGGAGAAGGAAATGGCAACCCACTCCAGTGTTCTTGCCTAGAGAATCCCAGGAATAGGGGAGCCTGGTGGGCTGCCGTCTATGGGGTCGCACAGAGTTGGACACGACTGACGCGACTTAGCAGCAGGGGGACAGGAGGCAACTGAAGGTGTGCCCAGTGTCTAAAGCTGGAATAATTAAGAGCAAAATATCAAAGAGTAGTACTGGATTATAAACCAAAAGATACAGTAAACAAACATAAACACACAGGAGGCTATATTGATGTAACTGAATAAATAAATGACAATCAAACCAACTGTGCAGAAAATTCCAAATAATCAAGGTGGATGCTCTACCCTTGAGGAGATGGGAGGATACCTTTACACTCCCTGAAGTGTGAACTGACAAAGTAGCTTTCTTCCAGTGAGTATGGTATGCAAAAGAGAGGAGAGTGACTATAGTGGAGAAACCTGACAAACAGCACCTCAAGTCAGATGGTTAAGATTAACATCAATAAGAAGTCGTGTTAACAGGACATGCCTTTGATATGAGGTGTCAAGATGGGCACTTTGCCTTTGTGATCATCCTCCCCGAATCCCATAAACACAGTCTAACTCATAAAAAAAGAAATGCCTACAAAACACTGGCCTAGTACTCCTCAAAACTACCAAAGGCATCAAAAACATGACAAATTCTGAGAAACGGTCATAGGCAAGAGAAGCTTAAGGGTACAGAGCAACTAAGTATCATATCTTGGATGGGCTCTGGGACAGAAAAAAAAGACATTAGGTAAAAACCAAGAAAATATCAGGAACATATGGACTTAATTAACAATACTGCATCAGTACTGGTTCATTAATTATGACAAATGTACTATACTAACATAAGCTATTGCTAACACAAGAAACTGAGTGTGGGGTCTATGGAAACTGTATTATCTCTGCAATGTCTCTGTACATCTAAATCTATTCTCACATAAAAAAGATGATTTCAAAACAAGATAAGCCAGGCACTGGCAGTGTATATGTGTGATAAAGAAGTTATTCACAATATTTTAAGAACTCTAAAATTCAACAATTAAAAACAGTTCAATTTTTAAATGGTCTAAAATCTTGAACAGACACTACAAAAAAAAAAAAAAGTAAGTATGTGAGTGGCCAGAAAGCACAGGAGGGATGCAAGTTAAAGCTATCAGGAGATGGTGCTTCACAGCCCTGGGATAGGTCAAAGGGAGAAACCACCACCAAGTACTGACGAGGATGCAAGGCAACTGCAACCCCGGCTACTGATGATGGGAGGGTAAGATAAACAAACTGCTTGGGAAAGCTCTTTGACAATTTATTATAACTTTAAATGGATACCTGCCTTATGATCTAAGGGCAGAAAGCAAACAGGAACTAAAGAGCCTCTTGATGAGAATGAAAGAGCAGGGTAAAGAGCTGGCTTAAAACTCAACATTCAAAAATGTAAGATCATGGCATCTGATCCCATCACTTCATGGTAAATAGAAGGGAAAAAAGTGGAAACAGTGACAGATTTTATTTTCTTGGGCTCCAAAATCACTGTGGACAGTGACTACAGCCACAAAATTAAAAGATGCTTGCTCCTTGGAAGAAAAGCTATGACAAATCTTGACAGTGTATAAAAAAACAGAGACATCAATTTTGACAAGTCTGTGTAGTCAAAGCTATGGTTTTTCTAGTAGTCATGCATGGATGTGAGAGCTGGACCATAAAGAAGGCTGAGAACTAAAGAACTGATGCCTTCAAACTGTAGTGCTGGAAAAGACTCTTGAGAGTCCCTTGGACAGCAAGATCAAACTAATCAATCTTAAAGGAAAACAAACCTGAATATTCATCAGAAGGACTGATGCTGAAAATGAAGTTCCAATACTTTGGCCATCTGATGCGAATAGCTGACTTATTGGAAAACACCCTGTTGCTGGAAAAGATTGAGGGCGGGAGGAGAAGGTGACAACAGAGGATAAGATGGTTGGATGCCATTACCAACTCAATGGACATGAGTCTGAGCAAACTCTGGGAGCTTAGCGAAGGACAGGGAAGCCTGGCGTTCTGCAGTTCATGGGGTCACAGAGTCAGACACGACTTAGCCACGCAACACCAACCATCTTACCATGCATTAGTTTCGCTCCAGTTTACCCAAGTGAATGCAGACAAACGTCCACAAAATATTTTATAAGATTTCTAAGACAAATAAGACTGTTGATTGAAGTTTTAACTAAAAAGGTCCCAAAGTAAAAATAATCTGTCAGCTGATAGAATTGATAAACAAATTTTGGTCTATTCATTCAATGACATATTGCTCAACAATTTTAAAAACAAACAAACAAAATAAACTACTGATCCATGCCACAAGGTCAATGAATCTCACAAACATTATGTTGAGACACAGAAAATGGAATACCCCTCCAAAAATATAATTATTCCTTTAATAGCAAGTTCAAGAAAAAGGAGAAAGCAATCTGTTAAAGAAGTAAAAAGTGTGCTGGAAATTGATTGGAAGAGGGCACAAGGGAACTTTTAGTGTAATGAAAATATTCTAAATCTTGATAATGTTGCTGAATACTTGGGCAAAACTTGCCAGATTATAAACTTAACTTCTGTACAGTTCACAGTGCACACATTTTGCCTCAATTTAAAAAGACAAGAGCCACTGTGAACAATTTTATGGAGATAAATTGGACAATATAGATGAAATTAATTTCTTCCATCTGGAAAAGAACCCTTAGCAAACCACGAATAGTGACAAACCACAAATCTCACAAAGTGTTGTTAACAAACAAAAGAAAACATCTTACTGGTGTAATATAAAATTTGAGTTTTCCCCTATTACCATATTTACAACAAGAAGTTCTGCTAAAAACCAGGTCTATTCAACACTACCCTGGAGAGCCTATCTAGAAAAAGAAATACAATGTATAAAGACTAAGGCTATTGGAGAGTCTATATACAATATTAGAAAATAAAATTTTAAAACAATATAATGTCTAATAGTTTAAGTTTCCTTAAATAATTTATAATAAATTTAATGAAAGAAATGGAGATAATACTGTAAAATATCACTGAGAGAAATTAAAGACCTAGATAAATGAAGTATTTTATATTATATCATATTACATTCAAGAATAAGAAAACTCAATATTGTTTTCATCTGATACCAATTGATACATACATTCAATGTCATGGTGGTGGCTTAGTTGCTAAGTGGTGTTTGATTCTTACCACCCCTATGGACTGTAGCCTGCCAGCCTCTGTCCCTGGGATTTCACAGGCATGAATACTGGAGTGGGTTGCCATTTCCTCCTCCAGGGGATCCTCCTGACCCAGGGACTGAGCCCATGTGTCCTGCATTGGCAGGCAGATTCTTCCACCAGGGAAGTCCACTTTCAATTCTAAACAAAATTTCAGCAGTTTAATTTTGAGTGGAAATTGGCAAGCTCATTCTAAAATGCAGATAACACAAACTATGAATACTCGAAAAGGAGATATGAGAGAACAAACTTGAAACACTGCTTTATTGGCATCAATTAGTTCAGTCGCTCAGTCGTGTCTGACTCTTTGTGACCCCAAGAACCGAAGCATGCCAGGCCTCCCTGTCCATCACCGACTCCCAGAGTCCACCCAAACCCCACGTCCATTGAGTCAGTGATGCCATCCAACCATGTCATCCTCTGTCATCCCCTTTTCCTCCTGCCCTCAATCTTTCCCAGCATCAGGGTCTTTTCCAATGAGTCAGCTCTTTGTATCAGGTGGCCAAATTATTGGAGTTTCAGCTTCAACATCAGTCCTTCCAAAGAACACCTAGGACTGATATCCTTTAAGATGGACTAGTTGGATCTCCTTGCAGTCCAAGGGACTTTCAAGAGTCTTCTCCAACACCACAGTTCAAAAGCATCAATTCTTCAGTGCTCAGCTTTCTTTACAGTCCAACTCTCACATCCATACATGACCACTGGAAAAACCATTGCCTTGACTAGATGGACCTTTGTTGACAATGTAATGTCTCTGCTTTTTAATATGCTGTCTAGGTTGGTCATAACTTTTCTTCCAAGGAGTAAGCATCTGTTAATTTCATGGCGGCAATCACCATCTACAGCAATTTTGGAGCCCAGAAAAATAAAATCAGCCACTGTTTCCCCATCTATTTTCCATGAAGTAATGGGACTGGATGCCATGATCTTCGTTTTCTGAATGTTGAGCCAAAAAAATGTTGGCTTTAAAGCCAACTTTTTCACTCCCCTCTTTCACTTTCATCAAGAGGCTCTTCAGTTCTTCTTCACTTTCTGCCATAAGGGTGGTGTCATCTGCATATCTGAGGTTATTGGTATTTCTCCTGGCAATCTTGATTCCAGCTTGTGCTTCCTCCAGCCCAGTGTTTCTCATGATGTACTCTGCATATAAGTTAAATAAGTAGGGTGACAATATATAGCCTTGATGCACTCCTTTTCTTATTTGGAACCAGTCTGTTGTTCCATGTCCAGTTCTAACTGTTGCTTCCTGACCTGTGAAAGATTCTTTTTTTTTTTTTTTTTTGACATTTTCCTGCTCTTTATTTTATTTATTTATTTATTTTTAATTTTTTATTTTACTTTACAATTCTGTATTGGTTTTGCAATACATTGACATGAATCCACCAACGAGAATTGATTTTTCCTGTGTGCTAGCAATTGCATTCCCAGAGATACACTCTACATCAATGAATGTACATGTACAACAAAGTACTTGTAAAAGAGTCCTTATTTCAGCATTCTTTCTAATTTAAAAAACCGAGAACTGGAGGCCTGGCATGCTGCAGTTCATGGGGTCCCAAAGAGTCAGACACAACTGAGAGACTGGACTGAACTGAACTGAGAACTGTAGAATGGATAAATTGTAAAAAATCAATTCAAGCAATGGAATATCACATAGCAATGAAAGAGATCAAAGCACCACAACATGAAACAACATCTATAAATCTCACAGATATAATCTTGAGCTAAAAAGGGCAAAAATAGTAGAGTCCATTTTCTAACGTTCCATTTATATTAAGTTCTAAAACCAACAAACGAATCCATATTGATAGAAGTTCTTAGAATAGTGATTCCTTTTATAGGGGTTGCTGACTGGAGGGAACAAGAGGGAGGCCCATGGAGGTGTTAGTATTCCTTTTCTTGATATGAGTAGTGGTGACACTGATTCTATATACATAAAAACATATTTTTGTGCAGTATTATATTTTGTTTCAATTAAAACCTATACCAGGAAACTGTATAAATCATCCCAGAAGCCAGATATATACGACTGATACGCTGTCAAATGCCTAGAATCTTGGCACAGTTTATGTTCCATTTTCGAACCAGCACCTGAAACCCAGTATTTCCCAGGAGGATGAATGATCAAACAACTACTTCAGAGACAAGAACTGCCATTAAAGCAATTTCCAATATCCTTACCTTGTCTCAGGAAGTTTGTGGCAAGTTACTCCATGAATATAATAACTAAATACTAAATGACACAAATAGAAGGTTACTCCTGTACTCAACAGTTATGCTATTAAGCTTAGAAATGAGTATATTGTGACAAAATTATCACTGATTCAACTTAACTTTCTTACTATTGGTTGTTTTGTGATGACTTATATCCAATTTTGAATCTGGACCATCAGAGCACAGATGTTTTAAAGTAAAGGCCTAAAACATCATGGTTTTAAAGGTTTACCGTCAGAGAAGGCAATGGCAACCCACTCCAGTACTCTTGCCTGGGAAATTCCATGGAAGGAGGAGCCTGGTAGGCTGCAGTCCATGGGGTCGCAAAGAGTTGGACAGGACTGAGCAATCTCACTTTCACTTTTCACTTTCACTCACTGGAGAAGGAAATGGCAACCGACTCCAGTATGCTTGCCTGGAGAATCCAAGGGATGGGAGCCTGGTGGGCCGCCGTCTATGGGGTCGCACAGAGTCGGATACGACTGACGTGACTTAGCAGTACTGAAAGGAACTAAGTAAAGATTTTAAACTCAAACTTTTGAAATATTTACTTGATAAAATAAAAGAAAGTCTCAACCTTGTCTTTGTATTCCTTGGAAATGGATTCTGATTTTTATGTTGATTCCCAACATCTACATTTACATATATACATAGAAATGGTGATTTATTTTTCTTCTTTTTTTTTCCTACCTGTCCATGCCTTCCAAGTTGCATTTTCTCTACAAATTTGGTCTTGCAAGATCAGCCACATAAACTCAATGCTTTCTACAACACTGTTGTTTTAATTCTAGAATGGATACCAGCTGAACAGTGATGTTCTGGGACAGGAATGTAGAAAATAATTAGCTCGGCTTTACCAGGTGAGGCTAGCAGAGAGGAGCACTCACTTCAAATCTTCCTTTTCTTAATAAAATTGCTACTCTTTATTCATACATCAGCATCATCAGTCTTCACCTAAGTGCTACTGACATTAGGGCTTAATCATTTTAGAGGAAGATGTTAAGAAATAGCAACCTCTAAATATGTCAACAATGTAGTTTTTAAACCATGGTCCCTGGACCATTGTGTCAAAACATCTATGATACTAACTGTGAAGGCAACTCCTCCCAGTGCCATGGAGACAGGCCCTGGGAACCTAAAACTCAACAAATCCTCAGGTGATTCTTATTCTTATTGCCACTAAAGTTTGAGAATCACTTTTTTGGGTCTTATTAGAGGTTTGTACAGAGAAGGCAATGGCACCCCACTTCAGTACTCTTGCCTGGAAAATCCCATGGATGGAGAGGCCTGGTGGGCTGCAGTCCATGGGGTCGCTAGGAGTCGGACATGACTGAGCGACTTCACTTTCACTTTTCACTTTCATGAATTGGAGAAGGAAATGGCAACCCACTCCAGTGTTTTTGCCTGAAGAATCCCAGGGACGGGGGAGCCTGGTGGGCTGCCGTCTATGGGGTCGCACAGAGTCAGACATGACTGAAGCGACTTAGCAGCATCAACAGCAGCAGAGGTTTATAATCACATACCAGAGGGCCAAAGCATAATCTATTAATCAAGGTCTCCAGCTGCTGGCTTAGGCCCTTTATGAAGGCCTAATTCCTCAACTGTGGTCTCCACACCCTCAAAAGCAACATCACTGAAGAGCCCATAAGGCCCCACCCAGAGCTACTGAGTCAGAACCTGTGGGGAACCTGTGGGGATGAGGTTCAGCAATGTGTTCTAACAGGCTTTCTGGTATTTCGATACATACTAAGGCTACAGACCATGGTCCTAAAAGATGGCCACAACTCCTTCATCTCCACACATTACTGAGCTGCAATGCCGCTGTATTTATGTGTTTCCCTTGCGAGAGGACGCCCTTCAGAAGGAAGAGCACAGGCACACACAGCAAACAAAGCCAGAAATGATTCTTGGCCCTGAGTTTCCAAGTACAATGATTCTTGGTACTTGGTAAAGTGTTTCATGGTACTGCTTTCAGAAATTTGCATGTTTTACTCCTAACACTGTAGAGATTGAGAGAGAAAACTGTGTCTTGACCCTTAATCGCCTGCTTATAATTTACTACAAAGTAAATACAATTGCTTTCCCAAGACAGTTATTTTTCTGTGTTCTAGAGAGCTTCAGTTGATTCAAGAAAAAAATTACTTTCTTTCATTCTGAAGATTAAGTCTACATTTGACCTCTGGTGTTCTAAACTGCCCGTCCCTAAGAATTCATCCCCACATTTTTAGGAAACAGAACAACAGAAGTAATGAAATGATTTCTTGAGACTGCAAACCTCTGTAACAGTTTCTTCTTGATCTGGAGAAGAATTCATTGGGAACCATACTTCTAAATCTACTCTTGTCCTGGACCCATAAGGATTGATATTATCACAAAAAGGATACAGAGGGACATACTCATGAATTTAGATGTTTCTGCTAAGCCACTGTCCTAATTTATTATGCTCTTTTCCTTCTGGATTTAAAAATTGTTAAAATTTAAAATAAAATTTGTTTAAATTATTAAAATACAGAAAAGTACAAATAAAGCACCATGATTTATCTTGTGATTCAATCAACCCACTTTCTATAGACTAGAAACTAATGCATATAGTAAAAAACAAAACTAAAAGCACTGAAAAGTTTAAAATTAAAAGTCACTACTCTTTTCCTACAAACTTAGCTACTGTCAACAGATTAACACACATAGTTTCAGAAAAAAATAATATACCTTTTGTTTATATAAGGGGAATCATATTATGTATATTCTTGGCGACTATTTAAAACATATCACCAGTCCCCTCAAAAGATACACCATTTATCTAGTACAGAAGCAGACAGAACTTCAATTTTACAAATACTAGAAATGAAAAAGGAGATAGAACTGATAAAAGGGACTTAAAAATAAGTATTTTTAAGAAAATTTTCTATGCAATTCAATGTCAAATGGAAAAATTCTTAGAAACATATAGCCTACCAAGACTGAATCAAGAACAAATAGAAAATTCAAATAGATCATTACTAGTAGAGACTGAATCAGCAGTCTAAAGCCTCCAACCAAGAAAAGCCCAGGGCCACATGGCTTCACTGGTGAATTTTACCAAACATTCAAAGAATTAACATCAATCCTTCTCAAACTCTTTGCAAAAAAATCAAAGAGGAAGGAACACTCCCAAACATATTTTATGAGGTCAGAAAAGGACACAATAGAAAACTACAGACCAATATCCCTAATGAATATAGACACAAAAATTCTCAATAAAATACTAGCAAACTGAATTCATCAGTATACTAAAAGGATCATTTACTATGATCAAAAATCCAACACATACAATACAATCACTGTGATATATCACATTAGCAAAAGGAAGGAAAAGGACGGTATGATCATCTCAATGGACACAGAAAAGATATTTGAAAAAATTCAACATCTATTATTAATAAAAACTCTTATACTAGGAATAGAATGAACATATTTCAACATAGCAAAGGCCATCTATGACAAACCCACAGCTAATGTTATGTTCAGTGGTGAAGCTGAAGGCTTTTCCTCTAAGATGAGAAACAAGACAAGGTGCCCACCACTCCTGTTCAATATAGTACTAGAAGTCCTAGCTAGAATAATCAGGCAAGAAAAAGTAATAAAAGGCAACAAAATTGGAAAAGTAGTAGTAAAATTGTCTCTATTTGTACAACATGATTTTATATATAAAAAAATCTTAAAGATTCAACAACCAGTGAGTTCAGGAGACTTGCAGAATACAAAAATAATATGCAAAATTAACACAGTGTCTATACAACTCTGAAAATAAAATATTTTCTGAAAAATCAAAAATTGAACCCATTTACAATAGCATCAAAAACAACAAAATACTTTAACAATGAATCTAACTAAAGAGGTGTAAGATCTCTACTTGGAAAATTTCAAGATAATAATGAAAGAATTCAAAGAAACAAACAGAAAAATACCTCACATTCATAGATTGGAAGAATTAATATTAGTTAAAATGGTAATATTACCAAAGCCACCTGTAGATTTAAAGCAATCCCTAACACAATTTCAATGGCTTTTTTTTTTTAAACAAAAGTAGAAAAACACTTTTAAACAAAAACACAAAAAACCCTGAATAGCCAATGAAGGGATACAAAAATAAAAGTGAAATCGGTGCATTTATGGGAAAACAAGTTGAATTAAAAAGAATTGCCATAAACGTTTGCCTGCGCAGATTCTTTCCAATCATTAAGGAAAAGATAATTCTCATGTTAGGACTTCTCTGGTGACTCAGTGGTAAAGAACCCACCTGCTTTCAACCCCTGTGTTGGGAAGATCCCCTGGAGAAGGAAATGGCAACCCACTCCAGTATTCTTGCCTGGGAAATCCCATGGACAGAGGAGCCTGGCAGGCTATAGTCCATGGTGTTGCAACAGAGTCTAACACGACTTAGCAACAATTCTCATGTTCCGTCATGTGAATTACCAGATCACAGAAAAAGACAAATTATAAAGTAAGTATAATCGGCGTATGAGAATTTGGCAAACTCAAACAGAAACAAAAGTTATTAAAAAAATCTAACTTATCCATATGCTGAAGGAATATAAAACTAAGACCAATTAGGTTTTACTCAATGAATTACAAAGTGTTTTATTAGTAGGACATTTATTATCACAGCTTATCATACAAACCCCACTAGACTCTAATCTCCAAGAAGGCAGGATCCAGGATCTTTGGAGTTTTAAAACAGGATTCCAATAAATATTTCATAAAGTAATGGATCAATCAATTACTTAATAAGTTAATAAAAAAAAATCAAACAAGTTTGAAAAAGAGCATCTAAGCCAAATCACCAGCAATATCACACTGAACAAAAGATTTCTGAACATATTCTTCTCATTCATGAGATCAAGTCAACAATAGCTATTAATATACATATATATCAATAACTATTTATATATATATAAACAACATATATATATATATGTCTCAACAATAGCTATTAATTATAAAGCATTTCTTGAATTAAGCCAAGAAAGAAGAGGTATAATATTGATAAGTAGGAGGAAATTATTTGCAAATAATTTATTTGTAGTAATAATTATTACTTAATTATTTATCTAGATAATCCAATTGTTCTTTAAAAATCAAATGAAAAGGATTAGCAGTCATAGTAAACTATTGACACTAGAAACTAGAGACTAAGTACATGGATGTTCACTGAAAAATGCTTTCAATTTTTCAGTATGTTTGAAACTTTTCATAGTAAAGTGTTAGAAAAAAAAGATTAGACCTAATAATATATTTCAGCAGCAGGTTAAGTTCAAAAGAAAATCACAGGTTGAGCAACCACACTATAAACAAAGTAACAACTTTGGAAAAATAAAAGATCATATTTGACTAAAAAAAACTATATAAAATCTCTGAGAATAACCATAACAACAAAAAAATAACATAGCTAAAAGATTTTAAAATTTTTATCCAACTCAGGCAAAGGAACTAAAAATATACTACCAAGCAAAACCAGTTGAGAACTGAGATTTACTTAGACATTCATGAACTTCTTTCAGGGCTATCTTTAATTCCTGAAAATTTCATGAACATAACAAAAAAAAGAAAGCAACTATGATAACCCATTAGCAACAAACTACCCTGGTATTTGGACAGCCAAATTAATGTGAAATATATTTGATATTTTAAAATAAAATTAGAAAATAATTTGATTAGATGAAAGCAGTATTACATAAACATTGTTATAAATGAGAACATAACTTATCTTTTTTTTTTAAGACTCATGATGGACTCATGTCATTTTATCAGTGCAATGTTGTTTGCCTTATAGACAGTTTGTATCGACTGCTAACAAGAAGCAAACCATAACAGAAAAAGAGCAAACACGACCCTGTCAGAGAAAATGGTATGCTTTTGCTCTTAGCTTCTCTGTTTTGCCTTTAGCTTTTGCATAAGCAGGGATATCATATCCAAACATCTTTCTGTAATAATTATCTAAATTTCAGTTATATATATTGATGGAGACTTCAATAACCAGAACATCTCTGAAGATGAACTGTGGGCAATCAGTGGATTTTGCGGGTACACAAAGACAAGGAGGACACAGCTGCTGTCCTCTGCAACCGACAAGCTCTGGTCTAGGGTAATGATAATCTGAGACTGCATTGTCGTGTAGCTGCCAGCAGAACAGTTCCCAGGGTACACAACTGTACTTGTGCTGAATGAATCTACTGTAACTTAAGGTGTCCCTTAATGAACCAGAGGAGAAGACAGGGTGGGTGATACCACACAAGTTCCTTAACCTTTGCAGCCTCTAGTCTTTCTGGCCGTTTCTTTTTTTCTGCAGCAGAACTATTTCTCCTCCTCGAGCATCACCTTCTGTCTTCACCTCAAGAGCTTGCAATTAAGTTGGCCTGAACAAGCTTCGTTCATCTCTTTCCTCTGCCTTTGCTTTCTTTAGCCTGTCATTTTCATTCGGGTCTCAGGGTAGGTGAAGTATGTTCCCAGGAAACTTCCCACGTGCTCCAGACCCTCCTGCATTCTCCTACAGCAACCTGTCATGTTGCCTTTATCAACCGTGTATCTGCCTCTTTGGATGTGGACTGTCCTCTCCAGACTGAGAAGTCTCAGAGGTCCAGGAATGTTTTGTCTTTTTCACTATTTTATCTCAAGGAACCAGGGTGTTGCAAACAAGTATGTTTTCACTTCTGCTTTGCAAACCACAGGTGGTGCCGTTCCATAAACGGTCATATGAACGGTGACACCTAGAGACGTGTGGGAACAACATGCACTGTCTCCACTAGAATCCTGCCATGTTGAAGTCTTAATACATATTAAGGGATGAATGAAAATTAAACCAAAGTTTCCCTAAAATTCTTTCAATTCTAAAATTCTGCAACCATTCACGACATTTACAAAATAGATCCCAGTATAAATTACAAAAACTGCCAACTGTATCCACAAAACTTACACATACAAATAATACTTGGTTCAAAATTTATAGGTACATTCAATTTTATTGTACAATCACCCCCATCTCACCCCTCTAGGTCACCACAGATGAACGATTATTTTTAGAGTCAATTCAGTCCTTTGAAGAAAAGTCTAATCCACAGTAAACTTTCTTCAAGTCATTTATATTTTAATATAAATGAATTTGTCTAGTTGTGAAATTTTCTAGCTAGGAGAGATGTTAGTGAACTGGCGGAAGATTTCAGTTACAGAATGATATCTGGGATATAAAATGCTTTGGGTATTATCTGACAATGGATGTAATGTCCGATTCAAAATTGGAATCAAATTCCTGCTTCATGTGTCACGCCAGGTTCATGATACCACAAAACCTTTCTTCTTCTCTGAGATGCCCTCCATAAGGAGGAGGTATGCAAGACTGAACAATGGCCTCCAAAGCTATGTGGACACTTGCTAATCCCTGGAATCTATGGATATTATCTTACATGGTAAAAAGGAGACTTGAAGTTATGCCTTAAACTCTGGGTCTGGCCACAAGCTCACCCAGATCTATCAAGCGAATCACCTTTGTCAGTTGCCACCACCTCCCTGGGGGTGGGGGGTGGTTTAGTCGCTTAGTCATGTTTGACTCTTGACGACTCATGGCCTGCGATTTTATGCTAATTGGTCTCTAGTGCCCTAGGCTTCCTCCAACTTCCTATATCGGTTTCTTTTTTGCTACTGTAACATAGTACCGTAAGCTTCAATTCAGTTCAGTTCAGTCGCTCAGTTGTGTCCGACTCTGCAACCCCATGAATTGCAGCACGCCAGGCCTCCCTGTCCATCACCAACTCCTGGATTTCACTCAAACTCACGTCCATTGAGTCAGTGATACCATCCAGCCATCTCATCCTCGGTCGTCCCCTTCTCCTCCTGCCCCCAATCCCTCCCAGCATCAGAGTCTTTTCCAATGAGTCAACTCTTTGCATGAAGTGGCCAAAGTATTGGAGTTTCAGCTTTAGCATCATTCCTTCCAAAGAAATCCCAGGGATGATCTCCTTCAGAATGGACTGATTCGATCTCCTTGCAGTCCATGGGACTCTCAAGAGTCTTCTCCAACACCACAGGTCAAAAGCATCAATTCTTTGGCGCTCAGCTTTCTTCACAGTCCAACTCTCACACATCCATACATGACCACAGGAAAAACCATAGCCTTGACTAGATGGACATTTGTTGCCAAAGTAATGTCTCTGCTTTTGAATATGCTATCTAGGTTGGTCATAACTTTTCTTCCAAGGAGTCTTTTAATTTCATGGCTGCAGTCACCATCTGCAGTGATTTTGGAGCCCCCAAAAATAAAGTCTGACACTTTCCACTGTTTCCCCATCTATTTCCCATGAAGTGATGGGACCAGATGCCATGATCTTCGTTTTCTGAATGTTGAGCTTTAAGCCAACTTTTTCACTCTCCTCTTTCACTTTCATCAAGAGGCTTTTTAGTTCCTCTTCACTTTCTGCCAAAAGAGTGGTGCCATCTATATATCTGAGGTTTTTGAGATTACTCCCGGCAATCCTGATTCCAGCTTGTGCTTCATCCAGCCCAGTGTTTCTCATGATGTACTCTGCATAGAAGTTAAATAAGCAGGGTGACAATATATAGCCTTGACGTACTCCTTTTCCTATTTAGAACCAGTCTGTTGTTCCATGTCCAGTTCTAACTGTTGCTTCCTGACCTGCATATAGGTTTCTCAAGAGGCAGGTCAGGTGGTCTGGTATTCCCATCTCTTGAAGAATTTTCCACAGTTTATACTATCTGGGTAATGCTGGGCCAGTTATTTGCAGTCACTTGGTTGCTCTGAGTCAGTTTCCTCACCTATAGCAGAACCTACTTCAATAGGATTATGAAATGATTGCATGGGATATGGTAGAGAAAGTATTCGTGGCTCAGCTGCTATTACTTGGGGTTACTCTCTGAAGGATTAAAAATGTAGTTCTGTCTTTGAGCTGGTTTTCATCCAGCTTGATGGACCCTTAGATTTTCTATGGCAAAGTCTCTGGCAACTTCCTGCTGAAGAAGAATGAAACCTTCACAGCCGTGGATTCCTCCACTCCCCACAGCCCCCATTAACTTTCATTAGAGCTGATATATGTTAGTCCAATAGAGAGGCTCAATAACTCTTCTATGCATACACTACAGGAGAGCTTCCCTCCGTGCCATTTCTTCCCTGTTCCCGTCTGCATCAAGCACACACCCCCATCATATTCTCCTTCTCCTCCTACACGTTTGTACTGAGTCCCAAACGGAAATACCTGTGAGTGCTTCCTGGTATTTTGTTTTATATTTCTTTATGTGGCTGTGCCAGGTCTTAGCTGCGGCGTGTGGATCTTCAGTTGCGTCCTGTGGGATTCTCGTTTGCTGACCAGGGATCAAACCCAGGCTCCCTGCACTGGGAGCATCCTGTCTTAAGTCACTTGACCACCAGGGAAGACCCTGCTTCCTGGCGTCTGTAACAGAAGCCTCGGCCCTCAGGAGAACTGGAGTCAGGAGGGGCTGTGGAAGGACGGAGAGGAGAAGGTCTATGGGAAAGGGCAGAGCTTGGCAGTGTGAGGCGGGAGAGAGAGGCTGTCCTGAGGTTCCGTAGTACAGCTCACATGGAGAAAAGGGGAAAGGCTGAAGCCTGAATTCTGAGCAATATCCAGTGACAGAGAGGGGGCAGGGAATGATACCCCATAGAATGACCCTGTGAGGTATGGGCTGTCATTATACAGAAAGGGTGAAAGTGTTGGTCATTCAGCTGGTTCCGACTCTTTGTGACCCCATGGACTGTCACCCACCAGGCTCCTCTGTCCATGGGATTTACCAGGCGAGAAGATTGGAGTGGGTAGCCATTCTGTTCTCCAGGGGATCTTTCCAACCCAGGGATGAAAGCCAGGTCTCCTGCAGTGCAGGCAGATTCTTTACCACTCTGAACCACCAGGGAAGCCAACTTGGTTACAAACTTCTTTATCAACTGGACAGTGCAAGCCCTTATTTTGATTTCACTGTGTAACACAACTTGTAACTCCAGACTGTGTTACCAAATCAGCCCAGGACCCAGTTTGCCCTGGTCTAAGTTGGTTTATCACTCTGTTTTATGTCTTTTAACATCCAAACCATGGACAGGAGTAGGATGCAGCCTTGATACTGTGTTAAGTACTTTAAATGCCTGACCTCATTTAAGTGGGACAATGGGGCCTAAGAAAAGGCAGTCTCGTTGTGTGATGGTTGAGAGTCATGACCAAGATCATGAAACCTTGGGAGCTGCAGAGTCTGTTAGCCTGCTGAATTGGCTCTCTGTCATTCAATAATGCTATTGAAGGCAGTTATCTCAACCTGTGGACTCAGACCCAGGGGATCGTCAAGTTATGGCAAGGGGCTCTGAAAATCCTTATGTGGGTTTTCCATAGTGAAGATACATACTAGGGCTTCCAAGGTGGCAAAGTGGTAAAAGAATCTGCCTGCCAATGCAGGAGACATTGGTTTGATCCCTGAGTAAAGAAGATTCCCTGGAGAAGGAAATGGCAACCCACAAATGGCAAGTGTCCTTGCTGGGAAAATCCCATGGACAGAGGAACCTGGCAGCTACAGTACAAAGGGTCACAAAGAGTCGGACATGACTGAGTGATGAGAGCCCCCTTAGTCCAGAAACATACTAATTACAGCCCATTTTCAAATATATGTAGTGTTGATGTGCTTAACAAAAGACAGACTCACTCACATAACTGCAGATTTAAATCACCTGTTTTAAGCACTACATGGAAAGGATACAGGAGCTATAATACAGGACCCGATTTTAAAGCCAAGAAGGAAATAGAAGCCCAGGAAATATTGGGGACATAAGTGTACAGATGAGTAGAATATATAGGAAGAAGAATTAATCCCAGAGGAGAAAAGACAGGAGTTAAGCAAACCAAGCCCGAGAGGAAGTCTGCTAAACCAAGCAGAGAAATAAAGTGGAAGATGCAAATAAGGAATTAAGGCCACATGGATGGTAGTTAAGGACATGACGTCTGGAAAGAATCAGAACTATATCGCAGTTTTGCCACGTGCTTTGTGACCCAGGGAAATAGAACATGTTAAATAGAACCTTTTAGGAGAAAATCTGTAATTCCATTATGTTGCCAAATCTGCCCCTGGATCCAGTGTTCCTAGGACAAAGTTTGTGCTCTGTTTTACCTCCAAGTTGCTTTCCTCTTATGAGACACATAGAGATCTTTTGAGTGCTAAGGGAGATAATATGTGTAATGCATTTAGTAGAGTGCCTGGGAATCTCGCTCTAAGCCTCTTCGTGAGGTTTCAGTTAGATAAGGCACAGCGCTGACACCTCACAAGTGGTCAGCAAAGTGCCAGGGACAACTAGGTCTTTGGCCAAGCCCTGCTTGCTCTCTCCCTGAGACCCAGTGACACTTCGTGTCCAAGCCTGCCTGAAAACAACAGATGTAAATGGAAGAGTTAGCTACATGTTAAGAGAGGGAAAAAACAGCCACAGATTCTTCACCCTCTACTCCAGAAGAGGGGGTAGGAGGCATGTGTCACACAGACTATATATAAAAGAAGAAGATTCAAAGCAACAGCAAAGAACATATTAACAACCATAGAAAGGAGCAATTAGCAAATAAAATTACAATATATAGGAAAACACATTAAAAAAACAGAATGGAATTATTAAAAAGCAATGAGTACTCCACTGAGAGGTCATCCAGAAACAACAAAACCTCTAAGTGTCTAAGGAAATAGTTCCTATTAGGAGAAATGTGATTCAAAAGCCAAGCAAGAGTGTATGCAACAAATGTTAGAAAAATTTCAACCTTATAATGATCAAAATAATTTTCTCTAAAGTTTTTGGTGCTTAAAGTGTTTCTTTAAAATTCACTTATGGAGCAGCTTTTTTCCAGCAAGCTGAACTGGGAAGTATTACTGTATCTAACCTTTAAAGAATCACATTACTTGTTCTTTCCTTTTCTTATTGTTCACAAAATGTAGAAGTATTATTCCTCAAGCCGCAGCCCATTTTTCTGCCATTAGGGCTCACGGGGATGTCCGAGGACTGTCTAGGGACAGGCAGGCCAGTCGACACAGGTTGAAACAAACAAGGAGAATCTTTTCTTTCACCTTCACCAACCCACTCCAGGGTGCCTTCAGAAAGATTCTGCGATAGTGGAGACCCATTCTGAGATAAAATGGTCAGCATAGATGGATCGGATCGGAATCAGATTTCAAATGACTCAAGCCTGGTAGATGCGGTTTGTTAGAGAGTCTCTTCTGAGAGGAAGACCAGGAGCATAGAAATCTGGTCGTGAGGGGGCAGGACAGGCAGAGAGTGTCAGTAGAACCATCGGTCACACAGACATCATCCCGCGAGCAGAAGGGCTTATATAGTCAGATCAGCAAACCTTCTTTAGGGAAAAAAAGGATCAGCCACGCACACATACACAAACAAAACAGCAACCACGAGATATTTATTATTGAGCAGCGTGGTAATGGGCAGGCAGAATGAGTATCTGAAATGAGAATAAGCTTCATCAAGTTTCCCCACTGTATACAGTGGGGAAACTATACATACATGGGTCATTTAACCTCACAGAGCCTTAGCTTTCCATCTGTGAAGTGTGGCAAAAGTAATTGCAATAGGGAAATGCTTTAGGTTGCAAATGAAATAATCTACTGTCATGAACTGAATGGCTGTATCCCCTGCCCACAGATTCGTATGTTGAAACCCTATTCCCCACTGTGATGGCATTAGGAAGCGACCCTTTGGTCTAGAGGAGGACTTAAGGGTGAATCCCTCATGTATCACATCAGTGCCCTTATACAAGCTGTCAGAGCTTGCTGCTTCTCTCTGCTGTATGAGGGTACAGAAGAAGTCGACAGCCTGGAAGTGGGCTATCACCAAAACTCAACCATGCCAACATCTTGATTTCCAGTCTGCAGAATTCTGAGAAATAGATTTCCGTTGTTTATAAGCTACCTACTTTGTTATAGAAGCCTGAATGAACTAAGTAAGGGGACAATCATCTTAAACCACCTTAAGAAAAAAGGCATTTATTAGCTCACGAAACATGGTCAAATATGGCTGGACTCAGGGTTCAATCCATTGAGCAATTATCTTTTTATTTCATCTGTTCTCATCTCAAAGTTAACTCCAATTCTCTCCTATTCTAGACAACTTGGATTTTCAAAGACAATGGGCTGCTTTTCTGGGTGCCTGATGTCCTCTGCCGACATTCAGAAGTTGTTTTGTAGCATATACTCAGCGTTTAAATGTTCTTTTGATGAATTTGCTGGGGAGAAAGTGGTCTCCCCATCCTATTCCTCTGCCATCTTAGGACCGCCAGTGACAACTTGGATTTTCAAAGCATCTCCAAATTCATATTGATCTAGTAACAAGAGCCCAAAAAGCAAGAAGACATTTTCTCTATATTCATTTCAGCAGCAAAGTGCCTACATAAGGAGAGAGCTCACATAAGGCCCTATAAACCACATACAATTTCTCAACCAGTCACTGTGAACAGGAAGGTGCAGGCGGTAATCCTGACTGACCAGACACTGTAGCTAGGGAACAGCTACAAACAGGACTATGATTAACAGCCTTACTTGGAACCACGTTAGCAGAGCTGGCATTTCCCTAAGGAAGCTGGAAGATGGTTATTGGTATCAGAAGATAGGAAACTGGAAAAAGTGCTGAGCAAAGAACACTATAAGTTTCTTGAACTTCTACACTCTCTTTCTCAGAATAGGTAATAAGAGGACTAAACTAATGTGAAAAATATTTTGCAATCCATAAAGCTCTATTCAGATGTCCTTATTCAATTTGTGTTTGTATCCCCTCAAAATTCAGAACTGTAAAGACATATTATTGTCAGACTTTATTTGGATTTTGTCACAGCACCAGACTATGAAGATTATCGGCTGGTTCTCAACTGATCATAAGATTTGAGGTCTAAAGTATCACAATGCTAGTTCCAGTCTGACTAAGGGAGGAATTCCTTCTGAGAGAAAGCTGAAAAAGAATATGATAAATTATAGCCTCTCTTTACTCAAGAAATTTAATAAGAGGAGGCAACTTGTACAGTACTAGTTACAGATGCAGTCTTCCCTGTAGGATACATGAAGCTGTGAAGATTTTATCCAACCTTCCAATTTTAGATAATTAACCATGCCAGTTCTCTGCAAAGCAATAGAACCACTTCTCCTCAGGTTATACAGGTACCGATGCATTTTTTTTTCCTGGGAATTTTAGCTCATTGTTGTGATATCTGGGTATGCCTTAGAAGAAAACTTAAGAGAATTAAAGTATCCTGATATTTCTCTCTCTCTCTTAAGGCTTATCAACCACTGTAAACTGTTAAGATTTTCCTGAATTTTTACCTGTCACTTTATATAGTACTACAAGATATACCACACCTCTCAGATTTTAGATCATTGAAAATCTATGAAATTGCCTTTTTTCTAAATACATGAAAAGAAACCCGAAGTGACAAGACAAGATAGTCAGCATAGTTTACACTCCAAAACACTGATTCAAGCCCTTCAGTTTTTCCTGAGACCCAACCATGAAAATAAATATTCAATCTCCAATCTCAAAAAGAAAATACTATAAAACAATATAAAACTATAAAACTGAAGGATGTTTTATCACCACTCATTTGACAGTGCCTCCCATGCAATTCAAACACACCCAGTAAGCCCAAATAGTTTAATATTCCTCTGAGATGGAGAGAAAACAAATAATTTGAGGTGTTCCAGGGACTCTCTGGCAAACACAAAAGTTAGCTAGAGGTCAGATGAACCCTACTTAGAACTTGATCTTTGGGAAGTTTGTAAAAAATATCAAAAAAATGTTAACCCGTGATAAAAGATCAATGCAAATACAGATCACTTAAAAAAAGTTACCAAAAGCAGTTCAATGTTTTAAGAAAACTGTGTCCTCTTAGAGAACCAAAAATTCAGGTTTTGTACCACTTTACCTTTAAGATTTTAATTAAGATTTTAATGCTTTTGAACTGTGGTGTTGGAGAAGACTCTTGAGAGTCCCTTGGACTGCAAGGAGATCCAACCAGTCCATTGTAAAGGAGATCAGTCCTGGGTGTTCACTGGAAAGACTGATGTTGAAGCTGAAACTCCAATACTTTGGCCACCTGATGCGAAGAGCTGACTCATTTGAAAAGACCATGATGCTGGGAAAGATTGAGGGCAGGAGGAGAAGGGGAAGACAGAGGATGAGATGGTTGGATGGCATCACTGACTCAATGGATGTGAGTTTGGGTAGACTCCATGAGTTGGTGATGGACAGGGAGGCCTGGCGTGCTGCGGTTCATGGGGTCGCAAAGAGTCGGACATGACTGAGTGACTGAACTGAACTGAAAAAACAATAAAAGCATTAAGAAAAAATTAAATAAACATATTATATCCCTTATTTGTACTTCAAATATGGAAGTAGAGGACTGAAAAATTCCAGAAGTTCTCTCAAACAAGTTCTTCAAATACTCAATTATCTAAGACAGTGGTTTAACACATATTATGCCCAATGCCCAAGTAAGCACAAACTAGTATCAATAATTATTGTGAGAGGTTTCAATAATACTTTTTCAGCAACTAGTGGAATAAAAGATAAAATTCAGTAAGATGCAGAAGATTTAAAAAAAAACACTATCAACCAACTAATTTAAAGACATTTATAGAACAATCTACTCAAGAACTGCAAAATAAAATTATTTTCAAGTGCACTTGGAATATTTACAAAGTTTGATCACGTGCTGGGTTACAAAACAAATCTGAAATTTAAAAGGATTGAAATTTTATAGACTGTATTCTCTTATACAACAGAATTTAACCAGAAATCAATTTTTTAAACCTAGGATTACAATAAAAATTGAAGATACAAGGTTAATATAAAAGAGTGAATTGCTTTTCTACATATTCCAGCAATAAGCAATTGGAATTTGAAATTAAAAACATAATACCACTTATAACAGGAATGCCCAAAATGAAATACATAAGCCTAGTAAAACGTGTGCATGATCTCTATGGAGAAAACTTCAGAACGCCAATGAAAAGCAATTTTAAAAGACCTATATAAATGGAGAGAGATTTCATGTGGATGGATCTGAAGATTTGTTATTGTTAATATGTCGGATCTTCCCAACTCAACCTATAGATTCGACACAATCCCAATCAAAATCTCAGCAATTTATTTGGTAGAAATCAATAAACTGATTGTAAGGTTTATGTGAAAAGGAAAAAGACCCATAACAGCCAAAACAATACTGAAGAGGAAGAACAAAGTTGAAGAACAGACACAAGTGACTTCAGGACCTACTATAAAGCTACATTAATCAAGACAGCGTGATATTGGTGAAAAACAGACACATTTATCATGGAATAGAATAGAAAGCCCAGAAATATATCCACACAAAGTCAACTGATGGTTGACAAATGTGCAAAGGCAATTCAATAGAAAAAGCATAATACTTTCAACAAATGGTGCCAGAACAATTTGATACTCACATGCACAAAAAAAAAAAAACCCTCTAGACACAGACTCTATAGCTTTCACAAAAATTAACTCAAAATGGATTGCAGACCTCAATGTAAAACACAAAATTAGAAAATTTCTGAAAATATAATCTAAGAGAAAACCTAGATGAGCTTGCTGCTGCTGCCGCTAAGTTGCTTCAGTCGTGTCCAACTCTGTGCAACCCCATAGACAGCAGCCCACCAGGCTCCCCCACCCCTGGGATTCTCCAGGCAGGAACAGCAGAGTTAGTTGCCGTTTCCTTCTCCAATGGATGAAAGTGAAAAGTGAAAGTGAAGTTGCTCAGTTGTGTCCGACTCTTAGTGACCCCATGGACTGCAGCCTACCAGGCTCCTCCGTCCATGGGATTTGCCAGGCAAGAGTACTGGAGTGGATTGCCATTGCCTTCTCTGTAGATGAGCTTAGGTTTCATAATTTTTAGAAAAATACCTAAAGCAAGATACATGACAGAAAAAAAAAAAAAAACTGGGTAAATAGGGCCTAATAAAAGTTAAAATTTTCTGCTCTATGAATAGCATTTTTAAGAGAATATAAAGCTAAGCCACAGACTCAGAGAAAATATTTGCAAACTATATCTCATAACGGATTTGTACCTACAGTACACAAAGACTCTTAAAACTCAGTGATAAGTGGAAAACCCCCCAAATTTGAAAATGAGCAAAAGATATAAACAACTCAAAGATATACAGATGGAAAATAAACATATGAAGCTCCACACCACATGTCACTAAGGGATTGCAAATCAAAGCAACAATGAGATACAACTACATACCTCTAATAATGGCTAAAATGAAAAATTGACAAAACAAGGATGTGAAGCAAAAATAATTCTCATTCATTGCTGGTGAGGATGCAAAATGAGAGCCACTCTGGAAGACAGTTTTAATGTGTGTGTGTTTTCCCCAAAATGAAGCATAGTCTTATTACATGATTCAGCACTCATGAACCTGTTTACAAAACTGATCTGAAAACATATCCACACAAAAACCTGCATATGAAGTGTGTGTAGCAGCTTTATTCATCATTGCCAAAAACAGGAAGCAACCACGATATCCTTCAAAAGGTGAGAGGACAGACAGATTGGCAGATCCACACGATGGAGTATCAATCAGCGATAAAAGGACACGAGTTACCAAACCATGAAAAGACAGAGGAATCTTAAATGCATATTACTAAGAGAAAGAAGTCAGTCTGAAAAAGTGCTACAGACTCTATGATTGTAACATTCTGGGAAAAGCAAAACTATAGACACAAAAATGTAAATGGTTGCCAGTGATTGGAGTGGAGAGAATATGATACTGTTATGATAGATACAGGACATTACTCTTTTATGAAAACCCACAGAACTGTAGAAATCAAAGAGGGAACTGTAATATAAACTATATACTTTAATAATACTGTATTGATTCAGCAATTATAACACAGATCCCACACTCATGTTAATACCTGGGGAAACTGAGCAAGAGAGAGAGGGGGTATATGGGAATGATCTGTACTTTCTGCTCAATTTTCTGTAAAACTAAAATTAGTCTAAAATAGTCTATGAATTTTTAAAACCCACTTTTAAAAATAGGTCAACAAGGAAATAAAGAAAATTGGAAAATATCTGAACTAAATGAAAATAAAAACATAAATTTCAAAACTTATGAGATTCAACTAAAGTATTGCTTAGAGAGAAACTTACAGTTCCAAACCCTTATTCAGTAAAGGAAAAAAAGTGTCTAAAGTTAATTATGTAAGCTTCTCTCTCAAAAAGTCAAATGGCTAACTGAACACAAAGTAAGTAGAAAGGAGATATAATTAAGAAATGAGAAACATATCAAAAAATGAAAAAATTAAATAAAAAGTTATTTTTCAAAAAGAAAAAATCCTCTAGATAATCAAAAATAAAAGACAAAGCAGCACTTGGACCCCTATAGAATCATACAGAAAATCAATAAGGGATTATATTATAAATAATTTTATACTGACAGATTCATTAAAATAGGTAGTGAAAAAATTCCATGGAAGACTCAAAAGAAATTATGATCTAAATAGTCCCCTGTCTAAAGAAATTGATTGTGTAAATAAAAATCTTCTCACAAAGATACCCACAGGCCCAAACGGCTTCACTAGTATATTCTATCAAAATATATATAAGATATTGCATAAATTCTTTCTGAAAACAGAGAACAAAATCTCTCAACTCTTTATGTGGCTTGGATTCCTTTGGTAGCAAAATCAGAACATTACTGTGTGACTAGTCCTGCCCCTGCAATTTCCTCTCTCTCATGCTGCTTAATTTAGAAAAAGCTTAACTTGGTTCTGATTATAATTGATATTTGTTTTATCATGGCTAATGGTGCTGTATTATATTTACTGCATCTCCATTACATTTCTGAATGACTAATTTTGTATTTGAAGTTTTTATGAGAATACATTTTAAATTCTGCTAGGTGGAAATGCAAAAAATTTTTAAATATACTTTTTCTCTTAATCATAAAGTAGAAATAAACAACTTAGAGAGAGTCCTTGACCTCACCCAGAAACTTAGTGAGTGGGTGCCTCTGCAAAGGTTTTTACACAGGCAGTTAGGTGTTTGGTTATATTTGAAGCAGGGGGTAGTTACGGAAGTGTGATTATACTCGGGCTATAAAAATCAAGTGCTAATCCAAACCTCACAATATAAAGGGAACTTTCATGTAAATTTCTGATGCCAGACCATAAGACTGATAGACACATGCCAAAAAATATCATATCCTTTCTTGCTAATAATTCTGACAAATACCTCCTCTGCACATGATATGAGCAGTTTCCCTGCTCGCAGTCATAATAGAGAATGAGGCATCAAGTCCCAATTCCTGATTTGAAGTCCCAAACCCCTGGCAATAGAACTAGACTCAGACACGACTGAGCGACTTCACTCTCACTTTTCACTTTCATGCATTGGAGAAGAAAATGGCAACCCACTCCAGTGTTCTTGCCTGAAGAATCCCAGGGACGGGGGAGCCTGGTGGGCTGCCGTCTATGGGGTCGCACAGAGTCGAACACGACTGAAGTGACCTAGCAGCCACATTTTCTTGTCCACGCCTCAGCTACAACAGAAAGCAAGCCACTTCTGAAGATTCCTCTAGGCCTCCAAACACTCTTCTAGAAAAGACATATTCATCTTCATCTTTGAGCAGCCTGTGAGGCTCAACTACCTTTTCTTTCGTAAAATCTCATCCCCATGGGAACTGGTCTCTTTCTATTTGCTTGTCTGAGAAAGCTGCAGGATCGTCTGATGCCCGGCTCACCATGTGCCCTTATCAGGGTGAGGGGCATGGGGAAAGGAGCCTGGATGGATTGTCCTTTCTTCCTAGACACTCCTGCTTTCTTACTATTCCCAGCCTCAAATATGCCCAACCCCCTAAGATCCTGTCTGCTGTCTTCCTAGTGACCAGCTCAATCATAACCCCACTTAGGAACTGAATAAAGACCAAATACATGTTAATTCATGTATGCAAAGGAATATCAAGCCAAGAAAGAAAAGCTCTCCTAGTTCACATGTTACCAGGACAGAGGTGAGTCAGCCCCCATTCTCAATTCACTGCTTTGTGGGGCCCATGGATTCCATATTCTAATTTACCTTAAATCATCGATATGATTTTCAATTTGGATTTCCAATTTAAAGCAAGACCCTTAAGGCATTTTCCATTATTTTTTAAAACCCCTTTTAATCACTTTTTAATACCCACCAGAAGCTTGAAATTGAAATGTTATGACTAGACTGCCCTCATTTTCCTTGTGTTACAGCCACGGGATGAATGGTCTCCAGATCTGCACTGTAAATGTACACAGCATTTTCCTATTTCTTTTCCTTCCTGGAAGCAGCACTATTAAACCAACATCAGAGATAAAAGAACATGCCCAGAAAGAAAGGCTTGGGAATGTTTTAAAAATACATCGAAGACAAATACATCTGCCTCAGCAAGTGATGTCTCTCCTGATCTCCACGTCTGATCACAGAGTGGCTGGTGGGGAGGGCAGCGGACCTCCGCCAGCCCCGCTCTGATCCTTGATCACCGGGAGGCCTCCCGCTGGTTGGAGGCGGGTGGAGTTTCCCCATTTCACACCCCCTGCTTTATGTCTGGCAGCGCGTTATGGATGATGCCTCGACATGACGGCCCATCTGCCCCGGTGCCGGGTAGGCCTCCAAATGTCCCCCGGAGAACACACGTGTGTCCTCCCACCACGGTTACAGTCCCCCTCCTTCTCCTCCACGGTTACGGCCCCCTCCTTCTCTTCCATGGTTACAGCCCTCCGCTTCTCCATCCTGAGCTTTGCACACAACAGCCAATCTCAGTGATCTTAGTGAAGGTCAACTGGAAAGGGATACTTCAAAGGGGCCAGCTGTCACCTGAACAGAGAAGAGCTGCGGGGCCTCGGGGTCCAGGGCAGGCCTGATCCTGGGATATGAACACCCTCGCACATGTAACGTCTTGCATGCTACACGCCCTGTTACTGCCACAGTACAGCAGGACCCCCGCAACACAGGATCCAGTCTGGCAACTGAGGCTGTCGGCACCCCAGACCTCCCCCTGAAGAGCTGAGCCTCACCCTAAGGTGAGGTCGGAGTAATGTGCGGGTGGGGTGGGGGGGTTCTGGGGTCCCCCATGTGGACCAGGTGTGCTCCATGGTGCCATCAGTGTCTGACCTAAGGCAGACCCCGCACGTAGAGGTGTAAGTTCCCACAGAGCATCCCCCTCTCCAACTGCCTGCCACCCTGGCTGACTGGGGAAGACGTTGAGGCCTCCAAACATCGCCAGGAATGCCTAAGTTGTAGCTCCATCTCCAAAGCACTTCTCAAATGCAACAGTCACTTAAACAGGATGACACAAATTTTAAAGGGAAAATGGGCACCTGTCTCACACTACAATCAAATTATTTCCTAGGGATAATTCAGCATACCCTGAATTTATTTATTTATCATCTTGGTTAAGTTTTCCCCAGACCTACATTCCCCTTTTGAAAGATCTTAAATGGTGTGAGAAAAGCAAGCCTGATGAGAATGGAATGGAAATAATCCCCAGATCTGGAATGAGAAGACTTCTGTTCCAGTCCCAGATCTGGAACTCATATATCATGGGACCTTGGGCCAGTGACAAAGCTTTCTGTGCAAGGATCCTCTTTTGTAAGATGAGAAGATGGAAAAATCTCTAAGGTGCTGCCAGCTCTCAAATGCTATCTCCCCTGATTTTGACCCAATTATCCCCCGACCTTTGCCCTAATTATGAAACAGCAGAGGTCCCAAAATGACTTGGACTCACATTACAGTGTGGACCTCTCTGGGAGATGCCAGCAGTGTCACCAGCAGAAGCGCTGCCCCCTCTGGGCATGGACCACCACACCAGAGACACCAGCACCAAAGGAACCACGAGTCAGAGAGGAGGAGCACAGATGAGTCATGGTGGTCAAAAGTATTGTACCTCAAAGAACATTAGCAGTATCCACTGGGGACCCCTAGAACTAGTGAGGAGGAATTTAAGAAAGGGTGGAATGCCTGCACAGCAGGACCAGAGTGTGGTAGTTATCTATCGCTGCATAACAAATCATTCCTACCCGAGTCACTGAAAACAACTATTTGCCAAGCTCACGAGGTAGGCTGAGCGTGGCAGGATGCTCCTGCTGCGTGTCTCACATGGGCCCGATCGTGCGCGCGTGGGGAGCTAAGCAGCCAGCTATGCTGTGTGTCCTGCCCTCACCCACTGGGGGGGTCCAGGTGTCCTCACGTGAGAAGCCCTGCGCTGCAAAGCACAAGCCTGATAGGCAAGCAGTTTCCAAGACTTCTTGAGGCACATGTTCTAATGCCCCACTGGCTAAAGTCAGTCACACGGCCAACCCAGACTGAAGGGGTCAAGGACAAGGACTCCACCTGTTGATAAGAGGACTGCTAACATCACGTTCTGTGTGTATGAGTGAAAAGAGAGAAAGGATTTGGGGCCATTCACACAACCTACCGTAAGGAGAAATACAGATGTGTGCTTGTTAATGTGACCATGGGCCTCCCCTGTGGCTCAGCTGGTAAAGAATCCACCTGCAATGTGGGAGACCTGGGTTCAATCCCTGGGTTGGGAAGATCCCCTGGAGAAGGGAAAGGCTACCCACTCCAGTATTCTGGCCTAGAGAATTCCATGGACTCTCTATGGGGTCCATGGAGTCGCACAGAGTCAGACATGACTAAGCAACTTTATAGATAATGTGAACTTATTTTTACTCCCAAATTCATACTGCCAAGTAAATAAGTGAAATTACCCTTGAATTTTACTCAACAGCACATTTTACAGTAAAATATCAATAATAAATGAAATTTGTGAGCCTGCAGATCAAAGAGAAATTTGGAGATTTTTTTTTTTTCCCGCAAATTGTCAGCCTGGCTTAACATTTAGGACTCCATCTAAAGTTATACGTGGAAAAGCAAATGTAATAAATTCCTCATGGATGGCTCGCTCCTGTATCTCATATTATCCTTGGCCTTCCAAAATCCAACTCTCTGAGCTCGTGCCTTCAGGCAAGTCCCTCAATGACATCTTTAAGAAATTCATGAGTAATCGGTTATTTAGAATTTTTAAATCTCTGAAGTACATGACTATGTAATGTATACTACTTTTTCCAATCTCCAAACTGTGTTTGGCAATCAAACTGAGCATTGTTACAGTACTTATTTAATGTCTATTTCATACCAATTAACTATGTACTAGATACTGTGCTAAGGGTTTAGATATAATAGAGACAGGAAGGAAGGCAGAGAAGAAATAAATTGGCCTTGTTGTATCTAGGAGTTCAGTAGGATGCAAACCAATGACTTTTACAAGGAACACAGTTGAAGAACTTCAATTCATTTTCAAAATTAAAGTGAATTTTGCATTTTAAACAACCTCCAATGGATCACTTTAAATTTTCACAGTCTGGCTCTTCTGACGTTTCAAAAGTGACTTTTCATTGTTAAACTGTCACCAAGCTCTTTTTAATTCTGACAGTGTCCTCAAGCTCCTTCTGAAGGTATTAATTTCTTTGGGCGGTTGAAAAAACTTCTGAGTCAATTTCATCTTACATAGAACCAGTCTCCCGCTTAGAAAATACTTCAAAGGAAGTTTGCTGGACTAGAGCTGCATGGAGAGGGCTGAGGACATGGGTCAGTGTTATTACCCCAAAACTTTTCTTTACAAACCCTCGAAGGCTGGTTCTCAACAAATTTAAAACAAGCAAAGTCCACTTCTGGCCCCTGATCTATTTATACTTTCAAATGTTCTTCTTGATGTTTTCCTCTCTATTTTAACTGTATAAAC
Organism: Oryx dammah; assembly: GCF_014754425.2. Lineage (NCBI taxonomy): Eukaryota > Metazoa > Chordata > Mammalia > Artiodactyla > Bovidae > Oryx > Oryx dammah. Next base: position 97,774,378 of record NW_024070210.1, read on the forward strand.
TATAGAGATTTTTGTCACTATTTTAACTATAACTTTTTTGTCTCCTTGTGGAAATTTTCATTTTTAATAGGCTACCTTAAAGATCCTCCCTTTCCTTCTCTCTCTTTCTCATATACCACAGCCTTTAAAATTCATGAGAGATTAACTCTGTTGATGAAATTTTAGATAATACAGAAAGAGATGCCTGGTCTCAAGACAGGTCCCATCACTCAGAAGCCCAGAGCATATCAGTTTTACCTAGCTTTCCTAATCAGTTATTTTCCAAGGAAGACATAAATACAGCCAACAGGTACATGAAAAGATGCTCAACATCACGAACCATCAGGGAAATACGAATCAAAATCACAATAACATATCACCTCACACCTGCCAGGATGACTAATATCAAAAAGACAACAAAGAGCAAGTACTGGTGAGGAGAAGTAATAGCAAGTATGGAGAAAAGGGAATCCTGTGTACTATTGGTGGGAAACTGAGTTGATGCAACCTCTATGGAAAATAGTGTAGGTATTCCCCCCAAAGATAAAAACAACTGCTATATGATACAGCAATTCCACTTCTGGATATTTATCAGGAAGAAATAACACTACTGTGAAAAGATACGAGCAGCCCCATGCTCACTGCAGCATTACGTACAATAGGTTAGACAAAAGCACAACGTAAGCGTCCATCAGTGGATGAATGGCTAGACCAAATGTACAGTGGAATATTATTCAGCCATAAAAAAGAAAGAAATCTTGCCATTTGTGACCACACTAATGGACTTTCAGGGCATTACACTCAGTGAAGTAGGTCAGAGAAAGACAAACAGGATATGATCTCACTTACATAAAATCTAAAAAAAAAAAAAAGGTTAAAAAAACCCACCAAATTCATAGAAGAACAGATTGGTGGCTTCCAGAGGCAGGAGCTGTGGTGGGTGAAACAGATGAAGGGGGTAAAAGGTACAAACTTCCCATTAAAAACTAAATAAGTCATGGGATACAATGTATAGCATGGTGACTAAAATTAGTAATGCTTCATTGGATACTTGGAAGTTGATAAGAGAGTGAAAGTTTTTATTTATCACAAGAAAAAAACTGTCACTGTGAGGTGACCCATGTTAACTAGACTTACCCCGGCAATCATTCCACTATATGCAAACAAATATCAAATCATTATGAAGTACACCTGAAACCAACAGAATGTCCTATGCCAATTAAAGCTCAATAAAAATTCCTTCCTTACATCGCCCCAGAAAACTGAGGAAATCACTGAGGAAAAATCACTTAAGAAATTTTTTTATATGCACAATTTTTCCTTGAAAAATATATGGACATTAAGTAGAAATTCTAATAAAATCCAGGAAAAATTCTGAAAGTTGATAGTTCAGTTCAGTTCAGTCACTCAGTCGTGTCCGACTCTTTGTGACCCCATGAATCGCAGCACACCAGGTCTCCCTGTCCATCACCAACACCCGGAGTTCACTCAGATTCACGTCCATCGAGTCACTGACGCCATCCAGCCATCTCATCCTCTGTCATCCCCTTCTCCTCTTGCCCTCAATCCCTCCCAACATCAGAGTCTTTCCCAGTGAGTCAACTCTTCGCATGAGGTGGCCAAAGTACTGGAGTTTCAGCTTCAACATCAGTCCTTCCAATGAACACCTAGGACTGATTTTCTTTAGGATGGACTGGTTGGATCTCCTTGCAGTCCAAGAGACTCTCAAGAGTCTTCTCCAACACCGCAGTTCAAAAGCATCAACTCTTCGGCACTCAGCCTTCTTCACAGTCCAACTCTCACATCCATACATGACCACTGGAAAAACCATAGCCTTGACTAGATGGACCTTTGTTGGCAAAGTAATGTTTCTCCTTTTTAATATGCTATCTAGGTTGGTCGTAACTTTGCTTCCAAGGAGTAAGCATCTTTTAATTTCATGGCTGCAGTCACCATCTGCAGTGATTTTGGAGCCCCCCAAAATAAAGTCTGACACTGTTTCTACTGTTTCCCCATCTATTTCCCATGAAGTGATGGGACCAATGCCATGATCTTCATTTTCTGAATGTTGAGTTTTAAGCCAACTTTTTCACTCTCCTCTTTCACTTTCATCAGAGGCTTTTTTAGTTCCTCTTCACTTTCTGCCATAAGGGTGGTATCATCTGCATATCTGAGGTTATTGATATTTCTCCTGGCAATCTTGATTCCAGCTTGTGCTTCTTCCAGCCCAGCGTTTCTCATGATGTACTCTGCATATAAGTTAAATAAGCAGGGTGACAATACACAGCCTTGATGTACTCCTTTTCCTATTTAGAACCAGTCTGTTGATCCATGTCCAGTTCTAACTGTTGCTTCCTGACCTGCATATAGATTTCTCAAGAGGCAGATCAGGTGGTCTGGTATTCCCATCTCTTTCAGAATTTTCCACAGTTTATTGTGATCCACACAGTCAAAGGTGTTGGTAAAATGCCATCCTGAGAAACTTGAAAGAAAAACAGTTCCCTCCTACCACCAGAATGTGTTCAAATGAAATCCTGCATTATACTGTACAAAGGGAAGAACTAAGTTGTCTGACTTAGTGACTGTTTCCTGAGGCAAGTATTAATTGTAGCTTATTTTCCATCACTGAAGTGAATACTCAATAATGTTTTCCTTTTATTCTAAAACAGCTTTATCTGTATATACTAGTTATAAAGATCCTGGTACTAGTTATCAAGATCCTAGTTATAAAAAGTTATTGAACATCTACCATGGGTCAGGCACTGTGCCAGAAAATAGGAACACATGCTGAAAAGAGCTGAGCTCAAGGGATCTCAAAGGCAAATATAAGGAGTGAAGAGTCTTATACGTGATGCTCAGCAGCCGCTGCTGCTGCTAAGTCGCTTCAGTCGTATCCAACTCTACGCGACCCCATGGACCACAGCCCACCAGGCCCCTCCGTCCATGGGATTTTCCAGGCAAGAGTACTGGAGTGGGGTGCCATTGCCTTCTCTGGCTGTTCAGCTGACATATGTCTATTTTCTACAGGAGAGACAGTGGCGATGGAAAGGTAAGTGTGGGCAGAAGCTTTAGATTTGAGTGTTATCAGCTTTGTGGGACTGGAAATGGTAAGGCTCTTTTGAATCCACATTGAATCAGGTTCCCAAAAGAGGTTATTGTAACAGGAAATTATAACAGCAGCAACAGTAACAAGGAGCCATCGATGAAGTCTAACCTAGTTGAACAATCAGGATAAAGCCTGCAATGATGATTTATAGGGAGAGAGTGACTGTATCAAGAGACTACGCAGATGACAAGTTACTCAAAAGTAAACACATCTTGAAAATGAATGATGGTCACCGTGATCAAGCCAGTTAAAGATAATCCACATGCTTATCCCTGGTCTTCAGCAGAGAGAATGATGTACTCCTCAGACTAAACCTCTGGGACACAACTGATGACAATATTCCAGTAAGGTCATTTTGATTTCCTATTTGTAAAATTGTATATCGGAGGGCCAATGCATATAAACTGTAACAAAAGTTGCCTCCTTCTCATGAGTGATCAGAGAAAAATTACTGTGACTGAGCAATGGCCACCATGCATCAGCTGCATATAGGATCACGGGTAGAGGATTCAAACTGCTCTAATGATCTGAACACAGACATTATCAGCAGCGTGTAATTTATCTAAAAACGCTTATATACCTCTTATTTTTAAGCACTATTTTAAATAGTTTGAAAATACCAACTTATTTGTCTTTGCTGCTACCTAATGTACCATCACCTCCATGATACAGATGAGAAAACTGAGAAGGTTCAAGTTCAAGGAGCCAGGCAATGAGAGACTCCAGACTGGAACCCATGCACTTGGGCTCCAAAGTCCATGTGCTTCATGAAGACATCATCCCATCTCACAGACTATGACTTATGGGTGTGAATATATTAAGGAGAACCTGGGCCACCGGTGTGCTGGTGCCTCTCAGAGAAGAGGCTGGAAGGCCAACAGAAGAGCAACAGTGATGTCACATCACCACTTATTCAGAGCTCTGCATACCCAACACCATGGAAACATTTTTTTTTTTTTTTTTGCAAGTACAATACATATACTCTGTCTATAAAGATTTTAGGTGCTAAATCAATGAACTTTTTTTTTTTTTTTACTGTGGCAGACAGTGCAGTTTTGACTTAACCCCTATTTCAGTCTCCTAGAGGTCAGAGAACCAAAAATCATTTCTTGCAGTCTCCTGCAATCGTGATGCAAACATGTGACCTAAGTTTTTTTCAGAGAAACCTTCACAAAATTTCACTGTGGGAATGAACAATGTTCTTTTTTCAGCTCAGAGTGGGAGTTCAGATTTCCTGACAAGCTAGAGGGTGGTGAAGATACTTCTGGGGAAGTTGTAATGGAACAATGGTGCTTCTGCCAAATAGTATTTCTTGGTAATTTGGGGTATGTCTCTTGTCTGTGTGCTTCTTAGTACCAGGGTTCTGCATTATTATCCTCCAGGCTGATTCTCCTGGCCTTCTAGAAACACTGGGAGTTACCTAACATGCTTTAATAAAAATTATTCCCGATTAAACAAGTTAGAGTAGATACTATTGTTTGTAACCAATTATTTTTTCAATTTTTAAAATTTATTTATTTATTTTTTAAAATTTATTTTTACTTTATTTTGCTTTACAATACTGTATTGGTTTTGCCATACATTGACATGAATCAGCCATGGGTGTACATGAGTTCCCAATCCTTAAGGATAATTGCTTTACACTATTGTATTGGTTTCTGCCAAAGATCAACATGAAATCAGCCATAGGTATACCTATGTGCCCTCCCTCTTGAACCTCCCTCCCACCTCTCTCCCCATCCCACCCCTCTAGGTTGTTACAGAGCCCTGGTTTAAGTTCCCTGAGTCATACAGCAAAGTCCCATTGGCTATCTACTTTACATATGATAATGTATGTTTCCATGTTACTCTCTTCATATACTATCTTTACATACATAATATGTATAATACACACATGCTATAAGACATGTATCTGGCTAGTGAATCAAAATTTATGATTTAAAAAAAAATCATTACTTTACACGAAGTTAATGTTAAAAGAAGCAGTTAAGAAACCTATTTACGGCCGGTGGTGATACACATGGATTTGAGTCATCCTAATTGAGTTCCAAACCTGGGTCTACTCTTGACGGAGTCTTTGAACTTGGCAAATCTCATTAACTTCTGCATGAATGACTAGAATTTAGAAACGGGCATTAATTCTTCACACTTCTCAGAAATAAAAAGTATAATTTCCACAATCCTACATGCAAATACACTAACATTTAGAGAGGTCTGGTGCCCTGCCTAATGTCACACACTAGTAAACATGAACTCCAGTGTGTCTCACTCAGGGACACATACGTGTAGCATCGCACTCAGCTGTAGTTATAGCTGACAAATAAAACTAACGAATTACCACCAGAGCTCACAGCTTTGTCTCCATGAGTTTGATTAGTCAGCACCAGTTCTGAGGATACTGTCCATTGCTGAAGACACTGGCAAAAAACTAGTTTCAGGACGTGCTGAAACAAATGCTGGTTCCTGGTGTATGGCAATTCACCAAGCTAACTCTCACTTACGTGCTAACTGGCCCCTTTAAGAAGCAGAAAAACTCCTCTGGGAAGATGCTGAGACTAGCTCTTGAAGGAAGTGTGGGCGTTACCGAAAAGAGGAAATCAGGAGAGAAAGAATAGTACAGGTAAAAGCAGAGCTCATTGGGTAAATAAGAAGTAATGAAGTGCAGCAGAAACATGAAAATCTTTCCCGTTGAGCAGTGAAAGAGAAGGCTAGAGAGTAGCAGAAATGAACGCATGAGAGCCTCATAGGCCCTGCTGGTGAGTTAGGACAGGAGCATGTGAAAGGTTGAAACAGAGAGTGCATGAACAGATTCCATTCCAAAAGAGGTCATGGTGGCATGATGGCCCAGAGATGGAAAGCTGGTAAGACTGGTAGGAAGACTAGTCAGCAGATAATAACTAGAGTCTAAGGTTGAGCATCCAGTAGTCATGTATGGATGTGAGAGTTGGACCATAAAGAAGGCTGACTGCCAAAGAATTGATGCTTTTGAATTGTGATGTTGGAGAAGACTGTTGAGAGTCCCTTGGACTACAAGGAGATCAAACCAGTCAATCCTAAAGGAGATCAGTCCTGAATATTCCTTGGAGGGACTAATACTGAAGCTCCAATACTTTGGCCACCTAATGTGAAGAGCCCACTCAATGGAAAAGACCCTGATGCTGGGAAAGATTGAGGGCAGAAGAAGGGGACGACAAGGATGAGACGGGTGGATGGCATCATTGACTCAATGGACATGAGTCTGAACAAGCTCCAGGAGATGGTGAAGGACAGGACAGCCTGGCGTGCTGCAGTCCATGGGGTCGCAAAGAGTCAGACATGACTGAGCGACTGAACAACAACAAGGTTGAGAAAATTAATGATAGCCTAAACTATCAGAGGAAAGCAGAGATAAAAAGTAAATATGCAGACTATTAAGGAAGAGGAGCCTAGTTTGATGGTTGTTCTCCAAAATTATCAGCAACACAGTGAAAATAAAAGGTATCTGGGTAAAATGTTTGAGGTGCCTCTCCAGAATTCACTCAGAAATAAATAACTGGGTAAAGTAGGGTGCATTCATACTCTCAATAAATCAAGCTTTCAATAAATCTAGTTGTAACTCTATGAAACATTCTCTGATATCTTTGGGGCATACCCATGGTCACCTGCACTCTCTCTGCTGTATCTCTGACCTTTAGCTGAGATTAACCGACGAGGGAGCGACAACTTGATGGGACTGGATCCATGATGCTGTGAACCCTAGAAGCCAGTGTCACTTGGGGCTAACCCCAAAGCCAGTTTACGACCTCTAGAGGCAGGAATAGGGAATTAGGCTTTGCGGTCCAAAACAACGTGCAGTGATTTTGAGATTTTCATCCTATAACTGAAAATTTTTTACGGCTTGTAATATACATGGTCACTGTGGAGACCCGAAAGAACTTAGAGAAAAGGAAAATAAGGCTGGCCTCAGAATCCTATGAGCAAATAGAAAAGAAAAAAAAAATATTACCATGAATCCTACTAAATGGTTTAAAAGTCTTGGAAATCTATAGTTGAAGGTTTTCATCTTCAACAGTATTTAAAAACTGGAGAGAAACAAATACTTGCTTAGGTATTTACCATAAAAAGATGAGAGACAACAAACTGCATGCAAATTTTGCTGGTGGGGGTGGAGGCAGTGGGCTGTAATCTTGAGGAAGGGAGAGTTAGGCAGGAAAAGGCTAGTAAACATGAGGGAGTAAGTAAAGGAGCCCGCAATGGCTCCACTATGGACATGCAGGCTGTGCAGGCCTCCACTCACCTCCACATGAGGACAGACTCCTGCATCTTAGAATTGTCTGCAGGCAAGAGAAGGATTGTCTGGTCTGAGAGAGTCTTTATAGCCTTGAAAAAGATGGAAAATACCACTGATGATAACCATAAGCAGTGGTTATCACAAGCTATTCTATCTCCTGTTTATTCCCTTAGAAATCAATTTCTTCATCCTAAAGAAACTTCTTCCCCCCCTTTTCTTTTCCTTTGTGACATTAATACAAAAGCCTCTAAGTTAAGCCATTTACTAGCTACTTTTTTAATGAACTCTAATATACATAAAAATAAAGTTGGGTTTCCTTCCTGCTTAAATAAAAAAAGAGGCAAGCAGTTTATCCACAGGCTCCTCCTCTCCTCTCTCTCTTTGGTCAACGTCCATTTCATAATAAATTCCTCTCCACTCCTCTGGATTGTCACCAGCCCCTCCAGCATCCCAGAGCAAGGCAGAGTCTCTGAAGTCTCTCTTGTCAGTCTATCCTGTATGAGGGGCAGGGGGGGAGGGGGGACTGAAATGTGAAACAGCAGAAGTGACAGCACCCTAAGCTTTCACCCATGGAAACAGGGTAAAACTTGGTCAGTTCTGGTTGCAAATCTGTGGCCCAGGGTGCCCGCAGGGCTAGGCTGACCTGGAACAGTCAATCAGTAGAGTCTGCTACGACTGCAAAGCACAGGTAGTCATAACATTTTTCTGTGATCATAAATTTTCTGTTAAATCCATATTTCTTCTCTATCTTAAAAGCTAAAGTTGAGTTTCTGCACAAGTCTGTCTTCTAAAAGGGATAAACTCTTGCAAGTAATGTTCAGAGATGTAGTTTATAGCTATCTTTCAAGGATGATTGTCCCTGAGGCTAAGTACATTTGTTATACAAAATACATTCATTAGAATATTTCATGTAAAAGTTTTTTCAATTAAACTTATAAACAATTTCAATAACAGGAGGCTAAGTGTATTTAACAATATTGTGATAATTAACCATCCAACCATGTTCTCTGTGACTTGGTTATAATATTTCCTAATTAAGAATGTATCTAAAAATTTCCCTCCTAGAAGTTACCTTTTGTTTGTAAAATAAATGTGATTCTATCCGTTTAAAGTAAAACACATCTCATTCTTTTACATTTGTAAAAACTACACACAATGTACAATTAAGGATCTGTGAGAATAAAATTCTGTCTATAAAATAAGTGAATGAAAATTTTGAGAACAGCCATTATCATCATGTAAGTGCGTGGAGTCACAAGAGTCAGGACACAACCTAATGACTGAACAACAATTACAAAGTGAAGAGAAATTATGGAAAGATGCTTTCAAATTAAACAGCAGTAAATAAAGCAAGAATCAACTGTTATATACAATATACTCAGACTCCCGTGTCGGAGGAATAGGATATAGACACCCACACATAGAAAGACAAGAAAAAGTAGTCAAATTACAGCTGATTCTAACTAAATGAATTATATATTTGCATTCATTCCCAATTTTCTACATTATTACTTTCTAACCAAAATTTTATAATTAAAGTGAATCTAAAAATACTGTAAACTGAGCATTATGATGGGTAATCAAAACCAAACTGTTTACAATTTTTTAAGCAGAGATCTGATCATTTATATCCTATTAGAATAAAGACTGTCAAGAGGTTTCAGTAAGCTTACAGGAGAATACAGTCTCTCTGGGCTCAGTTAATATGAGTCTATTCCTGAAACTTGGGTCCATTTTCAGATAACTGACAAAATGTGGTAAATGAGTTCTCAAAGCTAAAGTCTTGCATCTAGGAGGTAGTGGGTCCCTTTCCTAAAGAACTGACTGGTTTTGGGGTTTGTTTTTTCTTTTTACTAGAATGGCCTACTTTTCCATTTTTCCAGTACAGCTTCTTGAATTTCCCTGGGAAATCACTTCTCTTACATTCTCAAATTCCTCCCAAATTTGAACATGACTCATCCTTTTAAACTCAATCTTATAATTTGTGTTAAAACTAAACTTTAGAGGTAAAGCTTAGATCTGTTGGTGCATGGCATGAAGCCACCATGCCATGGTACACACACACAAAGAATCAAATGTTAGTGATAAAACTAGAAAAAAGGAAAAAAGGAGAGCTCTTTATAATACCGTTGCTTGACTCCTGGATAAGGTTGGTCCTATCCACACCCTCTGTCTTATGTGAGCCGAGAAATTATTTTTTATTTGAGCCAGTTTGAACTAACATCTTTCACTCACTTAAGAGTCTTAAATAAAACAACACCTCTGTGTGTGTGTCCACAGACAGAGTATACCTTCCATTCAAGAGAAAAAAATAAGTCCAAAGATCTACCACTTGCTGAGCGGAACATTTGGAAAATCCATCCTCATAGGAAGCATAGACTATCTGGACATTAAATGCATGCCAAATCTCCTTCATTTGTGAATAAGGTGAACCCAGGAATTGTCACTGGAAAACAATGATATCATAGGCTTAGGACTTTGCAACAGGGGGAGGGAACAAAGGCATGAGATGTTCTACAATTTCTATAACATGATTGACGGCACATGAGTCTTTCCATGCTCAGTACTTAGTGATATTTCTATAAAAATGAGAGGAAGTCCACCTCTCTGTGCCCCAAGTACAGAAGAAAAACTGACAACCAGATCTAGTCAATCAATCACCTCAGTCACGGGAAATAGGAGGGAAGATTTCCTGTCCACAGGAAAGGCAACGGACAGATTAACTTCACAGACTTTAATTACAGACAAGATTCACTTGCCTCCCTTTTGAAGTTAGATGGGCTTCCCTGGTGGCTCAGAGGTTAAAGCGTCTGCCTCCAATGCGGGAGACCTGGGTTGGGAAGATCCCCTGGAGAAGGAAATGGCAACCCACTCCAGTATTCTTGCCTGGAGAATCCCATGGACGGAGAAGCCTAGTAGGTTACCGTCCACGGGGTCGCAAAGAGTCGGACACAACTGAGCGACTTCACCTTCACCTTGAAGTTAGATAATCTTCGCTACTTACATACATAAAGACAATTGAAAGGAAAAAAATCAGCAGCAAACTGACGAGAAACTAGTGAAAACAAGCCCCCCACCCCAATCATACACTGACAATAAATCCTTCAATCTGTTCAACAGGCTTTTGATTCTCCTACATAATGGCTCCTTCAACTAGAGTGGGACCGGGTTGCAAAATACAGTGCTATCAGTTACATAAAGCCCTCGATGTTCAAGAACTACTAGCCTCATGAAATAACTAAACATGGCATGTTTTTGCTCCTCGTCTCTTTCCCTATTGCAAAAAAGACTTGACTAGAAAAAGAGTTAACAGCTCATCAAAAAGGATAGGTGTCCAGAAGTGACAGCTCATTGGTGTCCTGCTTCTCTCAAGGTTAGAAAGCACCACACTCCATTCTATATGAGAAAAGACTGGGCTCTGCCTAACAGTAAAATAAAAACAAAATTCTTGGAGTTGACTTTTGCAAATGTCCAGGGATATGGTGGTGTTCAGTAAGATTATTGAAAGGGAAGAGCAGTCAAGACTAACATTGTATTTGTATTGGAATTGATACTGAGCACATGGCTAAAAGCAAGATGACAGTCTACATTAATGGATCATTTCAGCTTCAGAATGTAATTTGCAAGTGTGAAGTGAAGTGAAAGTCGCTCAGTCCTGTCTGACTCTTTGTGACCCCATGGACTATATAGTCCATGGAATTCTCTAGGCCAGCAAACTGGAGTGGGTAGCCTTTCCCTTCTCCAGGGGATCTTCCCAACTCTCCCGCATTGCAGGCGGATTCTTTACCAACTGAGCCACAAGGGAAGCCCGAGAATACTGGAGAGGGTAGCCTGTCCCTTCTCCAGTGGATCTTCCTGACCCAGGAATTGAACCCGGGTCTCCTGTATTGCAGGCAGATTCTTTACCAACTGAGCCACAAGGGAAGCCCATAATTTGCCAAAACAAATTATATTTTGTAATTTGCAAAAACAGTATCAAAGTCAGATACCTCAGAGTATGTTTTAGTAAAAACAAGCAAACAAATGAAAAGTACAGGAAAAAATAATGCACTTCCTCAGACTCCCTCAACCCCTTCCTCCTCTCTCTCTCAGCGAGCACCTCATTCACATACAAGCAGGGCACCTCCGCTTTTAGACCTAGGAAACATAATGTACTGTGTGACATGGTGCCCAGATTCCTGAGCAGCCACAGAAAGGCGGGAGTACAGAGAATAACCCTCCTGGGGAGTAAAATTTCATCAGTGAGAAATGAAATTAGAAGGAGCCGGGAAGCTATTTCTCTTTTTCTCTTCTGTGCACTACACGAAGGTTTTGTTCCTTTCTGCAATGCTTCCAAGGGAGCCCAAACACTGAGACAGTGCAGAGTGACACAGTGTGTCTTAGCACAGCTCCCTGTTTTTAGACCGCAGCCGGTGTGGCGATACATAGCATTACACAGAATCACATCACGCGCTCTTGTGCCTCATCACCCTCATTCTCTGGGTTGCACAGCCCAGAACAATTGACAGCACTCTAAGCACTGCCCGGGGCTCTGCTTTTCAGAAAACCTAAGAGAAGGTTGAAGCTACTACGATAACAACAGTGAAATCTTTGTCATATCACTAATAATTTTATTAACATGGTAATTTTTATTTCCCCTTCCCTGGTGGCTCAGAGGGTAAAGCGTCTGCCTGCAGTGCGGGAGACCCGGGTTCAATCCCTACGTCGGGAAGATCCCCTGGAAAAGGAAATGGCAACCCACTCCAGTACTCTTGCCTGGAAAATTCCATGAACAGAGGAGCCTGGTAGGCTGCAGTCCATGGGGTCGCGAAGAGTCAGACACGACTGAGTGACTTCACTTTCACTTTCAAATATTCAGCAATATGGTTTCAGTTTGCATCATACTTTGATTGGGATGACAAATAAGTCGTTCCTCATTCACACAGAACCTTCCAAAATGCCTCCTCTGCATTACTACTAGCAATAAGTACAAGAAATACACTTGTGTTTCAGCTATATATTATTCCAAAACCAATCACCCAAAATGAAATGACTTAAGGCAAAGAGGAGGGGAGCTTGCTGGCACGGTTTCAAAATCCTGGTGACACCAACTGGGGTCACTCACTTGGCCAAATTTGGCTGTTAGCTGGACCAGATTAGAAGGTCCAGGAAAGCTCCTCTCACATACATGTACCCAGCTCCTTCACACAGCGACTTGCTCTCCCCAAGGCAAGCTGGGGCTTCCTCACAACAAATTCAGGACAGTCAGACCTCTCACAAGGAGGCTGGCTTCCAAGAGAGAGGAACCCAGTGCTACCAGGCTACAAGCCCCAGATTTCACTGTCATTAAATTTCATTGTTCAAAGCATGTCAAAAGACGTAAAACTGATGTACCTCCTGAGAACCAGGAAGAGCAAAGAAAGGAGGTGTGTCGCTTGTAGCCATCTCGAAGACTCCACCACAGTGACGCCCCCACTGGCCTACAGATTGGGATCACCTGGAGACCTTTCAAACCTAGAAGCACCCAGTTCACATCTTAAACCAATTAATTCACAATGTAGGAGAGGGTAGAACACGGGTATCCTGTTCTTTTTTTTTAAGTTCCCCAGGTGATTTCAACGTGCACACAAGTTTAAAAACACCCAATCCACTACAACTTATAAGAGATTTAGAAAAGCTGAAGATGCTGGCAATCCTTAGTTGCATGTGATTACATGTCAATTCACAGCATTCTTTGGCTTTTCCTGGGTTTAAAATTTAAGCCAAACACCCATCACTTCAAAGTACCACAAAGCTACCGTGATACACCAGCCCAGTCTACCTTGGAAGATGACCGATCTTCTAGTTGGCCTGAAAGTTTAAGACTTTCAGTTTTAAAACCAAGACAGTCGGGGCCCAACTGGATAGCTGGTCACACTAGCATTGCCTTCCCTCCCTCTGCAAGGAGAGTCATGTTCTCGGGAGTTTTGTTTCTGAAGTGCATTCTCAGTGTTAACACCTATGCTTCCTTGAAATTAATGACGTAGGCCAGTGCTGCCTGAAGTGTGGTCCATGAACGTGCAAGCATTTGGATCACCTGAGAGCTTGTTAGAAAATGCTGCTGCTGCTGCTAAGTCGCTTCAGTCGTGTCCAACTCTGTGCAACCCCATGGACGGCAGCCCACCAGGCTCCGTCATCCCTGGGGTTCTCCAGGCAAGAACACTGGAGTGGGTTGCCATTTCCTTCTCCAATGCATGAAAGTGAAAAGTGAAAGTGAAGTGACTCAGTTGTGTCTGACTCTTCTCGACCCCATGAACTGCAGCCTACCAGGCTCCTCCGTCCCTGGGATTTTCCAGGCAAGAGTACTGGAGTGGGGTGCCATTGCCTTCTCCTTGTTAAAAATGGGATCTTGAAAAATTCTAACAGACAGTATCTGAGATTCAGTTCAGTTCAGCTCAGTCGCTCAGTCGTGTCCGACTCTTTGCGACCCCATGAACTGCAGCACGCCAGGCCTCCCTGTCCATCACCAACTCCTGGAGTTTACTCAGACTCATGTGCATCAAGTCAGTGATGCCATCCAGCCATCTCATCCTCTGTTGTCCCCTTCTCTTCCTGCCCCCAATCCCTCCCAGCATCAGAGTCTTTTCCAGTGAATCAACTCTTCACATGAGGTGGCCAAAGTATTGGAGTTTCAGCTTTAGCATCAGTCCTTCCAATGAACACCCAGGACTGATCTCCTTTAGAATGGACTGGTTGGATCTCCTTGGAGTCCATGGGACTCTCAAGAGTCTTCTCCAGCACCACAGGTCAAAAGCATCAATTCTTCGGCGCTCAGCTTTCTTCACAGTCCGACTCTCACATCCATACATGACCACAGGAAAAACCATAGCCTTGACTAGACGGACCTTTGAAGTTAGGGCCTAGAAATCTGTGTTTTGAAAAACAGGAATTTGAGAAGCACTGGTCTGGCTTGTCATGCTTTCATCTCCATCTCTACCATTCCACATGAGGCAAGATCAATTTCTATTTTTCAGTAAAATTATAAAACACAAACCAGAAAGATTCAATGCTAATTTGCCAGAGATGCCTTGACCAAGGGCAGCCAATATCTTCAGACATATACATGACAATCACATTTTGGGCATAGTTTTTGCCAGCCATTTATCTGAGAGGCTGTATAAAAATTGTTTATATTAACAATAGAGGCTGGGGTCTGGAATGAGAGGTGTACTGAGCACAGCTGTTTGGAGTTGGCACGGCTCTTCTTTTCTAGAACACATCAAAACTGTTGGTTCCAAGTCAGGTGATAATTTTTTCTCCAACCTGAAAGGAGAAAAAATCTTTTCCTTAAAGTTAAGCAGAAAACCAGCCTTTTCTGGGACTGGATGCTTGGTTTTCAATTTGAATTTACAGTAAAAATCATTTAGGTTTCAGTAATTTAGAAAGTAGGTTCTGTTGAATTATCTTGAACTGAAGTTATTTAGGAACAATGACAAGTTCTGCTGAGCAAATTAACACCCTAAAATGTTAACCACTTTGAAACAAAAGGAGATTGGTTGAAGGACTAACCTGTTTATATTCAACTGATTTTAACAAGTCCGTATGCATTTTACCTGCACATGAGGAAATTTTCATCCGATTTGCTCTGCTGGTACTACTGCTACGTGAACTGAAAGTATAACAAAGATGTTTCATAAAGCACTCACATGTGGCTCAGACCTTTTACAGATTCAGACCAGTCTCCCTGAATACAGAACACAAATTTTAGTAGTCTTTCTGTACCAGTCAATTAACATATAGCTTGATCCTCAATACACTGAAGCAAATGGAATTTTAAAATCCCTTTTGAAAACTCACCTTTGATAAATTATGGCTTTTATTTATCATGTGTTTTACAAACATTATATTTAAATTAAAAAAAAAATAAATGACCAGTTAACCAATCCCCCTCCCTACCACAAGATAATCTAATCCAAGTTATCCTGGTTAGAGATCTGGGGAGGAGATTGTTCCTTCAGTATTTCTGAACTGCTACAGGCAAAACCATCCTCTTGCTGCACTGCAGGCCTGGCAGGAGGTGTCTGAGATGCCCCACCCACACATTCTGTGGGCAGCAAAAACAACGAATAACATCTTTCACAAAGATGGAAAACACAGTAGATTTGAAAAACACATTTTCTCAGCAACAAATTCACTCTTCCATGTTACAGTCACAGGACCAGTCTGTGAGATTTTACTTTCCCAAAGTAAATTTAAACACATAAAATTATTTGTGTAAATAACCATAAGCAGATTTCAATCAATGATGTAACCTGTATCGGAAGACTCCTACAAATTTCATAAATGACTTCACTGCAGTGAAAACATCTCTGAGAACGTGTAAATAAGTCATTCCATCTTTAAAGAGGTTCAAGTGACTCCTATATTCCTTCCCTTTTTAGGAGAAACATCCAGGAATACAACTGACCGAATCAAAGCACTGTGGAACTGGGAAACAAAAAGATTCTCTGTCACTTCCTCCACTTCCCCATTGCAAAAGCACAGTTAATGAACACAGTGCCTGTCCCTTTCTCAGGGATGCTGTTACAACGCTCCCCTGGGCTTTGCCTCTTGGCCAGTGGCCAGTACCACGATGGAGTCCTAGAGATCCGAAGGGTGGCACAAAGCTAATTGAGTGGGATCAGTCATCAGCAAAAGTCTATAGAGAACACAGGTCCCAACAGGGAAGCTAAACCTGCCCGTCAAACCCAAGGAGAAAAACTGAGAACCATGACTAAACCTCGGTCTACAAGGGTGGTGAACTTGACAGACCTCTGCATGGGGACAAAGGGAAAGGCTGCAAGGACAGATCATGGCCCAAGACAGCCTGACTTATGTAGACACAACTGTTCAATGGAGTCTTAGGTTGCATTCCTAAAATGAGTAGTGATCACTACCTACCTTATACAGTTGTTACGAAAATCAAATGAAAGAATTCAAAGTGAACCTGATTTGTGAAAGTGAAAGTCACTCTGTTGTGTCTGACTCTTTGCGACCCCATGGACTATTCAGTCCATGGAATTCTCCAGGCCAGAATACTGGAATAGGTAGCCTTTCCCTTCTCCAGAGGATCTTCTCACCCCAGGGATCAAACCCAGGTCTCCCTCACTGCAGGCAGATTCTTTACCAGCTGAGCCACCAGAGAAGCCCAAGAATACTGGTGTCGTATCCTGTCCCTTCTCCAGTTGATCTTCCCGACCCAGGAATTGAACTGGGGTCTCCTGCACTGCAGATGGAATCTATACCAACTGAGTTATCAGGGAAGCCCGAACCTGATTTGTACATTGTAAATATATCTGCAAATACCATCACTATTACTAAGACAGCCTGGGACCTGGGACCTGGGACCTGGGACACTTTACCTGCTTGCACCTGGACAAAGGGCTTCTCCGGCAGCAGAATACAAAGAAACTATACGAGACTAAAAATAACTGTGGCTTGCGCAGTCAGAGAAAATCACAAACAGTAAGGTACAAACGCCACAAACCAACTGCCGTTTCTGAGGTGGGAGAAACAAAACAGCATACTGGGCATGATGCCTGCACAAAGCGCCACCAAGGGTGTGGACAGGCCACCTAAGTCACCCGTCCAGCCCAAGCCACGGACCTGCCCTACCCTCACCCCACTTAAGGAACCAGCCCATCCTCCTGGGGAGCCAGCAAGGGCACCTGTTACTTGTTTTCATTCCCTTGTACCGCAGCATGAACCACAACAAAGCCTTGCTTGAAATTCTCATCTGGCCTGTTCTCAATTTCTGTTGACTAAGGAGTCCAAGGACCCAGATTGGTAACATTACTATGTTCACACCAATCTTGCCAGAGCTGGGCAGAAGTGGGGGTGTGGAGGTCTGGACCAGAAGCAATCCTATGAATAGGTGAATTATCATTGTCAGTTTATTTGTCTAGACTGTGATTTCCTTGAAAGCAGGGGCTCTGTCTTAGTCATCACTGCATCTCCATTTACATAGCAAGACATTCAATCACAGTTTATGAACTGCTGAATGAATAAATTCTGAATCCTCGCTGTTATTCAGACTCCTGGCTGGCCAAGAATTAGGTACAGTGGAATACTACATGGCATAATGTGAGGAATGAGACAGCAAATGCCCACATGCCCAGGAAATGTTTCCTTTGCCAAAAATGCCTACTACCTCACTGCCAGAGCACAGGCGCCTCTGGATAAGGAGCCTAGATTCTCAGAATTAGAAGCATTTCTTTGAAGTTGGTCAATAAAGGAGGCATTGACAATTAAACGTCTTAGAAAATAAGAATATCTAAACTGTGCAAGTCACTCAGTCGTATCCGATTCTTTGTGACCCCAAGGACTATACAGTCCATGGAATTCTCTTTACCAGCTGAGCCACCAGAGAAGCCCAAGAATACTGGAGTTGGTAGCCTATCTCTTCTGCAATGGATCTTCCCCACCCAGGAACTGAACTGGGGTCTCCTGCATTGCAGGCTGGAGAAGGCATTGGCACCCTACTCCAGTACTCTTGCCTGGAAAATCCCATGGATGGAGGAGCCTAGTGGGCTTCAGTCCATGGGGTCCCTGCGAGTTGGACACAACTAAGCAACTTCACTTTCACTTTTCACTTTCATGCATTGGAGAAGGAAATGGCAACCCACTCCAGTGTTCTTGCCTGGAGAATCCCAGGGACAGAGGAGCCTGGTGGGCTGCCGTCTATGGTGTCGCAGAGTCGGACACAACTGAAGCGACTTAGCAACAGCAGCAGCATTGCAGGTGGATTCTTTACCAATGGAGCTATCAAGGAAGCCCAATACCTAACTTTACAGTGACCCTATTTTATGCTGGGCACTGTGCTTAGAAGCTTCACATCATTACCTTCTTTAAAACTCACAATGAGGACATAAGGGAGGTTTTGTTATTTTCTGCATTTGACAGATGAAAAAGAATGAGTCTTAGAGAATTGGGCCCCCCCAGCTATTTGTGTTACAGCCTGAAATGAATTCTAGTTGATTTTATTCCAAAGTTTACATTCTTAAGCAATACTGTATCCAGCTGTCCAAGGAAAGAGAGGACTTTGTGCGTTTATCTTTAGTGAGAAGGGGATGGTCTCATCCTGATAATCTTAAAGCCAAACAAAAAGGGGAATTCTTCCTCCTCCTCCTTCGTCTCACAATCCCTGTGCACTGCCCCTTAAGCCAGTCTCTGTGCTTGGAGCAGAGATACACCAGTGAATAGACACAAAGGCATCGCCAAAAGGAAGGAAACAGATAAATCAAGAGACGTGAACTGCAGTGTGCAAGGGTGGTGGCTGGGGAACTAGATGGCAGCAGAGTGATGCAATGGCGGCATGGGAGAACCTTGTCAGGCACAAACGTAGTCGGGGAGGTCAGCTCAAGCCTGGCTTTGGAGGTCATTGTGGGGGCCAGTGCTGCTCAGGAGGCCCCGCAGGATGATGGGAGTATCTGAGATGGGCAGGCCTCAAAGGACGGCACAGCTGAGGTCTTGTGGATCTGGGGCACGTGAGAAGATTGTGGCCAGCCCCTAGAGAGGTAGCTGGGGATTATCGATGCGCCTATAATATACGCTGGACTTGACACCGAATCTGCGGCTCCACTGGTAACAACTCCCTTGCCTTTCCTTTGGTTCAGCCTCTGGGTCCTCTCTCCTCTTGCTGATTTCACCTGTCCCCGCCCCAACAAGCTCTGCTGCATTCCCGGCTGAGTTCCTGTGCCAGCTCCGAGCTTCCGCTTTGGCCTCCCTGACCCTCAGGGCTCTCCCGGCCATCCTTTTCCTTCACTCTCTAGTCTGTGCCATTTGGGGCTGCTCTGAATAGCTCTGGGTACCACATGGAACAGTGGCTCCAAGACCCCGGGTCACATCTTCCTAACGGGTTGGCATCTCCATTAGACTTGCTTCAGCCTCAGGAGAAACTGGAAAGGACACAGCCTCAACGTTTGGACACTGGTAGGGTCCAGTTATCTAGGACAGCTCCCCTACGGTCCCTCAATTTCTCCACCTCTGCACTGTTGATGCATCCTTCTGGTATCTATTCAACCAACATTTATGGATACCCTATTCTACTTTACCCTCCTCTGAGGATGAAAAAGACAAAATTCCTCTGCCTCCAGGGAATTCACAATCTGACAGTGACAACTTAAGTGAAGGAATTTGGACTATACCATCTACAGGCTTATACTTTCCCCACTTCAGTCTCTTGCTGCAGACTGTCCTTCAAGGTTCACACTCAAACAAACTCCCTACCTGACATGTACACCTGACCGTCTAACAGAATTTCAAAATTAATATACTTAAAATATGATTTTTTCCATTCACTGTAAACAGCATCAATATCCTCACCGTCAAATTTTTAAAAAAAAATGCAGGTGTCACTTTTGACTCCTCTCTTTAACACCCATCTCTAATCCATCAATAGGCCCTGACCATTCTACCTTCACCTTCAACATGTGTCCCAAATCCATCGACTTCTCTTCAAGTCCACGCTCACGGCACTGATTCCCCCTGGGCTGCTGCTGACCCACAGAGCGCTGAAGGCAACTCTCAAAACGCTGCCCTTCCTCCAGGCCTTCAAAGCCCTGTGATAGGACATTTCCTGACAAGGGAGCAAGAACTAGATTTTGACCTCCACTTGACCTCCAGGCTAGTGCCCGATGCAGTAAGTAGTGTGCAGAAACACATCTGCACCCACGCCACCATCTCCTCTCCTTTCTTACTACAGTGGCCTCTCGAGTGCCCTTCCCATCGTCTATTCTCCACACAGCCACAGAGGAGCCTTTGAAAACCTTAATCCAATTCTATTTCACTCTCTGCTTAAAACCCTTCAATCTTTAGCTTGACCTACAAGGCTTGGCAAGATCTGGTTCCAGACCACCTGTCTGATCTGCTGGCCAACCCTGACTCTGGCTACCCTCCCCATTCTGAGAAACATCAGGCTCCCTTTGCCAGACTGAGGTGTCTACTTCTGTTCTCTCCTACCTTCCCAGCACAGAACACGGTTAGTCTTAATGTTTAATTCATCATTTACTTTCATTAGTTGCATGCATGGCCTGTCACCTTTCATTATTTACAAGTTATTTTTAACAATGTAATAAGCAGACCTGGCCCTACCAGTCAAAACTCAGGAGAGACCATGCCACTGACTCACCCCTAAGGAACCATATGGTCACCTGGCTTCTCCCCATCTAAGATAACCACAAGTACAAATCTGAGTCTTATTCTCTTGCTTTCGTATTTACATAAATTTCCTATTTTTGTATGTGCACCTACATATATTCCTAAGTGGTAGGGTTTTTTGTTAATTTTCAACATTATGAGATTGTCTTGCTGTATGTAATCTTTCAGCCAATTTTCACTTAATATTATATAGCTTGTACACAATCATATTGTTATGTGTCACTCAGTTAATTCATTTTGACTGCTGCATACTATTCCTCTTTGTGAAAATATTACACTGTTTATCTATTCCTTGGTGATGGGCATCGAAGTTCTCTCCAGACTTTCAGTAAAACCAAACTGTTATGAATGTTCATATACATGTCTCCTGTTGAACAAATCCAAGAGTTTTTAATATATATAAATCTAGGAGTGAGTTGAACAATTGGATCACAGGTGTACAAATGTTCAAATTAGGGCACAATGCCAAACATTTCCCAAAGTCAGTGTGCCAGTTTACACTCCCATCAGCAATGTTGGAAGGTCCTGCGGATCTACACCCTCTTAAATCACTTGATATTTTCAAACTTCTTAATTCAAGGCCAACCAAATGGGTGCAAAGGGATACTCAACATGACTTTGATTTGCATTCCCGTAATTACTAAAGTTAATAACTAGTACACATTCACTAGCTATTTGTACTTCCTTTCCTCAGTGCTTTAAAGTCTCAGCCTGAAAGTTCCCACCACAAAGAGAATGTCCATCTCTACTCTCCATGTGAATGTCGCCACTCCCTAGTACAAACTCTGTTCTCTTTGAGGCTTTTACCACTGCCTGAAGTTATCCAGTCTATCTGCCGAATATATTGTCTGTTTCCCTTAACTAAAATCCATACTCCAAGGATTCTGGTTGCCTTGTTCACGCATCCATCTCAGATGGATGGGCAAATATCTAACTACACAGATATATAATAGATTAAGAGTTGTGATCCAGAGTCTGATGTTCTGTGTTCCAATCGCAGCGCCCCCACTTAATAGTTGTGTGATCATGAACAAATGATTTAAATCTTCCTTCCTATCTCACGTGTAAAAAATAATAGTAGTCATTACTTCATGGGGTTGTTATGAGGTTTAAATGAGTGAATACTTGTAAAGTTCTTAGAACAGTTCCACAGACACAGTGAGTGCTTGATAAATGGTTAACATGATTAATGTGTGATTAATGATCAGGACTCCAAGGAGTGAGAGCATAGAGGCACCCATTAGCCTGGATCTAAGACACTCCCTCTCCTCTTCCTCGCGTCCTGCAGATGTCCACTCCTGCAGCCTCGGGGAAAGCAGAGAGGTTCTCAGGGAAAAGCTGGGGGCAGTTTATTCTTGAGAAAATGGTCTGGTCATTGAATGCAGGAAGAAGTGGGTAGAGTGAGTGCTCAACAGTGCTTGATGAATAGATGTTTCATAAACCATCAACCATCACCCTATCACTCCAGCAGTACATCACAGCCACAACATTCCCGCCTCCCTCCCTGCCTTATGGTTCAAATTTTTGAAGAGAGAAAAGGAAACTTAGAAAGGAGGATGATAAAGAAAGAAAAGTATGCTGTATCAGGAGAGAGAGGAGCGGGGGACTCAGTCAAGGGAGAAGGGAGGAGAGGTGGAAGAGAAGGAGGGGCGGTGGGAAATTTCAGGTCGCACGGTGGCATCTGCGACTGGCATAGCCCCTGAACATGCCGAAAATAAGAGCATAAGGGAGTCTCTCCGCCACCCGCCCACCCAGGGGAATGCTTCTTTTTAACTTATGAGTGGAGGCAGGGAAAAAATAGAGCAGAGAAGGCCTGGGGAGGGTGAACGGCAGTGAAGACCAAGGCAAACTTCCTTTCACCATCTTGGCTAGGAGAGGAGGGTCCCATTAAATCTGTGCCTCACCACCTCACCCCAGCCCCAGGCAATGTCACCTTCGTCTCCAGCTTACCGTGTTCTGCAACCGAGAGCTCCGCTCCATTTGGCACCTTCCTCCTCTCACGGGGATAAATGCGGCCTCGGTGAAATGTACCAGGAGGCTAAACCCGAGTGAGACTCCACTGAGAATTCCAGCAGGTTCACCTGGAGAAACTGTTTCCATCTGAGAAGAAATCAGGAGTCCTGGCCAGGAACCAGCTGCCTCTCCGGTCTTCAAATTCCGGGACAGCTCGCCGCCTGGGAGAGCCCCGCGCCCCTCCCCGCTCCTCCTCTCCGGGGTCTCCGAGCACCCCCGGGGGAGTCCTGGCGCGCCGAGCGGCCCGGCCGGGTCCCTGCCGCCCAGTGGCGGCTGCTCGGGGGCCACCCTCCGGAGCCCAGCTTCCCCGCGCCCGGCCCTGCTTCAGCACCGACCTTGCTGGACGCTGAAACCGCTCGCAGAACGCCCTGCCGGGACGGGGTACTCCCTCTCTCTCTGTCAGTGCCTGGCGGGGCCGAGCCCGGACGGCGGGGGGCCGGGAATGCTCGGGGTATTGCCGACCTTGAGGCTACCGAGGGGTGTGCATGCGCCGAAAACAACACACGCGCGCGCACACACACACACCTCGCTTGACAGTTCCCTCCCGAGGAAAGGAGCTGTCCAAAGCAGCACGGGGGAGGGTACGCCACTCTGAAATAGGACCGCCAACATGATTCCTCAAACCAAATTTGGGATGGTTTGAAAAGATCTGGATTTCAGCCGCTCGACCTCAAGTCAGGGAACAAACCCCTTCTTGTGTATTTCAAGGGTTAACCAAAGCTCGAAGGGAAAGAGGAGGGGGTGGAGGGATTCCCGGTGGAGGGTTGCCAGGCCCAGGTGAGAAGCGTGTCTCCGTTTCCCTTCGCAGCCGGTTCGCCATCACGCCCTCCCCGCCGGTAGCTGCTTCCCGTAGCTACCCGGAGTGGCGAGGGTTAAGGCGGCCGGCCTGCCGCGCAGGCTTCCCCGGCCGGGAGCGCGCGCCGCGGGCGGAGGGTGAGGAGCGGAGAGCCCGGGATCTCCCGCCCGCCCCCTGAGCAGGGCGCTTCCCGCCCTGCTCTATTTATAGCTCGCTTCCAGCAGCGGCGGGGAACTCACCAAGCCGCGCTCAGCCTTTGGAGCTGGGAGAGCCTTCCACAGACAGGCTGTTTTCCTGAATTCTGTGAATGGCATAAATGTCTCTAGCCTTCGGAATCTTGATTGCTACTGTTCAGAATGTCTTCACACGTTTCCATTTCCAATTTTATTTATTTATTTATTTTTAAGAGAGCCAAAAGGATCTTATACAGTTGAATTGCAGGCAGGCAGTTTATCATGCTGGGGACCTTTTGTTATCAGCTGCCTAGGGAAAAAAAAAAAAAAATTCCTCCATGGATTTACAGGTTTCAGGCTCATTTCATATTTTCTGCAACACTCAACCTGTCTGGGTTTTTAATGTCAGTCACATGGTCATCACAGGTTCGAAGTGACTTCAAGGACAATGAAGAATCATATCCTTTGCTATCTGACTGCCTGCTTACCAGGGGTCTCAGAGCTGGCTGTCAGCATAATACACACCTCTGGCTGGTTTCTGGGTCAAATCCCACAATGGCACCCCTCCCCCCATTAAAAAACAGGCCAGTTAAGGTGTCATATATGGGTTCCTGGCCCCAGTGGATACTGACACAGGAGAGAACATCTGAGTCCTACCTTTAGCATAGCATGGAGACAGTGCAGCAGTCTGGAAGGCCCTAAACTAATACCTGCTTCCCAAGCCCCTTCTTTCAAGTACTCCTTCCCAAAACAGCTCTTGAGCCCCCGGGGCTGTGCAACTCCCCAGAGGACTCCTGGGTGCTTCAGAGGAGCATCAAACATCTGCCCTCACAGACCCTAACCAGGAGGGCTCTATCTGTCCACTACGTGTTGGGGGAGCGTGGACCCAATCACAGGACACGCCTCCGGGTCTGACTGCGGGTGCTAAGCCCATCCAGCCTGACCGCTTCTTCCCTTTCACTTTCAGAGTTTTTCCTTTAAAACTGATCCCAAAATAGTAAGAGGTTACTATTTATTTCACTGTATTTAATTAGAACGATCCTAAAATAGGACATATAATTAATTTTGCAGCTACCTGTAGGCTGAGGGGAAACTCTTCCTTTAAGTGTTTGTTTTTGTGGAAACACTTTTTCCTGTATTCACTTTCCTGCCTTAGTTAGAACAGAGAGGGTACTGGCTGTATTATTTCTGGGATGAGTCAGGACCCAGGAGTGAATCAGGGAAAGGTAAGAGAAGGGCTCCAGAGTATCAGTCTTGGGTTGACCTCCAGAGTATCAGTCTTGAGTTCAACCTCTTGTTGAATTTACTTTATTTGTGTGCTGCACTTCCTTATCTGTAAAATATGAATAATAGTGATAGTAAACACTCTATGAGGTTCTAGTGAGTTTTCATGTGCTAATCTACTTACATTGCTTAGACCAGTGCCTGGCCTGTGATAAAGCTCCATAGACACAATATGCTGCTGCTAAGTCGCTTCAGTCGTGTCCGACTCTGCGACCCCATAGATGGCAGCCCACCAGGCTCCCCCGTCCCTGGGATTCTCCAGGCAAGAGCATTGGAGTGGGTTGCCATTTCCTTCTCAATGTATGTATAGGCATGATATATGTCTTACATAATATACGTACTAGAGTTGATTTAGTTGAATTTGTACGCACAAAGAGGCATTTTGTCTATGTAAATCCATGATTTCCTTTGCATTGTACTAAAGCAGATCTCCAAAGGCATTCCATTTACTGAAGTCCCTGGTCACTGACCCTGCATCTTCTTCTTCTGGAGAAAGAAAGCATCCCCTCAAGGCTTTTAAGAAGTGCTGCTTCTAATCTATAGAAGATACCCTCTGACACCTAGGGTAAAGAATCACCTGCTTATATGCTTCACTGCTGTCCTGGGAATCATACTTTACATATGAATGGTTTTTTGTTTTTTTTTTTTAACATAAAAACACCCCATGAGGTTTTCCAAGGGACCATGAAGGGGAAGTCCTGAATATTCATTGGAATGACTGATGCTGAAGCTCCAATACTTTGGCCACTGGATGTAAAGAACTGACTCAGTGTTAAAGACCCTGATGCTAGGAAAGACTGACGACAGGAGGAGAAGGGGACGACCGAGGATGAGATAGTTGGATGGCATCACCGACCCTATGGACACATGAGCAATCTGCCGGAGGTGGTGATGGACAGGGAAGCCTGGCGTGCTGCAGTCCATGTGGTCACAAAGAGTCGGACACGACTGAGCGACTGAACTGAACTGATGAAGGGGAAGTATTTCTGTTTACGAAGTTTAACACACAGGTTTGTACAATATATTATTTCCCCTCCTGAAAATTAGGCTTCAGAAGATAGGAACTGTGTCCTGTAAAGAGTAGTCCTCTGACTGAAAGGATTAGTTAGCAACCCCAAGTTCATCCTCCCTTTCAAAGAGAACCTGTCATTTTGACACATACAGCCAAATACACTCTGCGCGATCCGGCCAAGGAGCTATAAAATAAATCGGCATCTGGAAGCTTCCAAGAAACCTCCCCAGAGATACCTTGGTGGTGGTGTTTTTGTACTGTGTCAGCCTAGCTCAACTGGAGCAGTGTTTCCCAGGCTCCCCTCCTCCAGTTTAGTCCTGGACTAGGATGGGCACAGGAGACATTCCCACAAGGTCAGGAAGGCAGAAGTGCAGCGGCAGCCATGGCTACACTAGGAAGGTCACAGGAAAGTTGAGGGCCCTTGCAGCTGGCGCACCGTGTCACAGATCTACTGGCTCGTCCTGTCCTATCAGCATGACAGAGCCGCTGGGCCTGCCGCAGTCCCCTCCCTGCTGGATCCTGCTGCTGCTCTAGCTCCTGGACAAGGTGGGTTAGCTGCATGGCAAAGGGTGCCAGCTTTCCACCAGCCTCCTTGCAGCTGGAGGCTTGGAGGCAGTTAAAGATGAATGCAGCTTCTACTTCCTCCGCGTGGGTTCCAGGGCATCCTTGTTTCTCTCCCCCCAAGTCTGTGCCATCAGGGTTCTGCCAGAGACACGGAACCAGCAGGAGATACAAATTAAGAGAGTCATTACGAGGAACTGTCTTCCACTGAAAGCTGGCTCGGTTAAGTCCCAAGTCTATTAGGCAGGCCATCAGGAAGGGCAGGCTAGACCTTGCAGACATGAGGGGAAGCTGCAGTCCAGAGGTGGAATTTCTTCTGGACAGCCTCGGTTCTGCCTTTCGATGGATTGAATCAGTCCTACCCAGATCACCAAGGATAATCTTCCTTACTTAAACTGATTACAGACTTCAGTCACAAATACAAAATCCCTACAGAGCACCTGGCTGAATGACAGGGGGTGGCAGCCTTACCAAGGTGACACGTAAAACTGACCATGAACACATCCATCTTTCAGATGGCCTGCCCCGCTGTCCTCAGGCTCAGCACCCACACACAAAACCAGCACAGCAGAGCAGAAACAGTTTAACCCACACTCACAGTTTGGAAGGTCAAGTCCCTCAAATAAATCCCTTATTCTACTTCACTCTTACTAGTCCTGCTTTTCTGATCACACCTGGCTGACACTGACTCAATAACATTCATATTTTACCTCTTTCTTCTCTTTCCAACATCCTGCTGTCTAGAATACAAATATGATGGACAGACAAGCCAACCTGGACAGGAGGACAAGGGCCCCGCTCCAGGGATGGTGGAGAGCTGAGCAGGAAGGACCGGAAACATGCAGACTGCTGGCTCACCACCCCTGAGCAGCCTATCTCTGCATGTCTTTTATCAGAGAGAGAAATCAGTGTCTGTTTTTAGTCACTGCTGTATTGGTGTTTACTATCGCTTTCAACAAAGCCCTTTCTGACTGGTGTAAGTGCTACATCTTCCATGGAGAGATATACCACACGTAAACATCAACTGGAAGACTCAAGTGTAGGAACATCATGCACTGAGGTAGGGGGAAGGGAAGTCAAGGAATGATTTTATTTTATTTTCATCTGCTTTTCAGGCGAAATCTGTTACAGCTAATCTGAGATCTGACAAAGGCAGTCAGTCACTCTGAAGACCTAAACCAAGCTTCTTTAAATTTCCAGCCCTCAACTGTCACGTCTGCAAAATAAGACATTTGGACCAGATGGTTTCCAGTATACTTACAGATGTGATGTGTGTGGTATCAGCTGAGAACAGGACACCCAGAGGAAGGGAGTGCTTACCAGGACAGAAATACTGTTTGTCAGAAAGGCAAGGGGAACTAATCAAACATTTTTATCTATAGGTTTTCTTTCCAGAAAACCTATGCAAACTGTTTTACATGAGTTATCCACATCTACCCTGAGACCTCCCTGTACACGGCTTCCCTGGTGGCTCAGATGGTTAAGTCTGCCTGCAATGCAGGAGACCTGGGTTCAATCCCTGGATGAGGAAGATCCCCTAGAGAAGTGAATGGTAACTGACTCCAGTATTTTTGCCTGAAAAATTTCATGGACAGAGTAGCCTGGTAGGCTACAGTTCATGGGGTCACAAAGAGTCAGACATGACTAAAGTGACTTAGCAGGCACTCATTAATATGTATTCAGGATCAAAAAGCACTAAATGTTTTTAAGTTATAAAAAAGTTGTTATCCATATTTAGGCACAATGTTTGAATATGGGTCAACTAGCCAATCAAAGTATTAATATTACCCTCTTGATCAGCTAGCTTACTCAAGAATCTTGCGATAGCCAGAAAGAAGAAAAAGGGAAAATTGTCAGAGAGAAATCAGTGAACTGGTGAACTGGTGGACTGAAATGGGTGAATTTAACAGAGATGACCATTATATCTACTACAGTGGGCAAAAATCCCTTAGAAGAAATGGAATAGCATCATAGTCAACAGAAGAGTCTGAAATGCAGTACTTGGGCACAATCTCAAAAATGACAGAATAATCTGTTTATTTCCAAGGCAAACCATTCAGTATCATGGTAATGCAAATCTATGCCCTGACCAGTAATGCTGTAGAAGCTGAAGTTGAATGGTTCTGTGAAGACCTACAAGACCTTCTAGAACTAATACCCAAAAAAGATGGACTATTCATCAGAAGGGACTGGAAGGCAAAAATAGGAAGTCAAGAGATACCTGAGGTAACAGGCATTTTGGCCTTGGAGTACAAAATGAAGCAGGTCAAAAGCTAACAGAGTTTTGCCAAGACAATGCACTGGTCATAGCAAACACCCTCTTCCAACAACTCAAGAGATGACTCTACACATGGACATTCCCAGACAGTCAACACCGAAATCAGATTGATATTCTTTGCAGCCAAAGATGGAGAAGCTCTATACAGTCAGCAAAAATAAGACTGGGAGGTGACTATGGCTCAGATCATGAACTCCTTATTGCCAAATTCAGACTTAAATTGAACAAAGCAGGGAAAACCACTAGACCATTCAGGTATGACCTAAATTCCTTACAATTAAACAGTGGAAGTGACAAATAGATTCAAGGGATTAGATCTGATAGACAGAGTGTATGAAGAACTATAGATGGACGTTTGGAACATTGTACAGAAGGCAGGGATCAAGACCATCCCCAAGAAAAAGAAAGGCAAAATGGTAGTCTGAGGAGGCTTTACAAATAGCTGAGTAAAGAAGAAAAGCTAAATGCAAAGGAGAAAAGGAAAGACATAGGCATCTGAGTGCAGAGTTCCAAAGAATAGCAAGGAGAGATAAGAAAGCCTTGCTCTGTGATCGGTGCAAAGAAATAGAGGAAAATGATAGAATGGGAAAGACTAGAGACCTCTTCAAGAAAATCAGAGATGCCAAAGAAACATTTCATGCAAAAACGGGCACAATAAAGGACAGAAATGGTATGGACCTAACAGAAGCAGAAGATATTAAGAAGAGGTGGCAAGAATACACAGAACTATACAAAAAAGATCTTCATGACCCAGGTAACCACAGTGCTGTTATCACTCACCTAGAGCCAGACATCCTAGAATGTGAACTCAAGTGGACCTTAGGAAGCATCACTATGAACAAAGCTAGTGGAGGTGATGGAATTCCAGTTGAGCTATTTAAATCCTGAAAGATGATGCTATGAAAGTGCTGCACTCAATATGTCAGCAAATTTGGAAAACTCAGCAGTGGCCACAGGATTGGAAAAGTTCAGTTTTCATTCCAATCTCAAAAAAAGGCTGTGTCAAAGAATGTTCAAACTACCACACAATTGTACTCATCTCACATGCTAGCAAAGTAATGTTCAAAATTCTCCAAACCAGGCTTCAACAGTATGTGAACCATGAACTTCCAGATGTTCAAGCTGGATTTACAAAAGGCAGAGGAACCAGAGATCAAATTGCCAACATCTACTGGATCATTGAGAAAGCAAGAGAGTTCCAGAAAAACATCTACTTCTGCTTTATTGACTATGCAAAAGCCTTTGACTGTGTGGATCACGACAAACTGTGAAAGATTCTTCAAAAGATGGGAATACCAGACCACTTTACCTGCCTCCTGAGAAATCTGTATGCAGGTCAAGAAGCAGCAGTTAGAACTGGACATGGAACAACAGACTGATTCCAAATCAGGAGAGGAGTACATTAAGGCTATATATTGTCACCCTGCTTATTTAACTTATATGTAGAATACATCATGCAAAATCAGGGGCTGGATGAAGCATAAGCTGGGTTTCAAGATTGCTGGGAGAAATATTAATAACCTCAGATATGCAGATGACACCACCCTTATGGCAGAAAGCAAAGAACTAAAGAGCCTCTTGTTGAAAGTGAAAGAGGAAAGTGAAAAAGTTGGCTTAAAACTCAGCATTCAGAAAACTAAGATTTTTTTTTCCATTTTTAATATTTTTATTATTTTGAGTTATAAGGTTTCTTTTTTAATTTAAATTTATTTATTTTCATTGGAGGCTGATCTTGGCATCTGGTCCTATCACTTCATGGCAAATAGATGAGGAAATAATGGAAATAGTGAGAGTCTTTATTTTGGGGGACTCCAAAATCACTACAGATGGTGATTTTAGCCATGAAATTAAAAGATGCTTGCTCCTTGGAAGAAAAGGTATGACCAATCTAGACAGCATATTAAAAAGCAGAGACATTACTTTGCCAACAAAGGTCTGTCTAGTTAAACCTACAGTTTTTCCAGTGGTCATGTATGGATGTGTGTGAGAGTTGCACTATAAAGAAAGCTGAGCACCAAAGAATTGATGCTTTTGAACTATGGTGTCAGAGAAGACTCTTGAGAGCCCCTTGGATTGCAAGGATATCAAACCAGTCCATCCTAAAGGAAATCAGTCCTGAATACTCATTGGAAGGACTGATGCTAAAGCTGAAACTACAATACTTGGGCCACCTGATGAAAAGAACTGACTCATTTGAAAAGACCCTGATGCTGGGCAAGTTTGAAGGCAGGAGGAGAAGGGGATGACAGAGGATGAGATGGTTGGATGGCATCACTGATTCTATGGACATGAATTTGAGCAACCTCCAGGAATTGGTGATGGACAGGGAAGCCTGGCATGCTACAATCCATGGAATTGCAAGGAGTCGGACACGACTGAGCAACTGAACTGAACTGAACTGATGAGAGAGGAAACATTACCTTTAGACTGAGCAACTAACACTTCTCTTGTACATAGGATACAGGTTGTACAAGGATAGGAATCTTTGCCTATTTTGTTCACTAATATATCTTAGGATGGCAACCAATACAATGCAAGCTCTCAGTAAATGTTTGTGGAATAAATGAATGATACCAGTGTTATATCCACTCCAGTGTTCTTGCCTGGAGAATCCCAGGGACGGGGGAGCCTGCTGGGCTGCCATCTATGGGGTCGCACAGAGTCAGACACGACTGAAGTGACTTAGCAGCAGTGTTATATCCATGTTTGGAAGGACAACTTCAAATTTACTGAGTAAACCAGTTAGTGATTCAAGTCCTGCCAATTCCCAGCCAAGTAAATTTGGTCTCACTAAACATTATTTTAATTTCACCTCAGAAAACCTAATTCATGAATCTCAACTTCCCAATCCAAATGGTAACCTATAAAGATGCTCAAGAAAATGTCACTTTTAGGATAGAGCTAAGGGCCATAGACAACAATGAGCAAGGGATCTCTTCCTACGAGTAGTACTCTCGGGGCCTTATTAATGAGTAGTCCTCACTCCTAGAGTATGTGACCCTGACTGTATATGCCAGTGGATTTCAGAGAAGGTACGAAGAAACACTACTGTGTGTCTTTCATTTTTTCTCATCACAAATGGGGTTATTACTGTGATTCTTTTTTATCCTCTTGATGAAAGTGAAAGAGGAGAGTGAAAAAGTTGGCTTAAACCTCAACATTTAGAAAACGAAGATCATGGCATCCGGTCCCATCACTTCATGGGAAATAGATGGGGAAACAGTGGAAACAGTGTCAGAATTCATTTTGGGGGGCTCCAAAATCACTGCAGATGGTGACTGCAGCCATGAAATTAAAAGAAGCTTACTCCTTGGAAGGAAAGCTATGATCAACCTATATAGCATATTCAAAAGCAGAAATCCTGGACTTTAATCTTAATGCCATAATTGATTGAGAATTTCAGATTATCTCACTTGTTAAGGGTCCACTAAATGCAGTCCATCCCATGAAATTATGTGGCCATGTGAAATGTGAGTGAAAATATGTCCCTTTGGGGCAGAAGCATTTAATTGCCAGGGCAAGAAATTTCTACCTCTCTCTCCCTCTACTAAATTGCACCCTAAATAACCGCAGTTGAAATAGCAGCACTATAAGATGGTTTTGCCTCCATCAAACTAAAACAAACTGATGCCTTATGCCAACCAACTGTGGGTATTGCTTAAGTGAGAAATACAAATTTGCTGTTTCAAGTCACTGAGGAACATTTGTTTTTCTTGTTATTGTTAACTCATCATAACTTAGCTTATCCCAATAAATGCTGGTTTATTAAGTAATTCTGTAGAATCTGAATTGTTTGGAAACTTTAATACCAGCTCTAGAAGATATACCTATACGAAGTGCAACGGTTAATTACTGGTTCATTATTCACCTTCCCTGATAAGCTACAGACTTCACGAGGGTAAGGGTTCTCTCTTGTTAATTGCCATGTCCCCGTGGGTTCACAACACCTAGTTTAAAAATGAGTAAATATGAGCTGGACCATGACAAATTAATGCTATTACACTCCATTTCATTATCTTAGGACAACAACTTGATTCTGTTTCCACAGTCATATAAGTAGTAATATCACTGCTACTTTTGTACCTCAGGATCATCCATATCTTAAAAAGAGAAAACACTCGTCATACCAATATTTTTCATTTTAGATACTTAACCAATCCTGCAAATAAATACTAAACTTACCACACACAAAAAAAATTTATTCTCTTCAAAAATGGATAGATGGTGAAATAAAACTACATTTTTCACCCTTTCCAAAAGAGCAAAATACTTGTTCCTAGTAAACATGAAAAATATAGTATAAATGATGCTTTGCAGAATATCAAATACTAACACATATAAAAAAGTATACTTTCTAGACAGCAATGATTTTTTTCTTTGAAATGTATGGTTACAGTAAGACTAACATAAGCTATGCTATACTGACACAGGAAATGTTATTAATTTATAATTCTATGAATGTTTCCTCTAAAATATAGTCTTTGATAATTGATTAAAGTAGTGAGTCAGTAGATATTTAATTTATACTTAAAGAAATTGCTTTGACAAGGTTAAGTTTTATTAGCTTGTTGGTCAACTTGTATTTTGATAACTGAATTCAGTTTTTTGAGCCATTCCTAGATCTGTTATGATACAGTATCATATTAAGCCAAGAAGACTTTGAATCTTCATTTTCCAATATAATTTACATGAAATTTTAAGAAAATTTGCCATATATTTTCTTTAATTTTGACAGAATTTATTCAAGTTCTTTTTTTATGTACTCTGACTAAAGAAGTAAATAACACAGAATTTTAAAATCAAAAATAATAAAAACCCTTTAACATATGTAATTAGTACCTGCTGCTGCTGCTGCTAAGTCACTTCAGTCGTGTTGGACTCTGTGCGACCCCATAGATGGCAGCCCACCAGGCTCCCCCGTCCCTGGGATTCTCCAGGCAAGAACACTGCAGTGGGTTGCCATTTCCTTCTCCAATGCATGAAAGTGAAAAGTGAAAGTGAAGTCGCTCAGTTGTTTCCGACCCTTAGCGACCCCATGGACTGCAGCCTTCCAGGCTCCTCCGTAGGGATTTTCCAGGCAAGAGTACTGGAGTGGGTTGCCACTGCCTTCTCTGACAATTAGTACCTATATTATAGCAAAACTAATATAATTTCTTATAAACATGTGAAGCTAACATTTGCTAGTTCTATTTCCTTAAATAATAACACTCTCTGAATTTTTTGTGTAATAGTGAATCTAAACGTCTGGGCTCCTACAATTTGCTCCTTACAATGAGGTAAAACTCAGATATATGGGATCCGTTACATTTTTCCGGGACCTGACCCAAGGTCAAAAGTCATTCTTTTAATCAGCTACAACTGTGCTGTAACCTCCACTCTGTCTAAGCCGGTGCAAGTTACTGTCCACCCGGAGAAATCAACACTAAGAGGAGGTGATTTCCCGGCAAAAGCAATGAAAGACCTAAGAAAATAATGGCATTAAAATGATGACAGGAAAGCAGCCATAAGACTTCCCAGGTAGCTCAATGGTAAGGAGTCCTGACAGTGCAGGACAGGTGGGTTCGATCCCTGAACCGGGAAGATCTCACCCGCCGTGGAGCAATAAAGCCCGTGCAGCACAGCTTGTGAGCCTGTGTGGGATGCCCAGAGCCAGTACTGAGCCCACTTACCGCAACTACTGAACCCAAGTGCTCTGGAGCCTGCGCTCCACAGCAAGAGGGCCACAGCAGTGAGCAGCCCACACACTGCAGCTAGAGGGTGGCCCCTTCGGCCCTCACTACAGCTGGGAAAAAGCCCGTGGGCAATGAAGACGCAGCACAACTAAAAATAAATATATTTTTAAAAAGGTAACCATCAAGCTGGAATTGAATACCTGTTAACATTATCATTCAGGCCTCCCCCCCCCGCCCCCAAAAAAAAACAGAAATACTGAAACTTGGTACAAAAAAATCAAGAAAAAATATTAAATAAATACTATTTGGCAAAACTTGAGGCGGGGCAAGGTGGGGTGTGGGGGAGGAGAATGAGCTTGAATAAAGACAGTTTCCTTATCGGCAATCTCTCACTAGAGAAAATAAGCCCCATGACAGAGGAATAATGATCTCAGGAGGAAGGCCAGACATGTAGAAGGGATAGAATGTACAGCCTGGTAAACACAAAGGCAGTGTATCCGCAGAGCAGTTATTCTGCAGCATTTCCAGAAGGATGTGAAAATTTTTCCAAATGTCAAATCCCAAGAAAATCAGTTGAGAAACTTGGGAAAATTTGGAAAAGTATAATTCTGCTCTGAGGCTTAGGGTTTAATCAACACAGAGATGTCATGATTATGTTGTTATTTAAGGAAATACAACTGGCATGTGTTAGCTTCAGATGTTTATAAGAAATTATATTACAGTTTTGCTACAAAATAGGCTCAAAGGAATCCACCCACTGCAAGCAAGGTCAGGAAACACTAGCAGGTGCCTGGGGTATGGAAGGGGGAAGTCACCACTATCTAATTCATCCTGCGTGTTACACTACCGTGTTGTAAATGTATCTCTGTAGTCCTGTCTGTTGCCATCAATGAGTCATTCTTGCAAAATGAAATTAAGGAAGAAATGTATATACATAATATACTCCATCCAAATCCTTTAAGCAGCATTTTAAAAAATAACTTTTGCAAGTCTTTAAATTCACAATGTTGACACGTGATTCTGTGAAGTAGTGTTAATCTGGCTAGGATATTGGAACATTACATTTAAAAAAAAAAAAAAATCCAATAAAGGTTGCTTGGTTTTTCCACTGTTTGAATTATTCACTATAGGCTAGCATTAGAGGGAATGCAAAGCAAAGATGTGAATGTTGAATGTTGTGAAATATTCCTTTATAAAATCAGAAACTGACCTAAAATCCAAATTAGTAAAACAATGTATCAATTCCAACAACAAAATTAAAACCAGGGCAAGCAGAAAAAACACTTTATCACTGTGCAATCATTATAGAAGGACATGAGCTTATATAAAGGACATATACACTAACACCCAATTAAACAGACTTTTGACTAATTTCAATACAAAATTAAAATTTTCTATGAAGATATGATATATTTTTACACATTATGATTGAACCATAAGAAACTGAGGTGCTGGGGGCCAGCGTGAGGAATCCCGCCCTTGACAAGGTCATGCGGAAGGAAGCCTGACAAAACACAAGGACGTGATCAGACTTCAGGGGTTCCCCCTGGAATTTCCTTAGCATCCACCCCCAAAGACCAGAGTCTGCCTGCTTTACTGTGTTACGCTTTCCACCTACTCTTCTGTCATTAACAGGGGACTGTCCCCCCACCACCTTTCTCTGGAAAAAATTAGAGCTTTTAGATAATAAATTTCCTGGGCATAATACGAGTGTTTCAATCCCAAAACCCCTCTGATGGCTTTCTAGCCTGCCTGCAGGACTCGTACAGCTGCGCGTGTGATTGTTTGAGCCCTCCCGACCTCAGGAGGCATAGGAAGCTTAAAACATCCTAGGAATGTAGGGGCTTCCGAGGAGTCAAAATCATTAGAATAGGACTGATTAAAGGTTTCATTTGTTGAGCCAATACTTGCTGCCAAATTTTCATATCCTTTATTTTTAGATATAGTTGGTATATAGAAAAACAGGTAGTAGCCCTGGTATTAGCAACATTAGATCTTTGAGTTAAGTACTTTCTTTGTTATAACCCACTGCACCTTTGTTCTACAGGAATGAAACTTTATTTAGTACTTTGAGGGTGATGCAGAGTAAAGAAAAAACTCTTCTAGGGAAAAGGAGCTTTCTGGTTGATAGACAATTATCCAGGAAGAGAGCCATAAAATTGTTAACAGGCCTCTTGGTCAGAAGATAATGTAAACCACCTGAGACCTTTTGTATATGGGAGGGTATGCAAAAAGAAAGCCTTGTTTGTCTCAGTGAGGGTCAGGACTGCTACCCCTGCATAACTCTGCATATTCCACTATTTCTTTCTGTACAACTAGGGGTATATAAGCTGATTTTGAAAAATAGTTTTCGGAGTCTTGCACCGATGCTGGGCTTCCCCATGTCGTTCTTTTCTCCCCTTTTTTGGCTGAATTCCCATCTGGAGCGGGGAGGCTCACTACGTCTACTTACTTGCCCTGGTTGCTAAGATCCACGCGAAAGGGAGCCTAAGGCGGGGCACCCTTCGATATTCAAGTGGGCGCTGGTGGCCTAACGTAGATGGTGCAAACCTCTTGTTTCGAGGTTTTATTGGTTTTCCCCATAAACCAAGTTATTCAGCCTCTTTTTCTCCACCTAAATTTCCTACTGTACTATTTCTTCCTAATCTAATCTTATATCTCTAAATACATAAGTTTTCCTCGCCTATCCGTCTCCCCTTCGAATCACCCTGGATCCTCCAGGGCTGGACCCCGGCACTGAGGGTTTTGTGTATGCAGATATATGTATGTGTACAAGACTGTGTCTGTATGGCTGGGGGGAGAGAGGAAGACAGTAGAAATACAGCACAATGTCAAAAAATACTATGGACTGTAGCTGCAGTTACAGATAGAGTGATGCTTAGATGAAAATTACACCTGTAATTGCTTATACTAAAAGTGAAGCCTTTTTCTAACATTTCACATCGTTAGAAAAAGAAAATACAAAAAAACCCAAATTATGTAGAAGTCAAATAACATCAGAAATAAATAAAATGAAATACTAACATATAATAGAAAGGATCAACAAAATCAAAGTCTGTGCTTTGAAAAGCCTAGTTTAAAAAATTATTTGTCAAGATTAATCAAGAAAAAAGGAGATATGAATAGACAATATTAGTAAGGAAAGGGAAGAGAGAACTCTAGATGGAACAAATTTAAAAGATAAGAGCATATTATGAAAAACTTTACATCAACACATTAAAGATATAAATGAAATGCACACATTCCCAGGAAAATATAAATTACCAAACTTATTTAAGAAGAAAATTAAAAATCATTACTTGCTTGAGAAATTGAATCAGTAGTAAATATTTTCCCACAAAGACAGCATCAAACCTGCACAGCTTTTTGCTCAAGTGCTACTAAACACTATAGTTAATAGAAAAAGTTACAGAAATAATAACAACAAGCTTAAACTTTTAACAAGGGAAAAAAAGAAAGAATACAATCCAACTCATAAGACAAGTATAAATCTGATATAAAAATGTGACATACTATAAAAATTCTCATATTTGATAATAATATATATATATAAGTATTCAAGAATTGATGCGTTTGAACTGTGGTGTTGGAGAAGACTCTTGAGGGTCCCTTGGACTGCAAGGAGATCCAACCAGTCCATTCTGAAGGAGATCAACCCTGGGATTTCTTTGGAAGGAATGATGCTAAAGCTGAAGCTCCAGTACTTTGGATACCTCATGCGAAGAGTTGACTCATTAGAAAAGACTCTGATGCTGGGAGGGATTGGGGGAAGAAGGAGAAGGGGATGATCCAGGATGAGATGGCTGGATGGTATCATGGACTCAATGAACGTGAGTCTGAGTGAACTCCGGGAGATGGTGATGGACAGGGAGGCCTGGCGTGCTGCGATTCATGGAGTTGCAAAGAGTCAGACATGACTGAGCGACTGAACTCAACTGAACTGAAACAAATTATTAATTAACCAAAGAAACAACATAAAAAATACATTATGATGAAGTTGTGCTATCCCAGAAGTGGAAAGATGTTTAATCATTAGATAATCTATTAGTTTATTTTCAGTCTCTCCTTTCCAGTTAATATAAATGTTTTAAGGCCATAAAATTTCCTCTGTGTGTAGCTTTAGTTATGTTTTACTAGTCTTAGTTGAAATACTTTTTTTTTTTTGAAAATTTATAGATAAAATTTGACTTCAGCTTTGATTTCCTCTTTGATACAGACATTTTAACAGTGAATTTTTACTTTTCACATAGTTAAAAATCTGATGGTTGGTTTTACTGAATTATGTTTAAATAATAGAGTCTATAAAATTTCAAAATTTTAAAATTAAGCTTTATTTGTCCAAGTACATAATTAGTCTAAAAAAGTCAGCATGAAACATGAGCATGAAAATTAAAGTATATTTTATTTTGCTGTACAAAGTCCCACATCTATCCTATGTCCTTATCTCTTCAATAATTATGAACATGTAGATTTACATCTTTTTTGTAAAATTTAAATTCTTCCCCTCTTTGATTCATTAAATTCAAAGGGACACATATTAAGAGATATCGTTTTGTTTCCCTCTTCACATCCTTGTATTTTGAAGAATTTTTGCTTTATACACTTAACAGTTCTTATTTGATGATTCAGTTGTGTGGTCATTTTATATTCTTTGTGGACTGTAACGTTTATCACCACATAACATTTCTCTCATTGGAAAAGACTCTGATGCTGGGAGAGATTGGGAGCAGGAGGAGAAGGGGACGACAGAAGATGAGGTGGCTGGATGGCATCACCAACTCGATGGACATGAGTTTGAGTGAACTCCGGGTGTTGGTGATGGACAGGGAGGCCTGGCTGCTGTGATTCAAGGGGTCACAAAGAGTTGGACATGACTGAGTGACTGAATTGAACTGAACCTCCCTCTTTGTCTCACCAAATGCCTTTAGATTTGAAGGTCCTTTTATGACATCAGGTTTGTTTCAGTTTTCTTTGAGTATGCATTTGCTTTTTATATCTTTGTTTAATCTTACACTTCTCTATCATTTTGTTTTAAATGTATTACAAATGAAAGTACTGGATTTTTAACCTAATCTGACTGTCTTTCGATGGGGGATTCAACACTTCTCATTTATTACAATGGCCAATATATACATGAATTTCTTTCCTCCATCTTAATTTTACTATATAATAAGCTTAGCTGTTCCGTCTTTCCTCCTTTCTTCACTTTTGCTGACTGAGTGAACTGTGTCTTCATTCTACCTCCTCAGCTAAAGTCCTGGGTGACTTGTTCCTCTGCTTTCCTATCCCTACCCTCTTGACCAAGTGAGCATTTAGGAAGACAGACTGATATACCACCACCAAGCCCTTTCATTCCCTGGGTTTTGCTGAGATCATTTAGATTTGTCCAGAGTAGGCTAACTCAGTAACACTATATTAACCTTCATCTACATTGCCTGCAACGAGAGGCTCAGTGTTCATCCCTGTTGACCCTCGGTTTACTCTCTTCTATCTGAAGATTTCTGTTTTGACTCAAAGAGATTACTCTCTTTAGTGCTTCCTTCAAAATATGGTATGTGGTAGAATGCTTTCTGAAAACATATATGGTTGAAAATACCTTTGTATTAATTTTGTATTGCTGCATAACATATGATGAGTGACTCAGACAGTAAAGAGTCCGCCTGCAATGCGGGAGACTTGAGTTCGATCCCCGGGTTGGGAAGATCCCCTGGAGAAGGGAAAGGCTACCCACTCCAGTATTCTTGCCTGAAGAATCCCCATAGACAGAAGCCTGGTGGGCTACAGCCTGTGAGGTTGCAGAGTCGAACATGACTGAGCGACTAAGCACAGCACAGCACATGAACCTCACAAAGGATAAAACCACAATGACGTGTCACCTCACATGTGTTGGAATGGCCATCATTAAAAAGACAAGAGATAACAAATCCTAGGAAGGATGTATAGAAAAGGAAACCCTTGTGTACTTTAATTGGGAATGTAAATTGGTGGATCCACTATAGAAAACTGTATGGATATTTCTCAAAAAAGTAAAAATAGAACTATCATATGACTTAGTGAATACTTCCACTTCTGGGAATGTATCCAAAGGAAAAAAAAAACCCACTAATTTGAAAAGATATCTACATCCCCATATTCATAGCAGCATTATTTTACCATATCCAACAAATGGAAACACCACTAAGTGCCCATGGATGGATGAATGGATAAAGAAGTTTTGATATATATATATAATGAAGTATTACTCAGACATAAAAAATGAGGAAATCCTACCATTTGTGACAGCACATATGGAATTTAAAGGCATTATGTTAAGTGAAATAAGTCCAACAGAGACTTAAGTCCATACAAGACAAATATTGTATGACCTCACTTATATGTGGAATCTGCAAAAAAAAAAAAAAAAAAACTCATAGAAAATGAGAGTATGGGGAGAAAGGTTAGAGGAAGGTGCTCAAATGGTACAAACTTCCAGTTATAAGATAAATAATTATTAGGGAGGTAATATTGAGTCATCACTCAACATGATAACTACAGTTAACACTGCTATATGGTGTGTAGGGAAGACATTGAGAGTTAATCCTAGGAGTACTTATCACAACGAGAAAAATATTTTTTTCTTTTTTCTTCTTTAAAATTGTATTCATAAGAGATGATGAACTTCCCTCATGGCTCAGTGGTAAACAATCTTCCTGCCAAGGCAGAAGATGCAGGTTTGATCCCTGGGTCAGGACGATCCCCTGGAGAAGGAAACAGCAACCCACTCCAGTATTCTTGCCTGGAAAATCCCACAGACAGAGGAGCCTGGCTGGCTACAGTCCATGGGGTCACAAAGAGTTGGACACAACTGAGTGATTAAACAACAAAACAAATGCAGAAAATGAACTTCTGCAGCACTGCTAAACATACAGACACACACACACACACACACACACACACACACACACACAATTTTTTAGAGGGAGAGAGAAAAATAACTCAAGAAATCAGAAAATAATCAAAATGCTACAGCCAGGGCACCTGCCCTCCACAGGAGACACCAGATGAGACAGCACCATTTGCACCTGCCCTATGGGTTGCCTGGGCACAAGCTTTCCCAAAGAAGGAGAGTCTTTCTATGTGGCCTCAGACTCACAACTGTGGTGCCTTACTGAGCAGAAAATTAACCTACGGATAGTTTATAGCTGATTTACTCTTTGAGGTGGTACCAAACCCATCTCTACTAGTCACTGTTCATTATGTATTCATGAGCCAGGCTGGCTATCTTTCATTCTTTATTGTATTAAAGAAAAAAAAAGCCACATAAAACCATTTTCCTGGCTGAATGGGTGAAATTATTTAAAAGCCAATATGTTAGTCTGGCAGCTTGTCTAACAACCATGAGACTCTCTTCAGAACAATAATTAAAGTAGGTCTTTCTTTATTATATAAATTATTCATTCACTTTTTAACATCAGGTGAATGTTTATGTTAGAAAGAATGAGTACTGAAGGCAGTTTCACCATTCCCAGAGTCACCTCCCATTAGCTTGTCACACCTTCATCATGAAGGGAAGCTCCTGTCCACCTGCTTTCCTGCAAAGTGAGTATCTTTAACTTACATAGATATGTGATTGCACAATAAGATTAGTGTTGTGTTTACACTGACTATCTGACTACCTATCGCAAAGGTAGGCATCTACTCAACAGGAACAGAAGTATCCTCAAGAGCAAGAAAACATTTTGTGGCTATCTCCTCCTACTCATCCTGGAAACACTGGACTAAAGACATCGTCTCCCTGAGGTGCAGTTCATGGAGACAAGATGAGGAGATGAAGATTTCTTAATACCTAGTATAAGCAGTGTGTTAAGACTCCAAACATCTTTTAGGTGCAGGAAGTCCCACTGCTGACCTGTTCATGCTCCATCACCCCCTTCATGCGCTCATGACCCACCTCACTTGCATAGACTCCATGTGGTTGCTACAGTCACTTTCTGGTCCATATCCTGAATTCACCTACCTCTATCCTTCTGTAATACTCAACTGGCTAAACTCTACCAGGTTGAACTCAACTCTCCACTGACACTTATTAATTATCTTTTTTTAGTTTTAGCCATCATTATTTGAGTATAGTGGTATTTCACTGTGATTTTAATTTGCACTTCTTTGAAGAATAATAATATTGAGCACTTTCCCATGTGTATTTACCCATTTAAATATCATTTTCTCTCAAGTACCAGTTCAAGAATTCTGTCCATTTTTCAATGAGTCATTTGTCCTTTTCTCATTTCATATATTCTAGATATGTATCCTTTAAAGTTTATATATATATATATACACATATATATGTATCTATCTATATATATATATTTAAGAGTTTTCTCCCAGTCTAATTTTAATGATGTTCAAGTTATTACTTTTCCTTTATGGTTAATGTTTGCTTTTTGTCCTGTGTAAGAAGTCTTTGTGAATGAACTTAAGATTTATGAATTCACAGATTAGAAACAACCAAAAGACAGCTTCTATACCCTGCCCAACAACAAATCCATTAACTTACCTACCCTTCTACTCACAAATGCTGTTCTTCATCCTTCTGTGTGTGTGCTTTGCCATTCAGTTATGTCCAACACTTTGTGACCCCATGAATTGTAGCCCACCAGCTTCCTTTGTTCATGGAATTTTCCAGCCAAGAATACTGGAGTGGGTTGCCATTTCTTACTCCAGGGGATCT
Organism: Oryx dammah; assembly: GCF_014754425.2. Taxonomy (NCBI): domain Eukaryota; kingdom Metazoa; phylum Chordata; class Mammalia; order Artiodactyla; family Bovidae; genus Oryx; species Oryx dammah. The sequence continues at coordinate 97,817,384 of NW_024070210.1, forward strand.
TCCTGACACAGGGATTGAACCCCCATCTCTTGCACCTCTTGTATTGGCAGGTGGATTTGTTGCCACTGAGCCACCTGGGAAGCCCACTCTTACCCCGCTACAATGGATAAATTTTCCCTGCTCCTTAGTAAGGCCAAACTTGTTGCTGCTTCTCTTCCATGCTTATCTACAATCTTCTCTCTTGCCAGTAGCTTTTTTCTCTTCTTCATCATCAAGTTTCCTTCTCTACCAGATCATACTCATTAGTATACAAACATGCTGCGATACCACCCATTGCAAGAAGCCAGCAATAAGTAGATGGCACCAAACTAGGGCAATGTGAGGAGGATTTATTAAATGGCCATTTACAAAGGCAAGGGCAGGGTGTCGGGAAAGCATGAAAACTCTGGATTATGACACGATTTGTCCAATGACGCTGCAGCCAAGTCTAGATCCCTAGTAGAGAAAGAGATTACTAGCACTCACAAAGAAGCAGGCAGGCAGACCCACTATTGACAAAAGTAGTAAAGGGAACAAGATAGCTCTCTCCTGCATGGAAACGACTGGAGGAATAAATATCATGAACTTACTTTCCTCTTCTCCCCCAATCTTCAACTGGGATTCTCCATTGTCCTTACATCCATCTATTCGTGATTCCGTGGACTACAGCATGCCAGGCTTCTCTGTTCTTCACTGTCTCCCAGAGTTTCTACAGATTCATGCCCATTGAGTTAGTGGTGCTGTCTAATAACCATCTCATCCTCTGCCTCCTCCTTCTCCTTTTGCTTTTAATCTTTCCCAGCTCTGCCTCCTCCTTCTCCTTTTGCTTTTAATCTTTCCCAGCAGCAGGGTTTTTTCCAATGAGTCACTTCTTTGCATCAAGTAGACAAAGTATTGGGGCTTCAGCACCAGTTCTTCCAATGAACATTCAAGATTGATTTCCTTTAACATTGACTGTATGCAGCTTTCTCAGGAGACAGGTAAGGTGGTCTGGTATTCCAATATCTTTAAGAATTTTCCACAGTCTGTTGTGATCCACACAGTTAAAGGCACAGTCAATGAAGCCAAAGTAGATGTTTTTCCAGGATTCCCTTGCTTTCTCTGTGATCCAACAGATGTTGGCAATTTGATCTCTGATTCCTCTGCCCTTTCTAAATCCAGCTTGAACATCTGGAAGTTCTCAGTTCACTTACTGGTTTCCCACTGGTCAAACTTATTTGGAAGCTAGAGGTTAAGCAGTCCTTTGTTTATGTAATTCTTATAGATAAGCTTCCCATGGCACAGAGAAGGGTGGGGAAGGATAGACAGTTCTGAACTGGCAAATGACAAGTAGATTGAAGAGTCCAGCTCTTCACCCCTCTTGGTCAGTTCTTATTCTTCAAATGGGTGAAACGTTTGTGTCCCTTAACACAAGGAATCTCACACGCTAGTAAAGTAATGCTCAAAATTCTCCAAGCCAGATTTCAGCAATATGTGAACCATGAACTTCCAGATGTTCAAGCTGGAATTAGAAAAGGCAGAGGAACCAGAGATCAAATTGACAACATCCACTGGATCATGGAAAAAGCAAGAGAGTTCCAGAAAAACATACAATTCTGCTTTATTGACTATGCCAAAGCCTTTGACTATGTGGATCACAATAAACTGTGGAAAATTCTGAAAGAGATGGGAATACCAGACCACCTGACCTGTCTCTTGAGAAACCTATATGCAGGTCAGGAAGCAACAGTTAGAACTGGACATGGAACACCAGACTGGTTCTAAATAGGAAAAGGAGTACATCAAGGCTGTATATTGTCACCCTGCTTATTTAACTTCTATGCAGAGTACATCATGAGAAACGCTGGGCTGGAAGAAGCACAAACTTGAATGAAGATTGCCGGGAGAAATATCAGTAACTTCAGATATGCAGATGACACCACCCTTATGGCAGAAAGTGAAGAGAAGCTAAAAAGCCTCTTGATGAAAGTGAAAGAGGAGAGTGAAAATGTTGGCTTAAAGCTCAACATTCAGAAAACGAAGATCATGGCATCCGGTCCCATCACTTCATGGGAAATAGATGGGGAAACAGTGGAAAGTGTCAGACTTTATTTTCTTGGGTTCCAAAATCACTGCAGATGGTGATTGCAGCCATGAAATTAAAAGATGGTTACTCCTTGGAAGGAAAGTTATGATCAACCTAGATAGCATATTCAAAAGCAGAGACTACTTTTCCAACAAAGGTCCATCTAGTCAAGGCTATGGTTTTTTTTGTGATCATGTATGGATGTGAGAGTTGGACTGTGAAGAAAGCTGAGTGCTGAAGAATTGATGCTTTTGAACTGTGATGTTGGAGAACACTCTTGAGAGTCCCTTGGACTGCAAGGAGATCCAACCAGTCCATCGTACAGGAGATCAGCCCTGGGTATTCACTGGAAGGACTGATGCTAAAGCTGAAACTCCAATACTTTGGCCACCTCATGTGAAGAGTTGACTCATTGGAAAAGACTCTGATCCTGGGAGGGATTGGGGGAAGGAGGAGAAGGGGATGAGAGGATGAGATGGCTGGATGGCATCACCGACTCAATGGACATGAGTTTGAGTGAACTCCGGGAGATGGTGATGGACAGGGAGGCCTGGCGTGCTGCAATTCATGGGGTCTCAAAGAGTCGGACATGACTGAGCAACTGAACCAAACTGAACACAGGAATACACATTTCATTTAGTTCCCATAATATCACAAAGTGATGCTAATTTAGTCACACTTCCATCTGAAATGTAAAATATTAGTATTACTAGCATTTTTTGTATAAGACAAGAGTGTAAGGGGAAGGGAAAAAAATAATTATAGTCTCTACCTTTGTGGCAGGAGTCAACACCTAAATTGGTAATTATGACTGCCTTTTATTTTTTTAATCATCCATGCTATGCTTCACTCACCTATTAGGACCTCATCTGAATGCAGTTTTTTAATGAAAGACGTGTACTCAATGACTATCATTCACCAGACTGCCCTGATTTTCCACTGCCCTCTACTTTTGGACCATGGATTATTAAGAGACTCTCTAGTCATTCTCTTAGATTCCAAACACAATCGTCTTTGTCCATACTCTGTAGCAGAGGTACAGTTTCTCCTTGAAACTACAATCAGTTACCCCAACCCATACAGTGACTCATTTCTCTGTTGGTTCATCAGCATTAAAACCCAAAATGGTCATGGGGTAGTCTCATTTTTCAGCTCATCAGAACTATGACTATGTTCCCTTATGAAAGCATTCCTCCCCTTGGACACTGGACCTCCAAACTCACCCTTTATGGGGATTAAAACAAAACAAAACAAAAATCAAGTGAATTACAGGTGATAATAGTGAGAGGGGCCACTTCCACTTCTTCCTTTGCCTCGATGCATTCTGACTGGAGAAAGCATCATATACTGGCTTTTTAGTTTAAGGCAAGAATCTCATCCTACAGGACAACTCCTCAATTGTCCAAGATACTCTATTTCAGCTGGCACCCAAAATTAGTTTTTATCAGGCTCTTCACCATTCTATTAAGCCAGGTACTACAAGGTGGTGGGGTAAATCCAATGCATTTCACAAGAACAGGCTTACTTCCTTTACCATAAAATGTACTCCCTGGTCGAAAGTGATGGTGCATGGGACACCATGGCCATGAATAAAGCATGCATTCTGTTATTCCGCAAATGGTATTGCCAGCAGAAACTTACAGGTAGAGAAGACAAATTCCTTGTGAAATATGCATCTTCCCTATAAGGATAAAGTGATGTACTCTACCTGATGGGAGTAGTGGAGCAGAATGAATCTGAACTAGGTAGTCAGCTTGCCTCTGGGTAAATGGTACCACAGAGGATCAGCATCAGTGTTTGGTCTGAGAAGACCAGACATTCAGCACAGCAGTAACCAGATAAGGGAAAAACTATTACAGCCTCAATTCCCGCTGCTGTGACCACGCGGTATGCAGATCTAGTTAGGTAGATTCCAAGGTGGCTGAGAAAAGAGGCTGGCATCTAGACAAAGACCTGTCTTGTCTGCCTGATTATTGAGGGTCTCTTCCTAAGTGGTTGCCAGCTACACTGGCAACCAGGTACACATCTACCTGACACGAGTAATTTTGTATCCTGTACCACTTTGAGAAGAGCATCCGTCTCTCTTTTCCTCAGAAATATTTCTTGACAAGAGGCCAGTTTGTTGCTATCCATGAGTAGCAAGTCAATGTGTTTGCTCCTGTCTGTGAGTAAATGTATATTTGCACCTTAGACCATCTCTCCTTGAATGCCAAGTGGCTAACAGATGCACTACCCTAAATTCTGCCCACTGGGAGAATTTCCCTCCACCCCTGCACCCCACCCCCAGTGAGAGGATAGTCTAGTGGCTGTTTTGCCCTGGCATATGGAAGATAAACCTGTAACCAGGCTCTTGCTTTTCCTTCTTCCTTTCACCAGCCAGAAGGACCCATCAGGAAGGCACAGGTGTGGACAGAGGGCAAGGGAGCTGAGTGAGAGGGACAGGCACCTGGGGGTCTGAGCCACTCGATCATGCCATTTAATCTGTCTCCTGGATCTGCTCAGACCTGGTCCCTATATTCAACTTTCACTTTATAATAGACTGTGCTGTGCACGTCCAATGTTATGGTTCAATGTATTGCTGTTGCTGCTGCTAAGTTGCTTCAGTCGTGTCCGACTCCGTACGACCCCATAGATGGCAACCCACCAGGTGCCCCTGTCCCTGGGATTCTCCAGGCAAGAACACTGGAGTGGGTTGCCATTTCCTTCTCCAATGCATGAAAGTGAAAAGTGAAAGTGAAAGTGAAGTCGTGTATGACTCCTAGCGCGCCCATGGACTGCAGCCCACAAGGCTCCTCCATCCGTGGGATTTTGCAGGCAAGAGTACTGGAGTGGGGTGGCATTGTCTCCAGATAATGCCAATTCACAACTGACGTCTGAGGTCACAGACTCATTTGGTGCCCCACAGCCATTCCCTCAGTCCCCATGAGGATGCAGTAGCAAAACAGAGGCTCTGTTTTAGGCAGAAAATAGCTGTTGGCAAAGATGACAAAGATTTACTCTAAAACCTTTTATTCCCCTACTGTGATTTGTGAAAATAAAATATATATATATATGATATAAAATATGTAAGTATATATTTAATAAATATTTATTTATTTATATATAAATATATATAATATTTCATAGTAAATTAATGACATCTTGATACTACACCTGCAAATATCTTAGTATGCACTTCTAAAATTAAAAATACTCTCCTACTTAGCCAAAATATTTAAGTACTTGTTATATACGTTGTACTTAACAAAATTAAAGTCCCTATTTAAATTTATTTAATTGTGGGACATATCCCTTTCATTAAGTTACTACGCTTGCAATATTTCTTAGCTTGATATTTTAGAAATGTCAGTTGTAGAGAAAAAAAGTGCAAAATCAGACAAAATTAAATTAGACTGCCTAAAATTGCATCAGTTTTAGAAAGGATGCTTTTGAACTGTGGTACTGGAGAGTCCCTTGGCTAGCAAGCAGAGCAAACCAGTCAATCCTAAAGGAAATCAACCCTGAATATTCATTGGAAGGACTGATTTTGAAGCTGAAGCTCCAATACTCTGGCCACCTGCTGGGAAAAGCAGACTTATTGGAAAAGACCTTGATACTGGCAAAGATTGAGGGCAGGAAGAGAAGGTGGCGATGGAAGATGAGATGGTTGGATGGCATCATTGGCTCAATGGACATGAGCTTGAGTAAACTCACGGAGATAGCAGACAGGGAAGCCTGGTGTGCTGCAGGCCCTGGGGTCGCAAAGAGTCAGACATGGGTAAGTGACTGAACAACCAAAAAACCTGCATACATAACTAGCAAGCCTTGAAATAATAGAAGGTAAATTTAGGACAGTGGTTAACTTTGAGGAAAGGGTTATGATTGTAATCAATTTGGTGCCAACAAGGAGGCTTAGGATGCTGGCAGTGTACTATTTCTTGACCTGGGTGATGGATGCATAAGGATTTCCATTATGAATATTCATTAAATTATAACTATATGCTTATTCATGTACAAACAAAGGTGTGATATAACATATGAATAATATATATTAAAATTACTTTTGGAAAGTAAATTGATATACAACTGTTCAACATTTTCATATTAAGTAAAAAGAAGAGAGCAGAGCTTTCACAGTAATCTTTTCCTTTATAGTGACCAAATCTAAACATATATGGCTTTTGGAATCTGAACTGTTGAAGTTCATCCTGTCAAAAGACATTACCAAGGATCTATTTTTGAGGATTACATTACAATAATGACATCTTATTTTTATATAAGGTTGCTGGCTTGTATCATAACTTATGAACATCAATTCTAAATCCTGTCTTATCTGTTATTCTAAATAAACCCATGAATTATAATATTATTTTCACAGCTTGCTTTGAGAAATGTCCTAACAAACACTATTTGAAGATTTTACAAGAGGACTCAGGAAGGAATTTTTACAGTTATAAAATTTTATGTTTAAAAACTAAAAATGTCCTTTTATTGTCAAAGACACATGCAATTAATCTCCTGGTGAAGAGAATGTCCTTCAGGTTTTACCAGGGAGTACAGTCAAGACTGGCTTAGTGGGTTGCAAATAATAGAGCACTCCAACATTCCAATTTCTCCAAATCTTTAGACTCACAACCTCTCCAGTGTTTCAGGGAAATTTCAGTTTTTCAACTTTTTAAAATCTAGGGCATTACTGAGATTATGCTTAGATTTGGTAGGCCTGCAGAGGGAAAGTCTCTCAGGGTTCCACTTCTTGAACCAGCACATCAGATCCTGGCTCTTTGGTGGTAAGCCCATAGCAATGCGTTTGGCCATCTGAGCTGTATATCTCATCTCCCCTGCCCTTGTTTAAACCCCTTGTTCCAGCACCCTAGAATCCACTGCCACATGCTCCCCAGGCTCCTGTTCATATGGACTGCTGAGGTCTTAATGGATTTTTGGTCAACAGACCATCTCAACTCTAAGGAACCCTTCTATTTAATCCTTCCAGCCCTTCTATTTAAAAAGTGTAACTGCCCTGAACATAGTAAGAGGTCATAGGGCCTGCAGCTGAAGAGCACTGACATCAGTTTGGGAGGCTAATGCCTAAAGTGTAGTCACTGAAAAGCTTTTATGGAAGTCCTTCAGTAGTCAAAGGAAATTTAGGAGAAGTTCAAGACATTTTCATCTGGCCAAGGTCAGTCCAAAGGTCTCTATTCTATTTTTCAGGGTCCCACTTCTTCCCTAGTAGAGTCTTTATCTTAGTGTAAGAGGCTTACCAAGACTTCCATCTGCAACCCTATAATCTGTCCTGGGGTTGATCCACAGTCCTATCCATAGTCCTATTACAGGATGAACCTTGAAACTTTAGGAGCCAAAGCATTCTTTCAAAGCTATCATTGAGATCTTCCAATTTTCCAAGTGTGTTCACTGGAAGCCCATGGCCTTTAAGTTTCCCTATGCATGCTCACCAGAACCATATTAAGAAGGCTGATGATTCCATCATCTTTATAATCACTTCGTTGCTATGGTGACAACATTTAACTTTCCACTCTATTCCATTCTACAGTGAGAACTCAAGTAACTGTGATTCCACTGCTTGCTATGGGTTACCCTGATCCTTGCTCCCCTAGTTCTCTATTCCAGGAGGTTATAATACTTGGACATATGAGAAATGCCATCCAGGAATGTGACTCTGAGGATCTGTTCATGAGCCGTTTTAATTAAATCCTGTTTGAGTTACTAAAAAACTGTGCTGTTTTAAGTCACTAAAAACAGTTATTTGTTAGAGCAGAAAAAAGACACAAACATATCAACTAACATTACTATTTCAGGACATCCACCTTCCTTTATTTTACCTAATGGATAGAGTTTAGTTACCTCGTCGTTGTTGTTCAGTCCCAAAGTTGTGTCCGACTCTTTGTGACCTCACGGACTGCAGCATGCTAGGCTCCCCTGTCCTTCACTGTCCGCTGGAACTTGCTCAAATTTATGTTCATTGAGTAGGTGAGCTATCTAATCATCTCCTGCTTGGCTTCCCTCTTCTACTTTTGCCTCTATCTTTCCCAACATCAGGGTCTTTTCAAATGAGTCAGCTCTTCCCATCAGGTTGCAAAAGTATTAGAGCTTCACCATCAGTCCAATGAATATCCAGGGTTGATTTCTTTTGCAATTGATGGGTTTGATCTCCTTGTAGTCCAAGAGACTCCCAGGAGTCTTTTCCAGAACCATAGCTCGAAACCATAAATTCTTCAGCATTCAGTCTTCTTTATGGTCCAACTCTCACTTCCATACATGACTACTGGAAAAACCATAGCTTTGCCTATACAGACCTTCCTCTGAAAACAGACATCTCTGTTTTTCAATACGTTATCTCAGTTTATCATAGCTTTCTTTCCAAGGAGCAAGAGTATTTTAATTTGATCACTGCAGTCACTATCCACAGTGATTTTGGAGCCTAAGAAAAGGAAAGATGTCACTGTTTCCACTTTTCCCCCTTCTATTTGCCATGGCATGATGGGACCAGATGTCATGATCTTGGTTATTTGGATGTTGAGTTTTAAGGCAGCTTTTTCACTCTCCTCTTTCAACCTCATCAAGAGGCTCTTTAGTTACTCTTCGTTTTCTGCCATTAGAGTGATATCATCTACATATTTATGGCTGTTGGTATTTCTCCCAGCAATCTTAATTCCAGCTTGTTATTCATCCAGCCTGGCATTTCACATGACTTACTCTGAATGTAAGTAAAATAATCAGGGTAACAATAAACAGCTTTGTTGTGCTCCTTTCCCACTTTTGAACCAGTCTGTTGTTCCATGTCCAGTTCTAACTGTTGTTTCTTGACCTATACACAAGTTTCTCAGGAGGCACGTAAGGTGGTCTGGTATTCCCATCTCTTTAAGAATTTTCTGTAGTTTGTTGTGATCCACACAATCAAAGGCTTTAGATTAGTCAATGAGGAAGAAATAGATGTTTTTCTGGAACTCCCTTGCTTTTTCCATGATCCAAGGAATGTTAGCAATTAGATCTCTGGTTGTTCTGCCTTTTTTTTTAATCCAGCTTTTATATCTGGAAGTTCTCAGTTCATGTACTACTGAAGCCTAGCTTGAAGGATTTTTAGCATAACTTTGCTAGCATGTGAAATGAGCACAATTGTATGGTAGTTTGAACATTCTTTGGCATTGCTCTTCCTTGGGATGTAATGAAAATTGACCTTTTCCAGTCCTGTGGCCACTGCTGAGTTTTCCAAATTCGCTGACATATTGAATGCCACACTTTAACAGTATCATCTTTGAGGATTTGAAACAGCTCAGCTTGAATTCCATCACTTCCACTAGCTTTGTTCACAGTAATGCTTCTTAAGGCCCACTTGACCTCACACTCCAGGATGTCTAGCTCTAGATGAGTGACCACAACATTGTGGTTAGCTGAGTCATTAAGACCTTTCTTGTAGAGTTCTTCTGTGCATCCTCACTACCTTTTTTAAAAAATCTCTTCTGCTTCTGTTAGGTCTTTACCATTTCTGTCCTTTGTAGTGCCCATCCTTGCATGAAATAGACCCCTGATATCTCCAATGTTCTTGAAGAGATCTATAGTCTTTCCCATTCTATTGTTTGTGTCTATTTCTTTGCATTGTTCATTTAAGTATTGCTTCTTATCTCTCATTGCTCTTCTCTGGATCTCTGCATTCAGATGAGTATATCTTCCCCTTTCTCCTTTTGCCTTGCACTTCTCTGCTTTCCTCAGCTATTTGTAAAGCCTCCTTGGACAACCACTTTTCCCTCTTGCATTTCTTTTTCTCTGAGATGGTTTTGCTTCCCCAGCATCAGTGGTTGGGACATAGACTTGGATTACTGTAATGCTGAATGATTTGCTTGGAAATGAACCAAGATTAGTCTGTGGTTTTTGAGATTGCAACCAAATACTGCATTTGGAACTCTCCTGCTGACTCTGCTGGCTACTCTATACTCCATTAGTTCAGTTCAGTTCAGTCACTCAGTCGTGTCCAACTCTGAGATGCCGTGAATCGCAGCGTGCCAGGCCTCCCTGTCCATCACCAACTCCCGGAGTTTACTCAGACTCATGTGGATCGAGTCAGTGATGTCATCCAGCCATCTCATCTTCTGTTGTCGCCTTTTCTTCCTGCCCCCAATCCCTCCCAGCATCAGAGTCTTTTCCAATGAGTCAACTCTTTGCATGAGGTGGCCAAAGTATTGGAGTTTCAGCTTTAGCATCAGTCCTTCCAATGAACACCCAGGATGGATCTCCTTTAGGATGGACTGGTTGGATCTCCTTGTAGTCCAAGGGACTCTCAAGAGTCTTCTCCAACACCACAGTTCAAAAGCATCAATTCTTTGGCACTCAGCCTTCTTCACAGTCCAACTCTCACATCCATACATGACCACAGGAAAAACCATAGCCTTAACTAGACGGACCTTTGTTGGCAAAGTAATGTCTCTGCTTTTCAATATGCTGTCTACGTTGGTCATAACTTTCCTTCCAAGGAGTAACCATCTTTTAATTTCATGGCTACAGTCACCATCTGCAGTGATTTGGGAGCCCCCCAAAATAAAGTCTGATGCTGTTTCCACTGTTTCCCCATCTATTTCCCATGAAGTGATGGGGCCGGATGCCATGATCTTCGTTTTCTGAATGTTGAGCTTTAAGCCAACTTTTTCACTCTCCTCTTTCACTTTCATCAAGAGGCTTTTTAGTTCCTCTTCACTTTCTGCCATAAGGGTGGTGTCATCTGCATATCTGAGGTTATTGATTTTTCTCCCGGCAATCTTGATTCCAGCTTGTGCTTCTTCCAGCCCAGCGTTTCTCATGTTGTTCTCTGCATAGAAGTTAAATAAGCAGGGTGACAATACACAGCCTTGAAGGACTCCTTTTCCTATTTGGAACCAGTCTGTTGTTCCATGTCCAATTCTAACTGTTCCTTCCTGACCTGCATATAGGTTTCTCAAGAGGCAGGTCAGGTGGTCTGGTATTCCCATCTCTTTCAGAATTTTCCACAGTTTATTGTGATCCACACAGTCAAAGGCTTTGGCATAGTCAATAAAACAGAAATAGATGTTTTTCTGGAACTGTCTTCCTTTTCTGATGATCCAGCTGATGTTGCCAATTTGATTTCTGGTTCCTCTGCCTTTTCTAAATCCATAGGACAATGTAAATTTTTTCCTTTTTCTTTTTGTTTGGCAGAGATATAATACAGAAAATTCAGAAGGATAACAAAAGAATATTATCACCCACTCGTTTACATTTTTTATTGAATGAGCCTTAAAAAAAATACACACACTACTTTTAATTATAACCCTGGAAATTATTACTCTGGAAAATCAGTGCTATTATGTTTTTGTTAATTTTAAAACTAGATAAAGTCTTGGCATGGTTTAGATACCTGCTTAAGATCATGTAGTTAATATGTGCCAGGACCAGAAGTCAGGACTTACCTGTAGCTTAGATCGTAAAGAATCTGCCTGCAATGCAGGAGACCTGGGTTTGATCCACAGGTCAGAAATATCCCCTTTAGAAGGAAACAGCAACCCACTCCAGTATTTTTGCCTGGAGAATTCCATGGACAGAGGAGCCTGGTGGGCTACAGTCAAGGGGTTGCAGAGTCAGATAGGACTGAGCGACTAACACACACAACAACACAGGCCCAGAAGTCAACTCCTAGAACTGTTGGAATTCCAAGTCCATGTTCATTTCATGATGCAGCATGGCTTCCATCACAACAACATTATACTCTAAGCATCAAGCTCGTCCTCACCTTAGTGTAGCATGAAAGAGCTGTGTATGTAATAATAAAAATCAATGCTGCTGAGTAAGATTTGAGAGGAGAGGGTGTCAGTGAGTGTAGTTTCCCATTTTTATTCCAGCATTTTGTTTCAACTGACTTCAGCTTGCCCCATTAAAGAGGAACTTTGAAGGAACCAGAGGGTACAGTAAGCAAGTACAGAAACTAATCTCTCAAGCACAGCCCTGGATCATATTAAATCAGGTTTCATTTAGTCCCGGGACTTTTGGCCCTGCTTTAAGAGCTTCAGAGCATCAGACAATAAGTGAGAAAAACTGAAATGGTATTAACTCATTGATAGGGGATCAGAATGTCACTTTATTTCTATAGACCATGAAATTTGGGATGTACACTCTAGAAAAACTGGTATACATATTTATCAAAAATATATTCTCACCTATGGGCCCAGATGGACATCAAGTTGGTATCAACATGGAAAACAACTGTGAAAATCTGTTTTACAACATTCTATTTTATTGGCTTCTCCCTTCCACAACATTTATAAGATAAAACTTTAAAGAACAAAATCAGTCATGAATAATCATTGGAAGGACTGATGCTGAAGCTGAAGCTCCAATACTTTGGCCACCTAACTGGGAAGAACAGACATTGGAAAAGACCTTGATGCTGGGAAAGATTGAAGGTAGGAGGAGAAGGGGAAGATAGAGGATGAGATGGTTTCATCTAGGCTTCAATAGTACGTGAACCAAGAACTTCCATATGTTCAAGCTGGATTTAGAAAAGGCAGAGGAAAAAGAGATCAAATTGCCAACATTCATTAGATCACAGAAAAAGCAAGGGAATTCCACAAAAAACATCTACTTCTGCTTCATTGACAACGCTAAGGCCTTTGACAGTGTGGATCACAACAAACTGTGGAAAATTCTTAAAAATATAGGAATACCAGACCACCTTACTTGCCTCATGAGAAGATCTGTATGCAGGTCAAGAAACAAAAGTTAGAACCAGACATGGAACAACAGACTGGTTCAAAATGAGGAAAGGAGTATGTCACAGCTGTGTACTGCCACCTTGCTTATTTAGCAGAGTATAAGATGCAGGCTGGATGAAGCACAAGCTGGAATCAAGATTGGCTGGAGAAATAGCAATACCATCAGATATGCAGATGACACCATCCTAGCGCATTAATCGAGGAGCAACTGAACAGCCTCTTGAAGAATGTGAAGGAGGAGAGTGAAAAAGCTGGCTTAAAACTGGATATTCAAAAAATGAAGATCATGGCATTGGGTCCTATCATTTCAGGGCAAATAGGTGGGAAAACAATGGAAACAGTGAAAGACTTTATTTTCTTGGGCTCCAAAATCACCACAGATGGTGATTGCAGCCATGAAATTAAAAGACCCTTACTCCTTGGAAGAAAGTTATGACCAACTTAGACAGCATATTAAAAAGCAGAGACATTACTCTGCCAACAAAGGTCTGTTTAGTCAAGGCTATGGTTTATCCAGTGGTCATGTATGGATGTGAGAGTTGGACTGTGAAGAAAGCTGAGCACCGAAGAATTGATGCTATTGAACTGTGGTGTTGGAGAAGACTCTTGAGAGTTCCTTGGACTGCAAGGAGATCCAGCCAGTCCATCATAAAGGAGATCAGTTCTGGGGTGTTCATTGGAAGGACTGATGTTGAAGCTGAAACTCCAATACTTTGGCCATCTGATGCAGAGAGCTGACTCATTTGAAAAGACCCTGATGGTGGGAAAGATTGAGGGCATGAGGAGAAGGCGACGACAGAGGATAAGATGGTTGGATGGCATCACTGACTCAATGGACATGGGTTTGGGTAGACTCCAGGAGTTTGTGATGGACAGGGAGGCCTGGCGTGCTGCAATTCATGGAGTTGCAAAGAGTCGGACACAACTGAGTGACTGAACTGAACTCCTTGGGAGAAAAGCTGTGCTCAATCTAGATAGCATATTAAAAAGCAGAGACATTTCTTTGCTTATAAAGGTCTGTCTGATCAAAGCTATGGTTTTTCCAGTAGTCATGTATGGATGTGAGAGTTGGACCATAAAGAAAGTTGAGCACTGAAGAACTGATGCTTTTGAACTATGGTGTTGGAAAAGACTCTTCAGAGTCCCTTGGGCTGCAAGAAGATCAAACCAGTCCATCCTAAAGGAAATCAGTCCTGAATGTTCACTGGAAGAACTGATGCTAAAGCTGAAGCTCCATTATTTTGGCCTCTTGATGTGAAGAGCTGACTCACTGGAAAAGACCCTGATGCTGGGAAAGATTGAAGGCAGGAGGAGAAGGGGATGACAAGGGATGACAGAGATGGTTGGATGGCATCACTGACTCAATGGACATGAGTTTGTGCGACTCTGGGAGTTGGTGATGGACAGGGAAGCCTGGCATGCAGCAGTCTGTGGGGTCACAAAGAGTTGGACACGACTGAGGAAATGAACTGATAATATCACACACTATAGGATTTTGTCACTCGGATTCTGGAAAAGTTTGTCTTCATATCACATTCCATTCATTTTCCAGTAGAATATTCTATATTTTGCTTGGTAACTGGCCTTACACAAGTAAGAAAACTGAGTTTACAATCATGTTTTATCCTTTGAAATTAAATAGTTCTGCTCTTATAAATAACCAGGATTTCACCTCTATCAACAGGAATCTTCAAGTGACTGAATGGTCATCTGCGCAGAGTGTTGTCAGAGTGATTTCTGCAAGATGTTGTTATTTTCTCTTCATGCCATTAACCCAAACAGCCGGACCCAGACTACCAACCTTAAGTTGCTAAAGTGGCATCAAACAAGAACGTTGTTTAAGATGCAACCACTCATAATTTGAACTAGAATCTATGAATCAAGATTAGGTCAAAGAATAAATGTCCTTTTGTCAGTAAAAAAAAATTTTTTTTTCAATAGCAAAAAGAGCAAGAGTGACACTTGGTGGTCAGTACAAGGCATCGCAAAGGACCGTACCATAATAAATATTCTCAAGGAACTTGTCCTGGAGTTTTGAAGGCAAGACAGAACTCTGCTGTTCATAATGAAACAAGACTCATTTGTGCAAGAATAGTATCACTCTTGCTCTGGTTAGATGCTAACTATCAGAAGTGATACCACATTGCTACTATTGTGAATAAACAGAAGTCAGTGTGTCCAAAGAACATTCCAGGGAGGGAAAGAATTTTAGACAACTGTTAAGAGTCTGGACAAAACCTCACATGATAAATAACAACTGTAAATAAAGTAATTATCTGTCACTGCACAGAACTTGGTCACTCATTCTTACACTCTGAACTTATCGTTCTTCCTGGGCTTAAATAGAAACCCCACTTATTAATATTTCTTAGCATAACCGAGTTATTTCCGATCACTGTAACTATCTTCTTATCTTTTATCAGTTAAAACCTAGAAGAAAGAAAGAGCCTATTTTAAAGTGTCTATTAAATACATACATGAGGAAGTGAATGAACAAGGCCAAACAAATGGAAACCAGATGGTTTAAGGAAATATGACAACTGATGGAGAACAGAAACAAACAACTTCTAAAACACAGCTTTCCAGGAGCAACAGAGAGCAAGAATTTCCACGGGATACCACCATGGGCTACATTCCGTCTTTATCCTCTGGAAACAGAGATGGAAAATGTGTTCTAGTGAGTGTGTCGGCGTTCATGCCTCAGCTGACCACTCGGCATGTAGTCTCTGACCGTGGTTTTCAACTTGGCTACACATTAGATCCACCAGAACAGATTTTAAAATCTCTTCATCCAGGCTACAATACACTTAATCAGAATTTCTGAGGCTGGGATCTAAGGGTGAGAATTGTTTAAAGGTCCCCAGTCGACTCAATTGTGCAGCCATGATTGAGAACCATCACATAAAGGGAGAATAAGAAAGGTATTCTCAAACATTTTGGTTTCAAGATTTTCCCATATTTAAAAAAGAAATTTGACCCCTGCAGAGTAGCCTGCAGGAGTTCAGGTTCCCCAGGCCCACGGCAGTGAAAGCACTGCCCGCTGAAGCACCAGGCATTCTCAAGATCTTCCCACATTCTTAAAGATTACTGAGGACCCCAAAGAGCTTCTGTTTAGATGAGTTCTATTTATTGATATTTTTATTAAAACTAAAATTTTAAAAAATGTACCTATTAATTCATTAAAATAATAACAATAAATGCATGTTAGCATAAATATCATATATTTATGAAAAAAACTATATTTTCTCAAACCAAAACACTTAGTGGGAAGAGTAGCACTGCTTTACAATTTTGCAAATTTATGTAATGTCTGACCTAGGAGACATATGGATGCCATGTCTGCTTCTGCCTTCATTCTATTTTAATATTCTACTTTAATAGAAGTAGATGAAGAAAACCTGGTCTCCCTCAGGTACATAGTTGGAAAAGGAAGAAGTATTTTAATTAATACTTTTTCAGACAACTGTGGATCTTCTTCTTTGATACTACATTAAAACTGAACAAATGATAGTTTCTTAAAGGATGGCTACAATGTGGAGTCTGAACCCACATCAATGAGCTTTTTGTACTTGTTACGTTAAAATCCTATGGTAAATTTTACCATTTGAATTGATCTTTTACCCAGGCATGAGTTAGCAAAATTATGCTATATTCATCGGGAAAATACTGGTTCATGAATTATCCAGACCTTTTAAATATTGACACATTTCATTATATATTATCAAAAAGTTGATTTATTTAAATAATACCATTCTGATATGGACTATTTTAGGGCAGCCAGGCATGAGGATTGTGTTTCTTAGACTTCCAATATCTGTATACTACTCAGAACACTGTCAGTGAACACAGAGATCATAAATTTTTTGGAACACTTAAAACAAAATGGTAAATTCATTATAATGTTTAAAAATTTAAAAGGTGAATGTCTTTCAAAATTCTTTTAGGGGATATTTGGTAAATTTCACCATTTGAATTGACATTTTACCCAGGCATGACGTAAAATTGGTGGGGATGGTGACTGCAGCCATGAAATTAAAAGACAATTTCTCCTTGGAACAAAAGCTATGACCAACCTAGACAGCATATTAAAAAAGCAGAGACGTTACTTTGCCGACAAAAGTCCGTCTAGTCAAAGCTATGGTTTTTCCAGTAGTCATGTATGGATGTAAGATTTGAACCATAAAGAAAGCTGAGCACTGAAGAACTGATGCTTTTGAACTGTGGTGTTGGAGAAGACTCTTGAAAGTCCCTTGGACTGCAAGGAGATCCAACCAGTCCACTCTAGGGAAATCAGTCCTGAATATTCATTGGAAGGACTGATGCTGAATCTGAAGCTCCAATACTTTGGCCACCTGATGTGCAGAACTGACTCATTGGAAGAGACCCTGATGCTGGAAAAGACTGAAGGCGGAAGAAGATGGGGACAACAGGGGATGAGATGATTGGATGACATCAGTGACTCAATGGACATGAGTTTGAGCAAGTTCTGGGAGTTGGTGATGGACAACGTGTTGTAGCCTGGCGAGCTGCAGTCCATGGAGTCGCAAAGAGTTGGACATGACTGAGTGACTGAACTGAACTGAGGTAAAATTGGAAGGCCACCGAGTTCGCATATTTCTAAACCTTGCTGTTCTCTTTTCCAATTTGCCAGTTTAAGGCTTTATAATATAGTGCAAGTGTTGTGTGGATTTGGGGCATTTGTTTTTGTTTGAGAACATAAGATCTCTGTGAAGATCTACAGAGTGTGGAACTCTGCCCACCGGAAAGTTTCTGATTGCCCAGCAGAGAACTCTGAGTTAACTGTTACAAACAGATCTTTACTCACATATACCACTAAAGACAGAATACAAAACCACAGTTCATACACAAAAATGATTAACAGTAATTTTTAAAAGCCTATTCTGGGCTCAAAGAAAAGGATTCCCAGTCTTTTAAAGTCTAGCACTGGCAAGAGAAGTCTCTTTTCTTTAGTCTTTATGATGGAAACATAAGAATTTATAATTAGAAATAATCAGAATAATACAATTTTAAAGGATTTTTACTAAAAGGTCAGTCTTTATTACCATATCAATTTCAGAAAATGATGACTAATAATTGACTTTCAACACAAAGAGGTCCTAAATACTTTGTCTATTTTATTCAGCTTTATCTTGCCTTTCATTAGTACCTAGGGACAGGCAGTCTTTGTGGCACCAGATCTATTCAGTTCAGTTCAGTTCAGTTTAGTTGCTCAGTTGTGTCAGACTCTTTGCGACCCCATGAACTGCAGCACGTCAGGCCTCCCTGTTCATCACCAACTCCCGGAGTTTACCCAAACTTATGTGCATTGAGTCGGTGATGCCATCCAGCCATCTCATCCTCTGTCGTCCCCTTCTCCTCCTGCCCCCAATCCCTCCCAGCATCAGGATCTTTTCCAATGAGTCAACTCTTCACATTAGGTGGCCAAAGTATCGGAGTTTCAGCTTCAGCATCAGTCCTTCCAATGAACACCCAGGACTGATCTCCTTTAGAATGGACTGGTTGGATCTCCTTGCAGTCCAAGGGACTCTCAAGAGTCTTCTCCAACACCACAGTTCAAAGGCATCAGTTCTTTGGTGCTCAGCCTTCTTCACAGTCCAACTCTCACATCCATACATGACCACTGGAAAAAACATAGCCTTGACTAGATGGACCTTAGTCAGCAAAGTAATGTCTCTGCTCTTGAATATGTTATCTAGGTTGCTCATAACTTTTCTTCCAAGGAGTAAGCGTCTTTTAATTTCATGGCTGCAATCACCATCTGCAGTGATTTTGGAGCCCAAAATAATAAAGTCTGACACTGTTTCTACTGTTTCCCCATCTATTTCCCATGAAGTGATGGGACTAGATGCTATGATCTTTGTATTCTGAATGTTGAGATTTAAGCCAACTTTTTCACTTTCATCAAGAGGCTTTTTAGTTCCTCTTCACTTTCTGCCATAAGGGTGGTGTCATTTGCATATCTGAGGTTATTGATATTTCTTCGGGCAATCTTGATTCCAGCTTGTGCTTCTTCCAGCCTAGCGTTTCTCATGATGTACTCTGCATATAAGTTAAATAAGCAGGGTGACAATATACAGCCTTGATGTACTCCTTTTCCTATTTGGAACCAGTCTGTTGTTCCATGTCGAGTTCTAACCATATCTATGGGCCTTGTATATGGGAATGGGACTTCTTAGGATCAGTGTCAAATAATGGTTGTTTGTGTGGTCATCTGAGAAGTTAGAAATTCATCACCAGAAATTAAATGAAGCATTTTAGACCCACAAGCACTGGTCAGCCAGTTTCATGGATGTGTTCTATCCCTGCCTTCAAGTTCTCTGGGATGCAAAAAGGGATGTGAGAGGGTGAGGTAAGAGTGTGGAGTAAAAGGGAAAGTCCAGTTTCTTCTAGGCCTTGGGTAGCTTGGATATAGAGGAGAACATAGGCAAAACACTCTCTGACATAAATTACAGCAGGATCCTCTGTGACCCACCTCCCAGAATAAAAAAGTTGGCTGGGAAATAAAAGCAAAAATAAACAAATGAGATCTAATTAAAACTAAAAGCTTCTGCACAACAAATGAAACTATAACCAAGATGAAAAGACAGCCTTCTGAGTGGGAGAAAGTAATAGCAAATGAAGCAACTGAAAAACAACTCATCTCAAAAATATACAAGCAACTCCTGCAGCTCAATTCCAGAAAAATAAACGACCCAATCAAAAAATGGGCCAAAGAACTAAACAGACATTTCTCCAAAGAAGACATACAGATGGCTAACACACACATGAAAAGATGCTCAACATCACTCATTATCAGAGAAATGCAAATCAAGACCGCAATAAGGTACCATTTCATACCAGTCAGAATGTCTGTGATCCAAAATTCTACAAGCAATAAATGCTGGAGAGGGTGTGGAGAAAAGGGAACCCTCTTACACTGTTGACGGGAATGCAAAGTAGTACAGCCACTATGCAGAACAGTGTGGAGATTCCTTAAAAAACTGGAAATAGAGCTACCTTATGACCCAGCAATCCCACTGCTGGCCATACACAATGAGGAAACCAGAATGGAAAGAGACACGTGTACCCCAATGTTCATCGCAGCACTGTTTATAATAGCCAGGACATGGAAGCAAACTAGATGTCCATCAGCAGATTACTGGATAAGAAAGCTGTGGCACATAACACAGTGGAGTATTACTCAGCCATTAAAAAGCATATATTTGAATTAGTTCTAATAGGTGGATAAAACTGGAGCCGATTATACAGAATGAAGTAAGCCAGAAAGAAAAACACAAAAACAGTATACTAAGACATATTTATGGAATTTAGAAAGATGGTAATGATAACCCTGTATGCAAGAGAGCAAAAGAGACACAGATGTATAGAACAGTCTTTTGGACTCTGTGGGAGAGGGTGGGATGATTTGGGAGGATGGCATTGAAACATGTATAATATCATCTAAGAAACGAATCGCCAGTCTAGGTTCGATGCAAGATACAGGATGCTTGAGGCTGTTGCCCTGGGATGACCCTGAGGGATGGTATGGGGAGGGGGGTTCAGGATTGGGAACTCATGTACACCCATGGCAGATTCATGTTGATGTATGGGAAAACAAATATAGTATTGTAAAGTAAAATAAAAATAAATAAATAAATAAATAAATAAATAAAAGCTAAAACTATAAAGACTCCAGAACAAAAAAAAAAAAAGAAAGAAAGAAAGGGGACTGCCAGCTAGCCCAACAGTGGTCAAGAGCTGTGTTCAGTTTACTTTTGTATCCACATTACTGAGCACATAGACTGGTGCAGAGTCAGGCTTTCATCAACAATGTTTATTTCTAACATTCCTCAGCTCTACGTGTCACAGGCCAAGTGTGCCATTCCAGATCTTCAGAGCTGTTGTAGGTCAAACTCTTAAAAAGTTGTTTGTGGGCATTTAAAAACTGCTTGAGAAATTTTTGCAGAGTAGAATTTAACATTTTAACTATAATAAGTAATTAGCCTTTGAGATTTGCTCAAGAGTAATGATAATTTGTCTTAAATCTACTCCAGTACTCTTGCCTGGAAAATCCCACAGACAGAGGAGCCTGGTAGGCTGCAGTCCATGGGGTCGCTAGGAGTCGGACACGACTGAGCGACTTCACTTTGACTTTTCACTTTCATGCATTGGAGAAGGAAATGGCAACCCACTCCAGTGTTTTTACCTGGAGAATCCCATGGACGGGGGAGCCTGGTGGGCTGCTGTCAGTGGGGTTACACAGAGTCAGACACGACTGACGCGACTTAGTAGCAGCAGCAGCGGCATAATAAAACAAACACAAACATAAGTTAAAAATGGAAATGATCTATCTAGAGATGAATGGAATCGTCTTCTCAAAAGATATTTCATATTGGAACAATATAGAAACTCCCTGGGTTAGAGTAAAGAGGAATTCTACCTATAGACAATAATAATGGGCTTCCCTGGTGGCTCAGAAGTTAAAGCATCTGCCTGCAATGCAGGGCACCTGGTCGGGAAGATCCCCTGGAGAAGGAAATGGCAACCCACTCCAGTATTCTTGCCTGGAGAATCCCATGGACGGAGGAGCCTGGTGGGCTACAGTCCATGGGGTCGCAAAGAGTCAGACAAACTTTAATAATAATAGCTACCAATTATTGCTATTGCTATAATTGCTACTTGTCCAGTACTGTGCTATATCTGTATAATAATCCCATAAATATGCATATCCCCTTTCATTGGGGGAACAAATAAGTTTAGAGAGGCTAAATTACCTGGCCATGGTCAGAGAACTGATAAATGGTAGAGCAAAGATTCAAACCCAGATGTTAACCTAGATAGGAGCATCTCCAGCTGTGAGATTCAGTGACTGTTTGCCAGTCTCCCAGGAGTCACAGGAATGGCTTGCCCATAAATGGATTGTGAGGCAATGAAAGCTGGAATGAGCTGCGTGGGTGGTAGCTGTGTGCAGCTGAGTCGTACACAGTTCTGTGTGAGATTTTACTGTGCTATGGAACTCCAGCACCTTTTCCTGTGGGGATCACTATCTGATTAAGCACACTGGTAGGCTTCCTACTGTTCAGCAATTCACTAAAAGCAAGTATAATATAGATGAGCCATGCTTGTTTAAGTCCATCCATAATTTAAGATCAGCCCAATTGGACCCAAAATTTTTCTACTATTCCGTTGCCAGTTTAAAAAATAACTTTTGGAGCAAGATCAAGAGTAGTGCAAAGCATTTTTCCACATGAAGAAGTGCATGTGACAGCTGGGATTTCAATTCTAGTTGCAAATTGCTTTCCAAAGAAACCCACAGTTAACATGTTCAATATACATTTGATTTTGCAAAGTTCTAGATTGCAATTGTCACAGTTTTCTCTGCCTCCATCTATTTCTTTAAACCAATGAGATTCAGCTCCCCAAAAGCAGCTATTATTGCCCTGTGACCCAAAATTTATCATTTAAAAATGTACAAATACTTCTTTATAATCATAAGATAGCAGGATCTACAGAAATTATCAGATCAGGAAGTATTATTTAAATATAAATGGAAACTCCTAGCCAGATTCTGGCTGGTAGGAAAATATCAATTAGCAGAGGACTAAATTGGGAGAATCCACATTTGGTTTTCAAATATCTTGGCTACTGTAGTCTTGTTTTTACCCCATGGCAAGCCAGATCTAGCCGGTTACTCAATAAACTGAAACTCCGAATACAGCTAGGGCCCTTTTGGGACTCCCAGGTGGCTCAAGTGGTAAAGAATCCCCCTGCTAGTGCAGAAGACACAAGAGACACAGGTTCGATCCCTGGGTCGGGGTGGGAAGATCCTGTGGAGTAGGAAATGGAAACCCACTCCAGTATCCTTGCCTGGCGAACCCATGGACAGAGGAGTCTGGCAGGTTACAGTTCCTGGTGTCACAAAGAGTTGGATATGACTGAGCATACACACACACACACACACAGGACCTTTTTTAAAAAAACAACTAAAACAGGAAGTATGCAGTTTTTTAAAGAACACAGTGTATACTTTTGCTGTTGTCCTTTGTTTCTTAGTCTTGATGACAGTAGTGAGGATCATGTATGAGAATGTCTAGTTTTGTGCATGAAATTTATCCCAGAAAATTGGCCTAAAATTCAGCAGCTTTGGTACATGACTCCATGGCACTGCTCTAAAGCATTATCATTTCCTACTCATGTGACCATAGAAAAGTCACTTAACCTATTAAATGAAGTCTTTATATTGCTACAGGCAGTGGCCATGAGAATTATGCAGAAAAATATACATGAAATACTTAACACCAGTATTGGTACAGAGTAAATGCTCAATAATGTATAATATTAACATATGTCATTAGGCTTCAGAGAAAACTAACATTACTCTGTAAATTCACAATAGTAGTCATGAGTCAAACAGATCTTCTTTCAATCTAAATTCTACTGCTTTCTAGTGATTTGACTTTGAGAATGTTATTTAATCTCTTTGAATCTCACTTTTAAAAGTCCAACAGATCTTTCTGAGGAACTGGGCTCTTTTTTTAAGCATATTAGGAAGCATCTTATAGAAGAAATATATGCTTAAATTATACTACTTCTCAAAATTATGTCTCCTGCATGACCAAGGAAGGGAAGTACACAAAGGGGAGGGGAGGTGATATGAGAATACCATTCAGATGTAGAGCCTAAGGGTTGTATTGTTTTCAGATAATATTTAAAAACAATAATTCAACTGTGATTGTTATATTAAAAGTTGGTGTATTAAAAAACAATAATTCAAGCTGGATTTTAAAAAGGCAGAAGAACCAGAGATCAAATTGCCAACATCCACTGAATCATAGAAAAAGCAAGGTAATTCCAGAGAAACATCTACTTCTGCTTCATTGACTACGCTAAAGCCTTTGACTGTGTGGATCACAACAAACTGTGGAATCTTCATAAAGAGATGGGAATACCAGACCACCTTGCCTACCTCCTGCGAAACCTGTGTGCAAGTCAAGAAGCAACACTTAGAACCGAACATGGAACAATAGACTGGTTCAGAATTGGGAAAGGAGTATGTCAAGGTGGTATATTGTCACCCTGCTTATTTAACTTATATGCAGAGTACATCCTGTGAAATGCTGAGCTGGATGAAGCACAAGCTGGAATCAAGATTGCTGGGAGAAATATCAATAACCTCAGATATACAGATGACACCACCCTTATGGCAGAAAGTGAAGAGGAACTAAAGAACCTGTTTATGAGGGTGAAAGAGGAGAGTGAAAAAGATGGCTAAAAACTCAACACTCAAAAAACTACAATCATGGCATCTGGTCCCGTCACTTCATGGCAAACAGGTGGGGAAACAATGGAAACAGTGACAGGCTTTATTTTCTTGGAGTCCAAAATCACTGCAGATGGTGACTACAGCCATGAAATTAAAAGACGGTTGCTTCTTGGAAAAAAAACCTATGACAAACCTAGACAGTATTGTTAAAAAGCAGAGACATTACTTGGCTGAAAAAGGTCTGCCTAGTCAAAGCTATGGTTTTTCCAGTAGTCAAGAATGGATGTAAGAGTTGGACCATAAAGAAGGCTGAGCACTAAAGAATTTACACCTTCAAACTGTGGTGCTAGAAAAGACTCTTGAGAGTCCCCTGGACAGCAAGAAGATCAAACCAGTCAATTCTAAAGGAAATCATTCCTGAATACTCCTCGGAAGGACTGATGCTGAAACTAGAGGTCCAATAGTTTGGCCACCTGATAAGAAAAGCTGACTCATTAAAAAAGCCCTTATGTATGGGAAAGGTTGAGGGTAGGAGGAGAAGGTAGTGACAGAGGGTGAGATGGTTGGATGGCATCATCAACTCAGTAGACATGAGTTTGAGCAAACTCTGGGGGATAGTGAAGGACAGGGAAGCCTGGCATGCTGCAGTCCATGGAGTTGCAAAGAGTCGGATATGACTGAGCAACTGAACAACAGCAAAGGTAGAGCTTTCCTCATTTTTGTGTTTAAGGGGATTTCCCAGCCCATTCATGAGCAGAGAAGGTCCTCAGGGGTCAACAGATGGAGGGGCACCAGCCCATAATATGTTCTGCTAACCTCCCAGAAACACTTGTCCTGGAATCCATCTTGGCTGAAAGATGCACATATATATCAAGGAGCTCCCTGAATCAGACCAAATATCAGCATGAGCATATGCCCATATACTTTATCTGTTTCATAATCTCTGTCTCTGTTGAATTCTTTCTTCAAAGAAGACAAGGCCAAGGCCCTGCTTCAAGCTACCACATCTCTCATCCTCTAGCTCTGAGATCAAAATTATGTCTTCTTTTTCTCATCACTATGGTTAGATATAAGGTGTAAATGAGCCATCAGATTTCAGTCTTTTAAGGATTTTGTCATTCCAAGTTTTAAGTTTGTCCTTATGGGAACAGGTCTATTTTATTTGATTAATATATTAGTATTTCCTTCTCTTTTGTATCTAATATCATGCCATGTGTTATACATGAAAGCAGATTTTAAGTTGAGTGCTGAAATACTACTATTTCTTCATCCAAAGACATTTTATTTGTACAGACATCATTGAGCATTTTATACTAGAATGAAGACATTAGAGACATGATGAGTCACAGCTTAACTATACTGTCACCAAGAATCAGTCTGAGACAGTTAGTACTCTCAGACAACCAGTCAAGCAGTTAATGACTGAGAAAATCCCCTAGTTAATTTGTCAGCTGAAGTCTCAGTGGCTAGGGGCTTCATAAAGAACATGACTTGCATCCCACTCTACAAACTGTCATCTAAAAACCCTGGAAATGGCTAACAGTTAAAAATTCTCTCCCTCCCTTCTGGAATTACTGCTTCCTATGAAAAAGAGGATTCTTGTCAATGCCTAGCCATGCTCCAGTGACAAGGCTGGTGAACAACAGGCATAGAAAGACCAACATCTTGCAGCCTGCTATGGTCCTAGGGAGCCCAAAGCTGTGAGTAAGGACATTACTGCCATTTTGGCCAGGGACCCATGCCAGAGACTGTAAATGAAAACATGTCTCATGCAGAGTTGACGTTTTGGACTATTCTTACTGAACTCAAAATACCAGAGTCAGAAACACAATTTGGGCATAAAATCATTTCTATGAAGTTAGCATGTATATGGGTCATATTGATTCAGTGAACAGCAAGGGATCTTCCCAAGACCTTCTGAGAGCAACATGCACCTGATGTAAGGGAGGCAGAAGTTATCCATGCTTGCTAGAAATAGGAACATTCCCTCATTGCTTGGAAGTCCTCAAGTCCTGGAATCTGTACTCCTGATTACAAATATTGAAGCTGCTTCAAATTCAATATATGAAGAGAAGAGGAAAGTATGAACGAACAACAGAGGGACAGACAGCAAATGACTGAATATAAAATAATTTTTATATTCACAACCAGAACAGAGAGGAAAATGGGCATGGGAATGACAAAATGCTAAAATTCATCTACTATAGAATCAGAATTCTGTATACTCCTTCTAAAGCTCTTTTCTTAATGTGCCAGGTTTTCTGGGGAAGCTCTCTGGGAAATTTGATCACATAGTTACATCACTATCCTAGCCTCTCAGAAAGTTTCTAGTCCAGTAACTTCATCTTAGGAAAACTAAAATCAGAGCAGTAAGATGTTTTCCCCAAGGTTGTAAGTTAAATTAGAAGGAAAGCTGAGACTAGAGGCAGATCTTGACCAGGGGTTGCACCCCTGTGCAACGACACTTTTTCTCTTCTGTGTATGTAACAAGGGACAATGAAATATCCTGCTCCCAAGTCTCAAACCAGTCATTCTGGTTACAAGGCTACACTGATGTTTTCCTATGAAGGTTTCCTTGGGACGAAATTGGGAAATAGCATTTTATTCTTCCCTATGGACGGTTTGTTATAACAACCTGCCCTGCAGCCCCTGATTCTTCAGGGGTTCTCATGCTAACTTTCTATCCTAAATTTCCCCCTTGGGAAACTCCCTAAGCCTGCTCACAGTCCATCTGTCTTAAACTAAAATTGATCTGCCCTGTGCTCTATTCTCTCAAAGAAACAGAAGTCGCTCATTTGTGTCCAACTCTTTGTGATCCTATGCACTGTAGCCCACCAGTCTCCTCCGTCCATGGGGTTTTCCAAGCAAGAATGTGAAAGTGGGTTGCTATTCCTTCTCCAGGGGATCTTCATGATCCAGAGATCGAATCCCGGTCTCCTGCATTGCAGGCAGACTACAGTCTGAGCCACCAGGGAATCTGCTATTCTCTCAAAGTCTCAGCAAACATTTGGCTGAAAATCTGTTGAATCTACCTATATACATGAGGTTTATTAACCTATCTCCACTTAGCTGACTCTCCAGATTAACTGGCATGGTCCATTCCCGCTTGTGCCCTTAGCACGCTGAGGACCTCCAGCTAGCCTACTAACATATGCAAGCATGTGTGGTGTGTGTTTTACAGTATGGCATGTGTGCATATGTGTGTGTGTGCACAATTTTTTTTTTGAGAATTTCTAGAAAATCTTTCTGGTTTCACACTACTGATATTACCAAAAGCACAAACACAAAGTGAAACAGCTAATTTCTGTGTCTTCCTACCAAAAGTTAAAAGTGTTAGAGACTTAAAACTTGATTACTTTGTGATGGAACCCATAAAGTCAGAAGGAAAGAAATTATAAAGAAAGGGAAATAAGTAAGAAGAATAGGGTATTACTGACTATTCATCATCTTAACTAAGCACATCCCCTGTTTAGAGTTATTTTGCAATAATGCACCATGGTTTTTATATCTCCCTGGTTTTTTGACATTATTTCTGTTTCTACCTTTGCTTTCATTTAATTTGCTAAAGCATTTTTAATATGTTGAATTGCTCCTAACAGTTAATTTTTTTGTTAGAATGATGAAAGTGTTTTATTTCTACCTTTTATTTCAATTCTCCAGATTTTATAAGGCATAAAACTTCCTTATTTATTGAGAAAATATTTCCTTCCAAGTCAAGAGAGTGTAGGCTATTATTCTGAGAAAAGAAAAGTCAAGTTTTATTTCAGTAACCACCACATTGATCATGTTTCTAATTCTGTCTACCTGAGCACAAAGCAAATTCATCCTGCTCTTAGATTATTGGCAGATTGGAAGAAAACACGAAAACAGTCTCCTGAGAAGATATAACTTATTAAAGTGCTGTCTTAAGATCATCTAATAAATTTAGAACAAACTGCTTGTCTTTGCCAAATCAACAGAACCAAGTAGAAACCTGAACACCATACTACCTAGATTTTAAGAAATGCTCTCCTTAACCATATACATGCATTTTTAAATAAAAAATTTTAGAATCATTTTATTATTTTTTTACATTTTTTTATGATGATAGCTTTTATTTTATTTATATATATATATATTTTAATTTTACTCATTTTAAATTTATAGAGGAGTCATAAATATTTACAGAGAGTTTTTGTATACTTCGAGCTCAATTTCCCCTGATTCCAACATCTGACATTAGTATGGCACATTTGTCATGACTAATAAGCCAATATTAATATACTGTTTTTAACTGAAGTCCAGTCCTTACTCAGATTTCCTTTTTTTTTTTTTGACCATGCCACACAGCATGTGGGATCTTGATTCCTTGGCCAGGGATGGAGCTGGCACCCCCTGCAATGGCAGGGTGGAGTCTTAACCACTGGACCACCAGGGAAGTTCCAGATGTCTATAGGTTTTACCTAATGGTTATGGTTCAGTTCCAGTTGAAATCATTAATCAACTCAGTATCAAAACTAAGACAACAATCTACATACCCCCATAGAGTCCCATTTCAACTGCATAATGCAACGTCCTCCTTTTTCAAAGTTTGTCCTCAAGGCACAAGATAGCTACCAGATTTATACAAAGTTGGTAAAACATCAAGTCAATCCAGTGAATCAAAATTATCTACACTGGTTGTTTGCCTAAATAGCCTAACTAAACAAAATTGGTGTTTCAATAACAACTCATAGAAGTAGCTAGTGAACGAGAAATGGCAAGCTGGGTCTTTCACTGGCTGAATAGGAAGTAAAGTACTTGAAGGACAAGAGATGCTCACAGGCTGTCCTTTGGGACTTTGTACTTCCCTCTGAGCATCCAGTGTCTTCTTTTCCAATTCCAGATTGTTCTAGGCTCAATAGGTAATCTTTTTTTGCCTTTTTTTGTTTTATATTAGACACTGATGATCAAAAATAAAGTCTCCTTTGAGTCGGGTTATGCACTCCTTTAGTTTTTCCTATCACATCAGCTGAGACACCACACAGTCTGTGTGGAAACAGGGATATGAGTATGTGTGTGGTTTCTTTTCCTCTGTGCTTTCCCCAGCAAGAAAATTGCAGGGCTCATCCAGACTCGTGCTACAGCTGGTAAATGTTTCTGGGCTATCTGGCCATCTGAACTTGGGTGAATCAAGACAGGAACAACAAAAAAAGGAAACTTTGCAAGTGGCTATTCAAAGGACTTACCATGTTTTACCAAAATGTATTACAGAAATGCCCCAAAATCTTCAAATTGGATACTAAAATCCATGAGGGTGCAATCTGTAGACATAAAGAAGGTCCCTTGAGTAGTTTCAAATTTTAAAACTCTTTCATTTTTAGCTAAGTTTTAGCACATTTTAGCTAAGTTTTGCTGACTATTTTAACCTCTCATCCTGCTCTAAGTACTCCACAGCCTTTAATGATCCTGCTAGAATGTGTGACTAATTACTTTAAGACCTTATGCTTAGGAGCCAGACTCCCAAAGCAGGTTTCCCCAGGTTTCTGTTTGGATAAACTTTAAGTTACATATAAATACCCAGGCATAAAACTGGTATCTGGATTTCCCAGACCAGTATTTCTCAACATGTGATCCACAGGTCAACAATGTCAGAATCTCCAGATGTTACTTAAAATGAAGATTCCAGGGTTTCAGGCAAACTATGGCATTGGGATCTCTCCTGAGGGTGGAGGAGGACAGAAAACTTACTTTTAAATAAAACTATAAGTACTCTTGCCTGGAAAATCCCATGGATGGAGGAGGCTGGTAGGCTGCAGTCCATGGGGTTGCTAAGGGTCGGACACAACTGAGCGACTTCACTTTCACTTTTCACTTTCATGCATTGGAGAAGGAAATGGCAACCCACTGCAGTGTTCTTGCCTGGAAAATCCCAGGGACGGGGGAGCCTGGTGGGCTGCTGTCTATGGGGTCGCACAGGGTCAGACATGACTGAAGTGACTTAGATATATATATATATAAGCCATTGTGATAATTGACAGTTATATATGAGTGTGTGTATATATATGTGTGTGTGTGTTGTGTGTGTGTATAATCAAGGACACAATATTTTGATTGTGGGATGGGACTTTCAGATATATATTTTCAGGAAGGATTTCAGGCTTAGACCACGCTGACCTGAAGCCCTGACCTTCAAGGTCTAATTTATCTGGTACTAAAACTCCTTTGCTGTTTTTGCTATTCAGTCTCTCAGGGATGTCTGAATCTTTGCAACCCCATGGACATGGAGATAAGCACCATCTGAGAGGTGTGACGTGAAGAATGAGGTAGCCAAATATTTCGGGAACAGGGAATGATATGCGCCAGAGCCAAAAGAAATGGAAAGGAGGTCAGTGTAGCAAGAGCCCTGGTAACCAAAGGAGAGAGGACTTGGAGACCAGTTTTGGCAGTTAAGAATGTAAGGCAAGAAGATGGCTATATAATGATGGTAGTCATGCTAGTGTATTATCTAAGAAGACGCCTAAGAATACTCTGACTCTTGGGGAGTGTAACTCACTATTTACCATTGATTAAAGTCAAGGATTTTATGTCTCTGTAGAGGTATATATTAATTTACAGGAAATCAATAAACTAATTGTTTCCTGGTGAATAATCCCAAAGGCTATGATTTTATTTCTGTAGTATTTAACCCATGTTATATCTAACTCAATATTACTACTCCAACTTCCTTTGCTTTTAATTTTTCTATTGATCCTCTATATATTTGTGCCCTACATCCTTCTCTAAACCAACTTTTTCATCTTACAGTTTTCCTCATTAATGAATTACATAATTGTGTGAAAATTACACTTTCGCAGTTGCAGAGACTGGCAAGAGCTGCTCATATGTGGCCTTGTACACCTTGAAATGACTGCTGGATGCCTTTTAGAGAACTGGTATGAAGGAGGAACAGCAGTAACAGAGAGACTGCTAGAAGTCTACTGCCCTAGGGTAAGCAAGAGATGAAGTCAGACAGAAGAGGGGGATTCTGTGGAGACAAAGAAATAGATAAAGTTCAGAATAAACTTTCAACCAGCTATTTAGTGAGACTTTGATTTAATAGGATTCATGGTAGCAGGTAAGTTTCGATATGTGAATAGCACAGTGAAAGAGGGGAAATGTCAAGAAACAATTCTATCAGATCATGAACATATCAGAAGGAAAACCCAGAGTATAAGACAGTTTTGTAGGACATAAAACAACATACCTTTTTAAGATGATAAATAAGGTTCTTGCTCTTTTCAATCAGTCCTACATGAAATAATGCTCAGATAAATTGATTTAATAAAAAGAAAATATAAAATAAATTTATAAAAATTTAATCTTGTAAGGAGTAGAAAGAGCATGCCTATTAAAGTTCTACACATGGACATCATGAGATGGTTGACACCAAAATCAGATTGATTATATTCTTTGCAGTGAAAGATGGAGAAGCTCTATACAATCAGCAAAAACAAGACCTGGAGCTGACTGTGGTTCAGATTATGAACTCCTTATTGCCAAATTCAGACTGAAATTGAAGAAAGTGGAGAAATCATTCAGGTATGACCTAAATCAAATTCATTGTGACTATACAGTAGAAATGAGAAATAGATTTAAGGGACTAGATCTGATAGACAGAGTGCCTTATGAACTATGGATGGAGGTATGTGACATTGTACAGGAGACACGAATCAAGACCATCCCCAAGAAAAGAAATGCAAAAAAGCAAAATGGCTGTCTGAGGAGGCCTTACAAATAGCTGTGAAAAGAAGGGAAGCAAAAAGCAAAGGAGAAAAAGAAAGATATACCCATTTGAATGCAGAGTTCCAAAGAATAGCAAAGAGAGATAAGAAAGATTTCCTCAGAGATCAATGCAAACAAGACAGTATGGTATAGGCACAAAGGCAGAAATATCAATGAATGGAACAAAATAGAAAGCCTAGAGATAAATCCATGCACCTATAGACACCTTATCTTTGACAAAGGAGGCAAGAATAAACAATGGAGAAAAGTCAATCTCTTTAACAAGTGGTGCTGGGAAAACTGGTCAACCACTTGTAAAAGAATGAAACTAGAACACTTTCTAACATCATACACAAAAATAAACTAAAAAAGGATTAAAGATCTAAATGTAAGACCAGAAACTATAAAACTCTTAGAGGAGAACATAGGCAAAACACTCTTCAACATAAATCACAGCAAGGTCCTCTATGACCCACCTCTCAGAATATTGGAAATAAAAGCAAAAATAAACAAATGAGACCTAATTAAAATTAAAAGTTTCTACACAACAAAGGAAACCATAAACAAGGTGAAAAGACAGCCTTCAGAATGGGAGAAAATAATAGCAAATGAAGCAACTGACAAACAACTAATCTCAAATATATACAAGCAACTTATGCAGCTCAATTCCAGAAAAAATAAACGACCCAATCAAAAAATGGGCCAAAGAACTAAACAGACATTTCTCCAAAGAAGACATATAGATGGCTAACAAACACATGAAAAGATGCTCAACATCACTCATTATCAGAGAAATGCAAATCAAAACCACAGTGAGGTACCATTTCACGCCAGTCAGAATGGCTGCAATCCAAAAGTCTACAAGCAATAAATTCTGGAGAGGGTGTGGAGAAAAGGGAACGCCCTTACACTGTTGATGGGAATGCAAACTAGTACAGGCACTATGGAGAAGAGTGTGGAGATTCCCTAAAAAACTGGAAATAGAACTGCCTTATGACCCAGCAATCTCACTGCTGGGCATACATGCTGAGGAAACCAGAATTGAAAGAGACATGTGTACCCCAGTGTTCATTGCAGCACCATTGATAATAGCCAGGGCATGGAAGCAACCTAGATATCCATCAGTAGATGAATGGATAAGAAAGCTGTGGTACATATACACAATGGAGTATTACTCAGCCATTAAAAAGAATACATTTGAATCAGTTCTAATGAGGTGGATGAAACTGGAGCCGATTATACAGAGTGAAGTAAGCCAGAAAGAAAAACACCAATACAGTATCCAGTTCCAGTTCAGTCACTCAGTTGTGTCCGACTCTTTGCGACCCCATGAATCACAGCATGCCAGGCATCCCTGTCCATCACCATCTCCTGGAGTTCACTCAGACTCACATCCATCAAGTCCGTGATGCCATCCAGCCATCTCATCCTCGGTCGTCCCCTTCTCCTCCTGCCCCCAGTCCCTCCCAGCATCAGAGTCTTTTCCAATGAGTCAACTCTTCACATGAGGTGGCCAAAGTACTGGAGTTTCAGCTTTAGCATCATTCCTTCCAAAGAAATCTCAGGGTTGATCTCCTTCAGAATGGACTGGTTGGATCTCCCTGCAGTCCAAGGGACTCTCAAGAGTCTTCTCCAACACCACAGTTCAAAAGCATTAATTCTTCAGTGCTCAGCCTTCTTCACAGTCCAACTCTCACATCCATACATGACCACAGGAAAAACCATAGCCCTGACTAGACAGACCTTAGTCGGCAAAGTAATGTCTCTGCTTTTGAATATACTATCTAGGTTGGCCAATACAGTATACTAATGCATATATATATGGAATTTAGAAAGATGGTAATAATAACCTTGTATGCAAGACAGCAAAAGAGACACAGATGTATAGAACAGTCTTTTGGACTCTGTGGGAGAGGGAGAGGGTGGGATGATTTGGGAGAATGGCATCGAAACACGTGTAATATCATATAAGAAATGAATCACCAGTACAGGTTTGATGCATGATACAGGATGCTTGGGGCTGGTGCACTGGGATGACCCAGAGGGATGATACAGGGAGGGAGGTGGAAGGGGGGTTCAGGATGGGGAATACGTGTATGCCCATTGCGGATTCATGTTGATGTGTTGCAGAACCAATACAATATTGTAAACAATTAGCGTCCAATTTAAATAAATAAATTTAAATTAAAAAATAGAGGAAAACAATAGAATGAGAAAGGCTAGATATAACTTCAAGAAAATTAGAGATACCAAGGGAACGTTTCATGCAAAAATGGGGTCAATAAAGGACAGAAATGGTATGGACCTAACAGAAGCGGAAGATATTAAGAAGAGGTGGCAAGAATACACAGAAGAACTGCATGAAAAAGATCTTCACAACCCTGATAATCACGATGGTGTGATCAGTCACCTAGAGCCCGACATTCTGGAATGTGAAGTCAAGTGGGCCTTAGGAAGCATCTCTACGAACAAAGCTAGTGGAGGTGATGAAATTTCAGTTGAGCTATTTCAAATCCTGAAAGATGATGCTGTGACAGTGCTGCACTCAGTATGCCAGCAAGTTTGGAAAACTCAGCAGTGGCCACAGGACTGGAGAAGGTCGGTTTTCATTCCAGTCCCAAAGAAAGGCAATGCCAAAGAATGCTCAAACTACCACACAATTGCACTCATTTCACACGCTAGTAAAGTAATGCTTAAAATTCTCCAAGCCAGGCTTCAGCAATACGTGAACCGTGAACTTCCAGATGTTCAAGCTCATTTTAAAAAAGGCAGAGGAACCAAAGATCACATTGCCAACACGTGCTGGATCATCGAAAAAGCAAGAGAGTTCCAGAAAAACATCTGTTTCTGCTTTATTGACTATGCCAAAGCCTTTGACTGTGTGGATCACAATAAACTATGGAAAATTCTGAAAGAGATGGGAATACCAGACCACTTGACCTGCCTCTTGATATGTATGCAGGTCAGGAAGCAACAGTTAGTTAGAACTGGACATGGAACAACAGACTGGTTCCAAATAGGAAAAGGAGTATGTCAAGGCTGTATATTGTCACCCTGCTTATTTAACTTCTATGCAGAGTACATCATGAGAAACGCTGGGCTGGAGGAAGCACAAGTTGGAGTCAAGATTGCCAGAGGAAATATCAATAACCTCAGATATGCAGATGACACCACGCTTTATGGCAGAAAGTGAAGAGGAATTAAAAAGCCTCGTGATGAAATTGAAAGAGGAGAGTGAAAAAGTTGGCTTATAAAGCCAACGTTTTTTTGGCTCAACATTCAGAAAAATAAAATCATGGCATCCAGTCCCATCACTTCATGGAAGATAAATGGGGAATCAGTGAAACAGTGGCTGATTTTATTTTTCTGGGCTCCAAAATCACTGTAGATGGTGATTGCAGCCATGAAATTAACTGATGCTTACTCCTTGGAAGGAAAGATATGACCAACCTAGACAGCATATTCAAAAGCAGAGATATTACTTTGTCAACAAAGGTCCGTCTAGTAAAGGCTATTTTTTTTTCCAGTAGTCATGTATGGATGTGAGAGTTGGACTGTGAAGAAAGCTGAGTGCTGAAGAATTGATCCTTTTGAACTGTGGTGTTTGAGAAGACAGTTTAGAGTCCCTTGGACTGCAAGGAGATCCAAGCAGTCCATTCTGAAGGAGATCAACCCTGGGATTTCTTTGGAAGGAATGATGCTAAAGCTGAAACTACAATACTTTGGCCACCTCATGAGAAGACCTGACTCATTGGAAAAGACCATGATGCTGGGAAAGATTGAGGGCAGGAGGAGAAAGGGATGATAGAGGAAGATGGTTGGATGGCATCACCGACTCAATGGACATGGATTTGGGTGGACCCTGAGAGTTGGTGATGGACAGGGAGGCCTGGCGTGCTGCAGTTCATGGGGTCACAAAGAGTTGGACACGACTGAGTGACTGAACTGAACTGAACTAATTAAAGTTCAGTGTTAAAGTTAAGAAAAAGTAGACTTAAGTAGACAATACTAATTGAGCAGGAAAAAAATTGGGACTCCAGAAAATATGTAATAAAAAGCTCTTCATAGACTGGGAAGAAGTTTAGATAAGTAAGAAATCTATTTTACTCAATATATTTAGGAAATTTATGAATATGAGACTCAGCATTTTACCCTAGTCATGATTTTCAGAAACAAATGTAATGACAGAATTGTAGAATTTTCAATTTACCTACCAAACTACTAGGAAATTTTATTTTATATGATTCATAAAATCTTCACATCACTTTCCCAATGTTTATTTATTTTTCACTTGAGTTTCAATACAAACAAGTGATTTTCTTTTGTAGTCATTTCTTTTATCTTAAGCAATCAACTTGGTATTTTTCATTCTACCACTTTAGTTTTACATTAGTACTTTTCTGACAGCAAAGTCACAGATTGTTAAGAGAAACTACTAAACTAATTTTCCATATTAGAGCTATAACAAAAGAGAAAGTACTCTCATCAGTAAATTTTGCCTTTAAAAGCATGCATTCCCTTGAATACCTGGAATAGGGCTTATAAATGAGAAGTCCTTGTTCAGATTAAGCTGCATGCATCATATGTCAAAGTTAAAATAAACAATTGCAAATTACAAAGGCAGAATAAAGATATTCTGTCATTTTGGTACATGTAGTGGGGAAAGTATGAAAGCAAAAGAGATCATATATCAACAATATCACTGTTGTATAGTTATTGAACCTTCATAAGCAGGAATTCCCAAGTGATTACTCAGTGCTGAAGGTCTAGACTTATTACATAAAGTATCTATCAAAGCCAAGATGATGACGGATAAGCAACTTCTGTACGATTAATAGGTACAGGAGTACAAAACAAAGGAGTTTAAAAAGCCAATGGGTTTTATTGATAGAGTCAACCTTAACTCTCAACAAGGCAAAATACTCATTTAATCAGCAACCCAGTAAGCTGCTTAGAAAAATACTTCTCTGCCCCAGGTGAAAAACTAGCATGAGCTTGTAGATGATAGCACATTTAGCAAATTCATTTATGATGTTCAATGAGAAATATTTTCTGGATTAAAAAAATGATTTCTCGAAAGCAACTAAATCAACATTGTCCTTTAATGGAGGAACAGGGTTTTATCTCATCTAGAAAACCTCTTGAGTTCAGTTGAAAAAAGACACCGAAGCTGCTATAGATTAAATTAAGAATGAGCTGCATAGACAATGCTAATCCAAGTAATTCCTCCTGTTCGTTATTCTGTATGTATGTGTGTGTCTGTCTTAGGGCAGCCAGATTTAGCAAGTAGAAATACAGAACACCCAGTAAAACCTGAATTTCAGATAAAAACAGATAAAATTTATTATATGTAAAATTATCTGTTTATCTGAAATTCATATTTAACTAGGTTTCCTATACTTGTCTGGCAAACTAGCATGCCTATGTATGTATGTCTCTGTGTATGCAGTTGTCTTGTTATAACTACTGTTTTTTTAAACACAAGAATAGCTAATATTTACATAGATCATATCCTTAGAACTACAGAGTTTAGAGCAGGAAGATCCATAGACATAACGTAGTTTAATAATTTTATTCTATAATTAAACAAACTGAGATGCAAACAAATTAAATGATTTGTCAAGATCCCACAGCTAGTTAATATTCAGAGAAAGAATTAGAATACAGTTGTCCTGGATTCCATTTCTTTCTAACACTATATATTTTCTCTCTTAAGTCTGAACTACTAATTGGTTTTTCAGAAACAAATTTGGGCTAGACTGATGACTTCATTAAGACAGATACACCTATTTATGCATCATTTTTGTTTCTGCATAGGGGATAAAATATACACAAACATATAGATAGCTGCAAGGAGAGTTTCAAGGCAACACATCATATAGAAAGAACATCTGTTGCTGGAGGTGTCCCAGAATCCATGCCTCCTTTAAATATTAGCACCCAAAATTCATTTTAGGAAAGGACCCTAGCCCACTGAATACAGTCTTTTTTTTTTTTTTTAATTTATTTATTTATTTTTAATTTTTACTTTACAATTCTGTATTGCTTTTGGCATAGATTGACATGAATCCACCACAGGTGTACATGCGTTCCCAAACATGTAGAGCTATTGATTGGAACATCTTTCCCAGTCATTAAGTGAACATATGACCCACACAACAAGCTAAGCCAGTTGACAGTTTTCCTTCCCAGACCCCTGCTAGACTTCAGTTTTAATTTTGAGGCAAGTAGCCAAGGGATCCGAGAAGGCAATGGCACTCAACTCCATTACTCTTGCCTGGAAAATCCCATGGATGGAGAGGCCTGGTAGGCTGCAGTCCATGGGGTTGCTAGGAGTCTGACGCAACTGAGCGACTTCACTTTCACTTTTCACTTTCATGCATTGGAGAAGGAAATGGCAACCCACTCCAGTATTCTTGCCTGGAGAATCCCAGGGATGGGAGAGCCTGGTGGGCTGCCGTCTATGGGGTCGCACAGAGTCGGACACGACTGAAGCAACTTAGCAGCAGCAGCAGCAGCCAAAGAAATTCCCCCAACCCTACCCTACCCAGACAATGAGATGATTTCAGGTCATTTGTTACAGTGGAAATGATGAAGCAAGACAATGGAGCAGTTCTTACTTCCAAGACCTTTTAAAGCTAATTAGTTCCTTCTGTATAAAGCCAGGTTCTTCAGCTCTTTCATAGTCTTCCAAAAGTTACCTGTTTAGCTAATAGAAGTAGAATTGGCTTCTGGCTTCTATTGCTTTCAACCAAGGAACTGTGATTAACAATATATGCACATTTCAAAAAGAAATTGAATTGTAATGTTGATATGCAAAGAACTTTTAGCATTATGGCAATCCAATAACTGAGAGGTGCAAAAGAAAGAATACTGAGTCACTGAAAAATTTAAATATATTATATTTTGTATATTTTATTTGAATGATTTTAAAATTAATCTAAAATGTTCAGTTGCAAAAAGTCAAAATCAAACTGTTATGTAGATTATTAATAAACTTTCAAAAATTTAAATGTAAAAATTTGAACTATAAAGATTAGAGAACAAACATAGGAGAAAATTGTTTTTACCCTGAGTTAGAACAGAATTTCTTGAAAAGTCACAAAAAGCGTGAACCATGCAAAGAAAATAGTGATAAACTGGTCCTCATCAATACTGTAAATTTTGCTCTTTAAAAGATACTGTTCAGGAAGTGGAAAGACAAGCCACAAACTGCAGATTGGGAGTAAAGATTTGTAAAAAAGTATATATACATATAAATAAATAAATATATGTGTGTGTGTGTGTATATATATATATATATATATAAATGTGTGTGTGTGTGTGTATTAGCCCATGCACTCAGTCGCTAAGTGCTATTTGTGATCCCAAGGGCTGTAGTCCACCAGGTTCCTTTGTCCATAGGATTTTCCAGGCAAGAATACTGTAGTGGGTTGCTATTTCCTCTTCCAGGGGACCTTCTGTACCCAGGGATCAAACTTGTGTCTAATGTGTCTCCTGCATTGGTAGGCAGATACTTATGGAACAACGGACTGGTTACAAATAGGAAAAGGAGTACATCAAGGCTGTATATTGTCACCCTGTTTACTTAACTTATATGCAGAGTACATCATGAGAAACACTGGGCTGGAAGAAGTACAAGCTGGAATCAAGATTGCCCAGAGAAATATCAATAACCTCAAATATGCAGATGACACCACCCTTATGGCAGAAATGGAAGAGGAACTAAAAAGCTTCTTGATGAAAGTGAAAGAGAGTGAAAAAGTTGGCTTAAAGCTCACATTCAGAAAATGAAAATCATGGCATCTGGTCCCATCACTTCATGGGAAATAGATGGGGAAACAGTGGAAACAGGGAAATAGATGGGGAAACAGTGGAAACAGTGTCAGACTTTATTTTGGGGGGGCTCCCAAACCACTGCAGATGGTGACTGCAGCCATGAAGTTAAAAGATGCTTACTCCTTGGAAGAAAAGTTATTACCAACCTAGATAGCATATTCAAAAGCAGAGACATTACTTTGCCAACAAAGGTCCGTCTAGTCAAGGCTATGGTTTTTCCTGTGGTCATGTATGGATGTGAGAGTTGGACTGTGAAGAAGGCTGGGCGCCGAAGAATTGATGCTTTTGAACTGTGGTGTTGGAGAAGACTCTTGAGAGTCCCTTGGACTGCAAGGAGATCCAACCAGTTCATCCTAAAGGAGATCAATCCTGAATATTCATTGGAAAGACTGATGTTGAAGCTGAAACTCCAATACTTTGGCCACCTCATGCAAAGAGTTGACTCATTGGAAAAGACTCTGATGCTGGGAGGGATTGGAGGCAGGAGGAGAAGGGGACAATAGAGGATGAGATGGCTGGATGGCATCACTGACTCGATGGACATGGGTTTGAGTAAACTCTGGGAGTTGGTGATGGATAGGGAGGCCAGGCATGCTGTGATTTATTGGGTCACAAAGAGTCGGACATGACTGAGCGACTGAACTGAACTGAAAAAATAGATTTAAGGGACCATATCTTATAGACAGAGTGTCTGATGAACTATGGATGGAGGTATGTGACATTGTACAGGAGACACGAATCAAGACCATTCCCAAGAAAAAGAAATGCAAAAAAGCAAAATGGCTGCCTGAGGAGGCCTTACAAATAGCTATGATAAGAAGGGAAGGAAAAAGCAAAGGAGAAAAGGAAAGATATACCCATTTGAATGCAGAGTTCCAAAGAATAGTAAAGAGAGATAAGAAAGTCTTCTTCAGTGATCAATGCAAAGAAATAGAGGAAAACAATAGAATGGGAAAGTCTAGAGATTTCTTCAAGAATATTAGAGATACCAAGGGAACATTTCATGCAAAAAAATGGGGTCAATAAAGGACAGAAATGGTATGGACCTAACAGAAGCAGAAGATATTAAGAAGAGGTTGCAA
This sequence comes from Oryx dammah, assembly GCF_014754425.2. Lineage (NCBI taxonomy): Eukaryota > Metazoa > Chordata > Mammalia > Artiodactyla > Bovidae > Oryx > Oryx dammah. Next base: position 97,858,043 of record NW_024070210.1, read on the forward strand.
GAATACACAGAAGAACTGCACAAAAAAAGATCTTCACGACCCAGATAATCACAATGGTGTGATCACTCACCTAGAGCTAGATATCCTGGAATATGAAGTCAAGTGGGCCTTAGAAATCATCACTACAAACAAAGTTAGTGGAGGTGATGGAATTCCAGTTGAGCTATTTCAAATCCTGAAAGATGATGCTGTGAAAGTGCTGCACTCAATATGCCAACAAATTTGGAAAACTCAGCAGTGGCCTCAGGACTGGAAAAGTCAGTTTTCACTTCATTCCCAAAGAAAGACAATGCCAAAGAATGCTCAAACTACCACACAATTGCACTCATTTCACACGCTGGTAAAGTAATGCTCAAAATTCTCCAAGCCAGGCTTCAGCAATACATGAACCATGAACTTCCAGATGTTCAAGCTGGTTTTAGAAAAGACAGAGGAACCAGAGATCACATTGCCAACATTTGCTGGATCACTGAAAAAGCAAGAGAGTTCCAGAAAAACATCTATTTCTGCTTTATTGACTATGCCAAAGCCTTTGACTGTGTGGATCAAAATAAACTGTGGAAAATTCTGAAAGAGATGGTAATACCAGACCATCTGACCTGCCTCTTGAGAAACCTGTATGCAGGTCAGGAAGCAACAGTTAGAACTGTCCAGTTAGAACTGGACATGGAACAACAGACTGGTTCCAAATAGGAAAAGGAGTACGTCAAGGCTGTATATTTTCACCTTGCTTATTTAACTTATATGCAGAGTAAGTATGTCATGAGAAATGCTGGGCTGGAGGAAGCACAAGCTGGAATCAAGATTGCTGGGAGAAATATCAATAACCTCCGATATACAGATGACACCACTCTTATGGCAGAAAGTGAAGAGGAACTAAAGAGCCTCTTGATGAAAGTGAAAGAGGAGAGTGGAAAAGTTGGCTTAAAGCTCAACATTCAGAAAACTGAGATCATGGCCTCTGGTCCCATCACTTCATGGCAAATAGATGGGGAAAGAGTGGAAACAGTGGCTGACTTTATTTTTCTGGCCTCCAAGATTGCTGCAGATGGTGATTGCAGCCTTGATATTAAAATACACTTACTCCTTGGAAGGAAAGTTATGACCAGCCTAGACAGGGTATTAAAAAGCAGAGACATTACTTTGCCAACAAAGGTCCGTCTAGTCAAGGCAATGGTTTTTTTCAGTAGTCATGTATGGATGTGAGAGTTAGACTATAAAGAAAGCTGAGCACCAAAAAATTGATGACTTTGAACTGTGGTGTTGGAGAAGACTCTTGGGAGTCCCTTGGACTGCAAGGAGATCCAACCAGTCCATCCTAAAGGAGATCAGTCCTGGGTGTTCATTGGAAGGACTGATGCTGAGGCTGAAACTCCAATATTTTGGCCACTGTCCGGAGCCAGCGTGAGGAATCTCGCCCGTGGCAAAGGCCATGAGGAAGGAGGCCTGACACACGCCAAGGCGGGATCAGGCCTCTGGGGTCCCCCGGACATTCTCGAGCATCTACCCCCAAAACCAGAGTCTGCCTACCTTACTGCATTATGCTTTCAGCTACACTTCAGACATTACAGGGGGCTATCCCCCACCACCTCTCTCTAAAAAGGAGCTAACTTAGAGCTCCAGTTAATAAATCTCCTGGGCGTGACAAGAGTGTTTCAATCCACAAGCTCCTCTGATGGCGCTCTAGCCTGCTGACTGGTTTATCCGGCCACATGTGATTGTTCAGAGCCTCCCAACCATGAGAGGCACGAGATGCCATCAACTTTCCAAATACAGATTCTTTTGAGAAGTTAGAAAATTATTAGTATAGTATTAGCGAGTTACTTAGAAATTATACCAGTGGAGGGATTCATTGTTGAGCCAATATTTGCTGCTAAGCCTCCATATCCCTTGCCCCTTATACACACTAATTGATATAACTAGCGTATAGGAGAAATAAGTATTAACCTTGATATTAATTACGTTAGACCTTAGGCTAAGTAAATTCTTTTCTTGATTATAGCCCACTGCACCTTTGCCCTGTAGGAATGCAACTTTATCTTCGGAGGGTGGTGCCTGACCTAAGAAGAATCACCTTTGGAGAAAATAAGTTTTCTGGTTGACTAATCATCATCAGAAAGGGTCATAAAATGTTAGCAGGCCTCTTGGCCAGAAGACGATGTAAATCACCTGAGAAATTTGTAAATCGGAAGGAATGCAGAAAGAAAGCGTGGTTTCAATAAGGGTCAGGACTGCTGACCCTGCATGACTTTGTATTTTCCATTTATCTCTATGTATAACTCAAAGTATAAAAGCAGACCTGGAAAATAAAGAAATGGACCAGTTCCTGGAAAGACTGGTTTTCCCCGTGTCATCTTTTCTTGTTTGCTTCTTTTCTGGCTGAATTCCCATCTGGAGGGCTGAGGCTCGCCGAGCCTACTAATTTTGACTGGGCTTCTAAGATCAGAACAGGGAGGCACTTTGTGTCTCCGCTCCTTCAGGAGACCAGGAAGACGCCTGTGTCCTACGTAGGCGGTGCAAACCCTTTGCCTCGGGGTTTTATTGGTTCTCTGCGTAAACCAAGTTATTCAACCTCTTTTCTCCACTACACTATTATTTTCTAATCTCTCTCCATATCTTTAATTAAACAATTTTCCTCTAGACGCCGACTCCGTCCCTGCTTTGAATTACCCTGGATCCACCAGGGCTGGACCCCGACAGGCCACCTCATGCGAAGAGCTGACTCATTTGAAAAGATCATGATGCTGGGAAAGATTGAAGGCAGGAGGAGAAGGGGACGATAGAGGATGAGATGGTTGTATGGCATCACCAACTCAATGGACATGGGTTTGGGTGGACTCTGGGAGCTGGTGATAGACAGGGAGGCCTGGCATGCTGTGGTTCATGGGGTTGCAAAGAGTCAGACACGACTGAGCTACGGAACTGAACTGAAGATGGTAAAGAATCTGCCTGCAATGCAGGAGAACTGGGTTTGATTCCTGGGTAGGGAAGATCCCCTGGAAGAGGGCATGATAACCCACTCCAGTATTCTTGGCCTGGAGAATCTCCATGGATAGAGGAGCCCAGAGCTGGACATAACTGAAGTGACTAAGCAGCATATATATATTTAAAACTTGTAGCCAGTATATTTAGGAAAAACTCTCAAAACTCTAGAAAAATAACAAAAGTGAGAAAAGATTTGAATAGACAGTTTACCAAAGAAGATACGCATATGAAAATATGTTCAATATCACTAATTATTAGAGAAATGCAAACTAAAAACACAGTGGAAAAAAATTTCACAACCAAAAGGAACCTAAGGATTTATGACAACTAAATATAATTTGTTATTCTACACAGCATCCTAGAATCTGGGAAAGAGTCTAGGAAAATCTAAATAAAGGGATAATAAATAAATCTAAATAAGGAAATCTACATAAAGTATGGACTTTGGTTAATGATAATATATTCAATATAGATTCATTATTGTAGTAAATGCGCTATACTAGTGTAAGAGATTACTAATAGGACAAACTGGATGTACAATATATGGAAACTTCCTGTATTTCAGTAAATCAAAATTTTTTAGTCAATCAAAAGGTGTTCTAAAAAATTAAGCTTATTAAATACACACACACAACTATTAGAATGGTTAAAATTAAAAGAATGACTATACAAGTTTTGATGAAGACATTGAGTTATTAGCACTTTTATATACTACTGGCAGGTATGTAAAATAGACAACTTTGTAAAAGAGTTTGAAAAAACAGATATCTAACTTTAAAATATAAACCTGTATCCAGAATATATTTTTAAAAACTCTTACAATGCATCAGTAAAAAGACAACAACTGAAAAAGGAACAGAAGATCTGAACAAATGCTTAACCAAAGCAAGTATACAAAGGCCAATAAGTAATGAAAATTAATGAACAGCATTACCCATTAGGAAAACACAAATTAATAACCATAACAAAATATCACTATACCACTAAAATGGCTAAATTTTTAAAAGAACTATGATGCCAATTACTGGTAAGGGTGCAGAGCAACTAGAATTCTTATCTACTGTTGGTAAAAGTACAAAATAGGATAATAGTATAATCTATATGGAAAAGAGATTGCTAATTTCACATGAGGACGAATATACATTTACCATATGAGTCAACAATTCCTCTTGTGGGTATTTATCCAAGAGAAATGAAAACATATGTTCATACAGAGACTTCTATGTCTTCTATGCTTACAGCAGCTTGGTTCTAACAGTTGGAATCTAGAAACAATCCAAATGTGTAACAACAAATAAATGATTTGAATGGATAAGCAAACTGTAGTATACCATACAATGGAATTTTTCTCGGAAATAAAAGGATGAAATATTGATAAAATGCAAATGAATCTAAAGACTATTATGCTAAGTAAAAGAAGCTAGACAGTAAAAGTGATATACTATATGCTTTCTCTATGTGACATTCTGGAAAAACCAAAACCATAGGGATGGAAATCATACCAACGATTATCAGAGGCTGAAGGACAGGAGAGGAGACTGACTGCAAAGGGGTCACTTTTTGTGTCGATGAAAACTTTACATATTTTGATTATGGTGGTGGTTATACATTTGACAAAAGTCACCAAACCAGTCAAATGAGAAGAACAAATTTTATTTTATGTGAAGAATACCACTAAATACCTTTTAAAAATTGAGGCAAAGAGAAATTTTTTAAAAAACACAGTTCCCAGAGAGATATTAAAAGGAGTCTGATATATGTCAATGCAGACATAAAGGCTTTCCCAAGGTACTAAAACTGAATGATTAGTGGTAAAGGAGAGAAGAGATTATGTACACAGAGTGTTTGAAGTAGAGAGTGAAGTACATACAGAGGATTGATGGTAGCAAGAAATACGGTACACCCTGATCTGGGAAAATGACAGTAAGCTACAGTGGCTAGGCACAGAACGCAGTGCCCAAAGACATGAACAAAATTTCACAGCATCAGGTGTAATAGAGGGGCCACAGGTTTCCAGCTTACTGAATGGAATGGATAAGGTACATCTAACAAGGGAAAGCAGCTTTGCAAGAGAAGATCACGAGGTTGTTCTTACATATGTGGGATAAAAGTTTTCCTCCAGGTGCTACAAATATGACAAGTAAGGCAATTGGAGAGTTGAGGTTAAACCATATAAAAATACTAATATTCAACCACTGTGACCTATAAAAGGTAACTCCTATGTTTGGATCTAGTAAGTTCCTAGAGCTCCTATCCAGCCAAGAGTGATGCCATTGCCTTCAGTTTTATTTTTTTGTTTGTTTCTGTTTTTTTTTAAAAGCAAACACTGACTATTCTTCAAGCAAAATTATTATAGCAACTACACTTTTTAATGTAGAACCAGTAACAAAGAATATGTAAGTTTCAAAGTTGCATACAATGTGAAATATACTTATGCATCATATATTTTTGGCAGTAGTTATTAATCATTTTATTTCAAAACAAATTAAAGTAATTATGATTCACCTCAGAAGCTGATATAAATAACTAAAGGCTTTTGGAAAAGAACCACCATTGGATGTTTGTTGAAAAATAAATTATTCAAGTATGGCTCACAAGTGCTCCTCACAGTTAACTGATATGTAAGTTTCAAAGTTGCACATGATGTGAAATATACTTGCATATCAGTTAACTTACATATCAGTTAACTCCTTCTATAAGTCAAACTTCAGATTCCAAAGACTCAAATATGCTATAAAATTCCTTCTGTTGTAATATTTGTGCAAAATTTTACCAATTACTATTCAACTGTAAGTAAGCAAATGCAATCTAATCACCAACTGTAACAGGAATAGGTTTCAGGAGATAACTAATAGGTTCCCAATCAATATGAAAGAATATGAAAAAGAATATATATATATATAATATATATACACACATATACTATATGTTGTCATACATATGCACGTATGTATACATAAGTGTGCACATATATGTTGTCATACATATATATATGTACACATAAGTGTGTGTGTGTGTGTGTGTGTGTGTAGGGCTTCCCAGGTGGCATTAGTGGTAAAGAACCTGCCTGACTGTGCAGTTGATGTAAGAGACTCAGGTTTGATCTCTGAGTCAGGAAGATTCCTTGGAGGAGAGTATGGCAACCCACTCCAGTATTCTTGCTTGGAGAATCCCTTGAACAGAGGAGCCTCATCGGTTACAGTGCATAGGGTCACATAGAGTCAGACATGACTGAAGCGACTTAGCATGCACACACACAAAAGCACAAATATATATGACTGAACTGAACTGATAATTGATGTACAATGCTGTGTTAATTTCTGCTATTCAGCAAAGTGATTCAGTTCAGTTGGTCAGTCGTATTCAACTCTGTGACCCCATGGACTGCAACATGCCAGACTTCCCTATCCATCACCGACACCTGGAGGATGCTCAAACATATATCCATCAAGTCAGTGATGCTATCCAATCATCTCATCCTCTGTCGCCCCCTTCTCCTCCTGCCTTCAATCTTTCCCAGTATCAGGGTCTTTTCTAATGTGTTAGCTCTTCGCATCAGGTGGCCAAAATATTGGAGCTTCAGCATCAGTCCTTCTAATGAATATTTAGGACTGATTTCCTTTAGGATGGGCTGGTTGGATCTCCTTTCTGTCCCAGGGACTCTCAAGAGTCTTCTCCAACATCACAGTTCAAAAGCATCAATTCTTCAATGTTCAGCTTTCTTTTTGGTCCAACTCTTAGATCCATCCATGACTAGTGGAAAAACCATAGCTTTGACTCTATGGATCTTTGTCAGCAAAGTAATGTCTTTGCTTTTTAATATGCTGTCTAGGTTGGTCATAATCTTTCTTCCAAAGAGTCTTTTAATTTCATGGCTGCAGTCACCATCTGCAATGATTTTGGAGCCCAAGAAAATGAAGCCTGTCACTGTTTCCATTGTTTCCCCATCTATTTGCCATGAAGGGATGTGACCAGATGCCATGATCTTTGTTTTTTGAATGCTGAGTTTTCAGCCAGCTTTTTCACGTTCCTCTTTCACTTTCATCAAGAGACTCTTTCATTCCTCTTCACTTTCTGCCATAAGGGTGGTGTCATCTGCATATCTGAGGTATTGACATCAACTCTACTTCAGTTAAAAGAAAAACAATGGAAGAATAGGAAGATCCTGAGTGTACCTTCTGCCATGGACACACCAAACTACAACTACACATAGAACAACTATATCTGTGAGTGATTGCATGTGTGTATGCCCAGTTGCTCGGTTGTGTCCGACTCTTTGCAACCCTGTGGACAGTAGCCTGCCACACTCCTCTGTCCATGGGATTCTCCAGGCAAGAATACTGGAGTAGGTTGCCATTTCCTACTCCAGAGGATCTTCCCGAAACAGGGATTGAACCCACATCCTCTGCATCTCATGCACTGGCAGGTGGATTCTTTTCCACTGAGCCACCTAGGAAGCCCAAATGACCGGGAGACTACCAAAATAGTTCTACAACTAAGGATATAAAGAAAAGGCTATATCAAGATGGGTAGGACCAGGCAGAGATGTGGTATAGTTTGAACTGACACCCGTGGTGTGGGGACCCATACACTAGCAGGATATCACAACCTTGGAGGTCCCCACTGAGGAGTGAGGAGTCTGAGCCCCATGTCAGGCTCCCAGCTTAGGGTACCTGCACCAGGAAGATGAGCCCCCACAATGTCTGGCTATGAAAATTAGCAGAGCTTACATCCAGGAAAGCTGGATGTAACCCATCCAGTTGGGTTAACCCAGGTTTAACCCATCCACCTGGGCTAACCCCTCCAAAGCAACCTCCACCTAGCCCCACTCAACAGAGCATCTCAGCCAGCACCAAGGTTCCTCCAAACTTGCTCTGCCCGACCCAGCAGGTGGTCCTGACCAGCACTGCCTCTAAAACAGCTTTCACTTCTGGGGCCCAGCTTTGCACTCCAGCAAGGCCACTACAACAGCTGCAGCCAGGCATCACAGCCACTCACACGGAGGAGCGGCCCTGTACATCCCTGCACCTGCAGTAGACTTGGCCAGGCCTCCTAGCTAGCCAGACTGAGGACAAGTCCTGCCCACCAGGACACCCACCACAGTCGCATGCAAGCTTCAAAGCCAGCCGACCTGGGAGCCGATCAAGTCTACCAGCAGCAATCAGGGTCCAGCCATAACAGGTGTGTGCAGGCAGCCCACACAGAGTAGACCCCTAACATTAATTGGAAATGATATGTACACCCTCCAGTTCACTGCAGTATATTTAAAATAGCCAAGATACAGAAGCAACCCAAGTGTCCACAGATGGATGAATGGATAAAGAGTATGTGGTTACATTATACAATGGAATATCTACTCAGTCATAAAAAGCAATGAAATCTTTCCAACAGCAATAGCATGGGTGGACTTATAGAGGGCATTATGTTAAGTGAAATAAAAGCCAGAGAAAGACAAATACCATGTGATCTCACTAATATGTGAAATCTAAAATACAGAACAAACAAAACAGAAAAAGACTCACAGAATAACTGGTGGTTGCAGAAGAGGCAGTCTGAGGACTTGGGTGAAATAGGTGGAGCGTAAGAGATATAAACCTACAGTTATAAAATAAATAGGTCATGGGGATCTAATGTAAAGTAAAGGAATACAGTCAGTAATATTCTAATAACTTTGTATGGTGACAGATGGTTACTAAACTGATTGTGGTGGTCATTTGTATTGTATATAAATGTTGTCTCATAGTTACACACCTGAAACTAATATGGTATTATGTGTAAACTATGATGTGAAGTGGCTCAGTCGTGTCTGACCCTTTGTGACCCATGGACTGTAGCCTACCAGGCTCCTCCATCCATGGGATTTTCCAGGCAAGAATACTGGAGTGAGTTGCCATTTCCTTCTCCAGGGGAACTTCCCAACCCAGGGATTGAACCTGGGTCTCCCACATTGTAGGCAGATGCTTTACCACCTGAGCCACAAGGGAAGCCTCTATAAACTATACTTCAATTAAAAGCAAAAAAGAGAGACTATTAATAAAGGGAAACACAAATGCATTAAATCAGAAGCATGATGTTTGATCTGTAAATATGCCATTTTCATTATACAAAGATGAGAAATACATCACAAGTCACATCTGAAAACTCAGATTCATTTTTGACTTGTAATATTTTGTCTCTCTCCATCTCCCACAGCTACTGTGCTTCAAATTATTGCAGAGTTAAAACTGTCTAAAGGTGACAATCTATAAAAACTAGTGAAGCCTGCAAATTTCATTTGAGTCTTACCTGAGATTATTTATCTTCTATGTCATTAGAAACTATTTTTATATTATATTAGGGAAGACTTTCAGAGAAGGCAATGGCAACCCACTCCGGTACTCTTGCCTGGCAGATCCCATGGACAGAGGAGCCTGGGAGGCTGCAGTCCATGGGGTCACTAGGAGTCAGACACGACTGAGCAACTTCACTTTCAGTTTTCACTTTCAGGCATTGGAGAAGGAAATAGCAACCCACTCCAGTGCTCTTGCCTGGAGAATCCCAGGGATGGGGAAGCCTGGTGGGCTGCCGTCTCTGGGGTGGCACAGAGTTGGACACGACTGAAGTGACTTAGCAGCAGCAGCAGCAGCAGCAGCAGCAGGGAAGACTTTTGAATTTCTTTGAGAGATAAGTTTTCAATCTGCTATTCTGTAAGTAACAAGAGAAGTATTAAACCAAAGAGGTAGCAGTATTATATAATTTAGCTCTAATTCTTTTGCTATTATGGTGAGCAATTATACATTTCAAATAGAACAAAACTGGAAATCTGGTTATCTGGGTTCTGTCTGCCCAGAGTGGCTTTATGTATTAGTATTTTTCATACCTCTAATAAACTAGTTAACTAAAGGTTATCTAATAATTAAATTTCCTTACATTTCAGAAACTCTATGACATTCTGAAAGTCTGCAAAAATGTGAAAATACAAACTTGAAATGATTCTATTAGTACTGCTTTTCTGTAACTTTTCCACCAAAGTGACTCCAATGGTGAATATCAAGTTCTCCATAACTACCTCATTGGTTGGTCTTGGGTGTAGCCTGAGGCAGCTACATGAAGCAGGATTTTTAAAAAATTTCTAGATTTATCTTTAAATCCACTCCACATTGCATTTCAAAATATATCTAAGTTACCCTTAATATAAAATAGTGTGTTTTATAAAACTTAAGGCACAATTCACACTCTAGCAAGGTATATTATGTTTATTGAATGACACAATATACCCCACAGACCGCCTTATAATCCATATCCTGTTTTGAGAAATAAATACCACCAGCAGAAAAAAAGTTCTCTATGCCAAGGCTGACACTTCAAATGTTAAGAAGCTGAGCAGGAAACACAATGAGTGATTCAGGGCAGTAGTGTAGTAGACTGTGGTGGGCAACATGACAATCTCTGGATAACCTGAAACAACAGTTGCTACTCAAATTCAGTTAGTCTGTTGCCCAGGGTGGCCAAATATTCTGATTCATCAAGCAGGTGAAAGGAGAATTTTATACAAAATTCGTCCTCTTTGTAAAACATAATGCATACAAAATAAAACAGGTTAGGTGGCCAGATTCGGGTCAAATTTTTCTGGTTTTGAGTGCTCAGTTCTAAAGTCTGCTTCAGAAAATGAGCTCAGTTGCACAAGAGAGTGTGTCTCCATGGGGAATAAAGTAGGAAACATTTTCAGTGGGTCAGAGTGAAGGCTATGGACTTCTGAGGGCAACAGGGAAGTTTCTTGCTTTCAGTTAGATCATTAGAAGCTAAAAAGGCATCAAATTTTCACAGTCATCATGAGTAGCTTAGCCTGGAGGCAGAAGGCTAGATCATACAGACTCTAGAGACTGACTTCCAGGTTGATGGGAAAGTTATGTCTGCATTTTACCTTGGAATAATAACAACATATTTGAAAATCAGGTCAAAAAGCTATGGCATGTAAATGAAATCCATTTAGAGCATAGGAGTATTACATATACCAAGCTATGGTACCTATGGCAAATGATGATATGGGGACTTCAACTTTTTCAACGATGTGAGAAAGAAAGCAGAGGAGCAATCATAGACATTCAGAAGCTGCTCTGGTACCCACAGCTAGTCTATAATATGGATTCACTGAATATTAACAATCTCAAAATCTCATAATCCTCAGACAAGATTACTCTAAGAAGCTTGAGTACTGAAGAATTGATGCTTTTGAAATGTGGTGCTGGAGAAAACTCCTAAGAGTCCTTTGGACAGCAAAGACATCAAACCAGTCAATCCTAAAAGAAACCAACCCTGAATACTCATTGGAAGGACTGATGCTAAAGCTGAAGCTCCAATACTTTGGCCACCTGATGCGAAGAACTGACTCATTAGAAAAGACCCTGAGGCTGGGAAAGATTGAAGGCAAAAGGAGAAGAAGGCAGCAGAGGATGAGTTGGTTGGATAGCATCACCGATTCAATGGATTTGAACTTGGGAAAACTTTAGGAGATAGTGAGGGACAGGGAGGCAGAAAGCAGAAACAAAAATCAAGGTCACTTTGGCCACCTGATGGGAAGAGCTGACTCAGTGAAAAGACCCTGATGCTGGGCAAAATTAAGTGTCACCCATAAAATGTCAAACACCTCCATTTCTTGGTTAAGATGAGTGATGGCTACTTTACTAGTCAGATCTCTGTGCTCATTTTATTTCCCTCTCCCCACAGGTAAGATTTAGATACCCATAGAATTGTCTCTGCTTTCTGACAGCCAGCTTAGAGAAAAGCCCAGCTTCCTTAGACCCTCTTCCAAACCTTTTCATAAAGATGCTCTTTCTAATATCCAAGGTAGGCTTCAACAGTACATTAACTGAGAACATCCAGATGTTCAAGAAGGATTTAGAAAAGGCAGAGGAACCAGAGACCAAATTGCCAATATCCATCAGATCATAGAGAAAGCACAGGAATTCCGGAACATCTACTTCTGTTTCACTGACTATGCCAAATCCTTTGACTGTGTGGATCACAACAAACTGGAAAATTCTCCAAGAGATGGGAATACCAGACCACCCTACCTTCCTCCTGAGAAACCTGTATACTGGTCAAGAAGCAACAGTTAGAACCTGACATGGAACAACAGACTGGCTCAAAATTGGGAAAGGAGTACGTCAAGCTGTATATTGTCACCCTGCTTATTTAAATTATGCAGAATATGCAAAATGCCAGGCTGGATGAAGCACAAGCTGGAATCAAGATTGCCAGGAGAAATATCAATAACCTCAGATATGCAGATGACACCACCCTTATGGTGTCAGAACGCTTCAGAAAGCAAAGAAGAACTAAAGAGCCTCTTGATGAGGGTGAAAGAGGAGAGTGAAAAAGCTGGCTGGAAAATCAACTTTCAAAAAGCTAAGATCATGGCATCCGGTTCCATCACTTCATGGTAAATAGATGGGGAAACAATGGAAACAGTGACAGACTTTATTTTCTTGGGCTCCAAAATCCCTGCAGATGGTGACTGCAGCCATGATACCAAAAGACACTTGTTCCTTGGGGGGGAAAAGCTATGACAAACCTATATAGCATATTAAAAAGCAGAGACATTACTTTGCCGACAAAGGTCTGTCTTGTCAAAGCTATGGTTCTTGTCGTGTGCGGATGTGAGACTTGGATCATAAAGAAGGCTGAGCACTGAAGAATTGATGTTTTTGAACTGTGGTGTTGGAGAAGACTCTTGAGAGTCCCTTGGACTGCAAGAAGATCCAACCAGTCCATCCTAAAGCAGATAAATCCTGAATATTCATTGGAAAGACTGATGTTGAAGCTGAAACTCCAATACTTTGGCCACCTGATGTGAAGAGCTGACTCACTGGAAAAGACCCTGATGCTGGGAAAGACTGAAGGCAGGAGGAGAAGGGGACGACAGAGGATGAGATGGTTGGATGGCATCACTGACTTGATGGACATGAGTTTGAGCAAGCTCCGGGAGTTGGTGATGGACAGGGAAGCCTGTGGTGCTGCAGTGCACGGGGTTGCAAAGTGTCAGATATGACTGAGCGACTGAACAACAATATCCTCTTAATAAGACACCAATAGTTCTCTGTGGTGACTGCTCTCCATTGTCACAATGGGGAATGAACTCTCTCTTCACTATAGGTGTGCTCCTGCTGGTCTTTGCCGGAAGGGCCCTGACAGGTGAACAATCAGCGTAGTTTACCACACAATCAATCCATTCAGCTCAAAAGGTGCTGAAGGTGGCTGAAATGACTCTGCTGAGCAGAACATACTTTCCCTGCCAGGTCAGGCTCTACTTCATTCTATTTCTGCTCCTTTCATGTTCTTGAATAGGCATTTTAATTTTTTTCTGTCTCTGATGATGGAGAGGGTTTGTCAACCTCCCTGAGAGTCATTTTTCAGATAGCAAATAACCAGTGTCTACACATTTACTCTTATGTGACCTTACTCAAAAAGCTAGTTCCTCTTAAAATGATCAAATTGAAAGCAAAAATATTGTTGTGAGGAAAACAGACTTCAAGGAAGGCAATATACAATTTTTTGTTTTCTACATTCTCTTTTAGTTGCACAAAAGGAAAGCAATTAAATTCCAAAATGCTATTAAGCATTGCATTTAACAGGAAAATATATTCTTCTTTGTGTGACTTCAGAAGACAACAAATGGAGTCATGTTTAGTACAGGATGTAGTCTGGCAAATTTGTAGGCACAAGGGAATGATTATATTCAGTTTGAGTAAATGAGGGTTAAGACAGTGAAATGTAAAACCGGGATATCCAACATTATTAGAAGCCTGCAGCATTTCCTTGACATTAATTCTGATGATAACACAGAGATAGGTATGCTGACGTTTACCAACAACTTAAAATATCAGAATTGTTAAACGTTGATTATGGATTTGAAAACAAAAATATAAAGATAAAAATAAGACAATGACCCATAATCCTGCTGATCTGTTAAATGTAACATATATACACCGAATAAATATAAAATAGAAAGTTACAAGGAAAATGTCTATTTTTCCTCTTGCTTTCATATTATTTTCCTTAATATAACCCTTGTTGATAATTTCTATGCATCCTTTGAAAATGTGATATTTCAACAAGATACCAGAACACTTACTAGAAGAACGTTCTAATAAACTTATTAGAAGAGCTTTAAAATGTTGTATAATTCTAAATGCTGGTGGTTACAGAGAAACCGTAACTCTTGTACACTGCTGGTTAGAATATAAAATGATATGGTTACTCTGGAAAGTTGTTTGGTGTCTCTTTAAAAAGTTAAACATTAACTATATGAACCGGAAATCACATCCTTGGGCATTTAATCCAGAGAAATGAAAACTTCTATTAACATACACCAAAAAAATTAAATAAAATAAAAAGCTGTGTGTAAATGTTCATGGAAGCTTTATTTACAAAAGCAAAAACTGAAACAACCCAAATGTCCTTTAGTGAATGGTTAAACAAATTCTAGCACATTCATATAATGAACATATTCATCAATAAAAAAGGACAAACTACTTGTATATGTAAACAAACTGTTCTTAAGGGCATTATGCTTAGGGGAAAAATCAGTCTCAAAAGTAATTCCATTTAAATAACATCTTAAAAATGATAAAATTCTAGGCTAACAGGAGTTGTTGGTTGTTAGTGGTTGTTAGAGTGTGCGTGGGATATAAAAGGATAGCAGAAAGGAGTTCCTTGGAGCTGATGGAACAGTTCTTGATTGGTGGTAGCTACAGATCTCTATATATGGAAAAAAGTACAGAATCACACACACAGAGGAATGTATGTAAAACAGTGAAAACTCAGTAAGATCTGTAGTATTGCACCAGAGTCAGTTTTGCGGTTTTGATAAAGTACTGTGCTTATACAAGTTATTATCTTTGAGGGATGCAAGATGAAATATAGGCAACTATTTCTACACTATTTTTTGCAGCCTCTTGTGAGTCTATGATGATTTCAACATAAAAATGTGTTTTTTTTTTTTTTAGTTACAGATATACCAGCTGTAAAATTAGGATACTTTTGGCTACAAGTAGTTCAGTTGAGTTCAGTCACTCAGTCATGTCTGATTCTTCACGACCCCATGTACCACAGCATGCCAGGCCTCCCTGTCCATCACCAACTCCCAGAGTCCACCCAAACCCATGTCCATTGAGTCGGTGATGCCATGCAACCATCTCATCCTCTATCATCCTCTTCTCCTCCTGCCTTCAATCTTTTCCAGCATCAGGGTCTTTTCTAATGAGTCAGCTCTTCGCATCAGGTGGCCAAAGTATTGGAGTTTCAGCTTCATCATCAGTCTTTCCAATGAACACCCAGGACTGATCTCTTTTAGGATGGACTGGTTGGATCTCCTTGCAGTCCAGGGGACTTTCAAGAGTCTTCTCCAACACCACAGTTCAAAAGCATCAATTCTTTGGTGCTCAGCTTTCTTTATAGTCCAACTCTCACATCCATACATGACTACTGGAAAAACCATAGCCTTGACTAGGCGGACCTTTTTTGGTAAAGTAATGTCTCTGCTTTTTAACATGCTGTCTAGGTTGGTCATAACTTTCTTTCCAAGGAGTAAGTGTCTTTTAATTTCATGGTTGCAGTCACCATCTGCTGTGACTTTGGAGCCCCCCCAAATAAAGTCAGCACTGTTTCCACTGTTTCCCATCTATTTGCCATGAAGTGATGGGACTGGATGCCATGATCTTAGTTTTCTGAATGTTGAGCTTTAAGCCAACTTTGTCACTCTCCTCTTTCACCCTCATTTAGAGCCTCTTTAGTTCTTCTTCACTTTCTGCTATAAGGATGGTGCTACAAGTAGTAGAAAATTCTAATTCAATTGGCTTAAAAAATAGAAATATATCTTGCTATCTAATCCAACAAGAAATATGGAGATAGGTTAGCTCTGGGACTAAGTAATTAAGTGTTCATCAAAATCAACAAAAATGCAGGATGTTTCTACAGTTCTGCTCTGTCATCATTAGCAAATAAATGTGGTCCTTAGGCTAACTTGTATCATGGCCCCAAGATGGCTATCAAAGTTAAAAGTTATCACATCCAGTAGTAGAGGGACCATTTCCTATTAGTATCTCTTTTATTAATAATCATAGAGGTAAACATTTTCCAGAAGCCCTTCTGATAGCTCTTGTTCATGTCTCATTGGCAGGGTCACATGCCAACTCCTAAAGCAAATGCTGGGGCTAGGGGAGATGGAGGGGGTGTCAGGGTGGGGGAGAGAGAATGCAGGAATGGAACCACCATGACTGACGAAAACCAAGCATGATCAACTCCAGAGGTTTCAAAAGAATGGGTGGATATAAGTAAGAGTTAAATCAATGCACACAGAGACAACAAGATATCATACAGCCACAAAAATGAACTAGATATTTATGGGCTGATAAAAAATCCTCAAAATATAAATGGAAAAACAAGTTACAGAAGCATATATATAACATAATGCTTATTGGGAAGATTTTTCAAAAGGATAACAAGCAATATTCATGTTATGAACTGAAAGTTTGAGTCCCCTCAAAACTCACACTGAAATTCTAAGCCCTGAGGTGTTGGTATTAGAGGATAAGGAGTCTGGGAGGTAATTAGGTCATGAGGATAGTACCCAACCATACATATGCCAGAAGCAGACCCACCCTATACACTGGATCTGCTGGTGCTTTCCTCTTAGACTTTCCAGCTTCCAGAAATGTGGGAAATAAATGTTTATTGTTTAAGCTTCTAGTCTACTGTATTTTTATTAAAGCAGCTCAAACTGACTAAAACAGTATATTCTAATTCCTTGTTTTTCATCATTTCCTTTAGAATCTCTATTTTATTTAAAAAAATACACATTTATTTGATGAATAGGGCAAGTTCCTATAACTTCACTAGTACCAAACATATACATTTTTGCCAATTTAATAGATTTTAAAAGGGCTGTCACTATTGTTTAAACATATCTTTTAACAAGTGAGATTAAACATCTCTTCATATTCTTTTGACATTTGGCTTTATTTTCTTTAACATTTTCAATCAAATTGTGTTTCTTTTACTTACTCAATTATACAAATCTTTATACACCCAAGGAAATTACCTTTTAATCTGTCACTACAGTTGCAAAAATTTTCCATCTTTGTTATTTTGTTTTACTTTGTTGATAATATACTTGACTATGCAGAACTTTCTAATTTTCATATAATAAAATTTGTCAAGTTCCCCCTTTTTAGCTTTTATAACCTGCTTTGAAAGGCTTTTTTCTGTAACATTATAAATAAATCCACCCAGTTGTCTTGTAGAACTTTCTCAGTGGTATAAATGTTCTATGTCTTTACTATTCAATATGGTAGCCACCTAGCCCCAAGGGGCTGAGTACTTGAAATGCAGTTAGTAAACCACAGGAGTTGAATTTTTAATTTTATTTAATTTTAAAGTAAATAGTTACAAGTGATGATGCTACTACGTTGGATAGTGCAATTATAAAATCTTTGTTTTTACTTTCTAAAATATCCAAATGTTTGTGTCATTAGGAATCTATTTGGATAAAAGAGTGGATAATCAGGATTTAAATCAGTGACTTCTGTCTTATATTAAGAATACATATTTAAGATTTGAATGAAAGTTGTGGAAAGCATCCCCCACAAAATAAATATGTAGAGATAGAGACAGAGTTCTGCATCTTATATTCCAGTGGCATGAAATAAACAATACACAAGTACATCATAAATCAAGATAACTTCTGATGATGATAAAAATCAAGAAAGAAATGAGCCAGAGTTATGAGATAGAGACTGACTGTATGAGAGGGAGGGTGGGAGACACTTCTTCACCGACAACAGACAGGCTAGGCCCTTCGAAGGAGGGGACATTTGAGCTGGAAACTCAATGATAGGTAGGAGCCAGCAATCCGAAGAGCTGGATAAAGAGCATACTAAGCTGAAGAGCAACACAGGCAAAAGCTTGAATACAGAAGTAAGTTTCATTCCTTGGAGGTCAGATAAGACAACTGCTATAGTTAGAGCCTAGTGACTGACGGAAGAGTGAGATGGCAAGAGATGAGCAGGCTCGGGGATCACATTGTATCTCTGCTCAATTGTAAAACTAAAATTTGAACAAGCTCAGTAAGTAGACCAAATTCACACATGGGTGAAGTGGCCGAGTCTAGATTCTAGTTACTCCAGAGTCCCTACTTTCAACCACGGCAGTGCTCATCCCATGGTGTCCTTCTCATTCCAGTCTGTTTCTGTATGACTTAAATAACGTGATACAACACTTATTTTTTCCTCTAGTCTCATTTCTTGCTGCTGCTAAGTCGCTTCAGTCGTGTCTGACTCTGTGCGGCCCCATAGATGGCAGCCCACCAGGCTCCCCCATCCCTGGGATTCTCCAGGCAAGAGTACTGGAGTGGGTTGCCATGTCCTTCTCCATCATTTCTTGCTATCAATATTCTATTATCCCAAACTATTGACGTGTCCTCAGAGAAGTCATCCTGGCTCTGTTCTAATGGCTCCTTATGCCTGTAAAGCCCTCTCTTCCCATTTATGCCTCATAAACAGTTACTCATCTCAATTATATTCTAATCCTATGATCTTCCTGAACTTTTGCCTGTCCTGCTGCTCCTGCAGGTACACTGACCACTCCCTGAATAGCCCATGATAGGCTGTACACACTGCCACAGAGCTACTTGTGACATTTGATGGCATGTTTTGCTAATATTTTGTCACTTCCAAGTAAGTCTCCTTAATACCATAGATCATTTCTTACTCATCTTAGCACATGGTCTGATACACACATTTTTATGAATGAATGACTAAATTAATGAGTCAGTTTCCCCAGAAGGACACACCTTACATTCTGTCCCCTGTTATGAACCAAAACAAGCACACTATGTTGCTCAGCTGATAACGCCAATAAAGGCTCTATTTGTTTGGAAGTGTGGAGCTGAGGTTTGACTGGTGCTTCAGCCCCACTGCTGACTTCCTAATATATTAAGATAATGCTTTCAAGCTTTCCGTATAGTCAAATTAAGTCCTCTAATAATGAGCCTATCATTTTTATCTTTCTCTTGAGTTCTTAGTTAATAATTATTCAATTCTTTACTCAGCATATTCTGGAAAGCCTAGTCTATTATTGTCAAAACCTACACAGACTTAATGCTTTGTATTCATGCTGTGTTAAACATTCAGGAAGCTCAGAAAATTATATAATGAACATGATTCTCAAGCTATCATTTGAGTATCTAACACTAAAAATCACTCTCTCATTAAAGAGGGACTTAAATAGCTTTGCCTTGAATGAGTCAGTAGCTTGGTATGATCCAAGTTTCATTTTCTATGTCATGACTTAGTGTAATTTAACACGGATTGAGCAAGCTAAGTAAATATAAATTGATGTTTTTCAAGAATGATGCTTTAATCATTTAGATCTCTATGTGGCTTACATCTATAGTCATTATGGAGAGAAACCAAGAAACAGAATTGAAGCAATGTCATACTCATTGGAGAATTACTGGTTATCTAATGTGTGTGAACAAAGTGACCTTGTCAATAGCAAATGAAACATCAAGTACTGTGGAATTTTAAAGTGATATAATGAAGTATCAGAGCCAAGGCCTACCTTAGACCAGATGATTTAGAAAAAAACATTTATTGTCACTACCTAGGACCTTCCTTTCAATGTCTAATCTACTTGTAAGAGTAGAGTAAAATTTCTGATAATGCCATCTGGTTGGGAAGTGTAATACCACCATGATAATTTGTTCTAATTAAAGCACTCCAACATGGGAGGGCCATTAACAGCTGACATGTGGAGGAAGGTCATAAGACATGCCAAAGTGTCTAACCGTGCTTTTGGTGGAACAATTCATACAATTGAATATTTTGCCAAGAATATAAAAGTTTCAACTTTTACTTCCAGTATAGCTATGCAATACATCCTGAATCTTACCTTTGCAGACAACACTACGAACTTGGGACAAAAACAACATAAAGCAAATCAGAAATGTTCTACCACCATAGGATGACTAAAAGAAGACTGAGTCTGGAGGAAAGTCGCTTGGAGGAAGGGGCCAGCAGTGTGAGTTGCTCATTTCTAGAGCTTTTAGCCTGAGAGCCATTCATTGTCAGAAGCATGTCATTCTCTACTCACATGTTTCTCTTGCTCAAAATACACAATATCCTATACAATACCTTATATCCTATATGATATCTTATATCATATATGATGAACTCAAAACTTTCAAAAAATATCATCCAAAGCCCTTCGTGAAAAGGTATGACTTTACAACTTTATATCATTTCATTTACCAGGTTTTCTAAGTTTCTGGACTCCTATTCAGGCCAACTCCATCTCTTGGGCACTAGATCCTGTTTTCAATTGCCAGCTCAAAAACATGATTCCTGGGGTTGTTCCCTTTCTTGTCTGCCTCATTCCTTTTCTCCTCTAAACCCTGTATCCCTTCAGCTACTGCTCCAGCTCTTGGATCCTTTTTATAACATAAGTCCTTGAGAGAGTTGTCTGTAGTCTTTCTAGTTACTCTCTCCCGAACCTCCTCCAATTATGCTTTCTGCTTTCAGTCCTCCACTGACACTGCTCTTGTTAAATCATGAATGGCTTTTCAGTTGTTAAATCAAAGCAATTGAATCACAGTCCCCAAACTACATAAACCACCAATAGCAGCAGCATATATGACCCCTGCCTTTTCCTTAAAACACCTTATTCTTGCCCTTTGGGATGCCATGGTGGCTCAGATGGTAAAGAATCCTCCTGCAATGCAGGAGATCCAGGTTCATTCCCTGGGTTGGGAAGATCCCCTGGAGAAGGGAATGGCTACCCATGCCAGTATTCTTGCCTGGAGAATCCCATGAACAGAGGAGTCTGAGAGGGTACAATCCTTGGGGTCACAAAGAGTCAGACATGACTGAGCAACTAAAACTTTTTCAATGTGGGATGCCGTGTTCTCCAAGATCTCCTTTCCCTCAATACCTTTTCCTTCTCTCTCTCCGTTACTGGATACTTCTTACCTTCTGAGTCTCTAAAGATTGGAGTCTTTGAGAATAATTTCTCAGAAACATGCTCTTTCTACACTCCATTCCTAGGTAATCACATCTAATTCTAATGTTTTGAATATAAACAATATATTTCAGTTCAGTTCAGTTCAGTTCATTTCAGTCACTCAGTCATGTCTGACTCTTTGCGACCCCATGAATTGCAGCATGCCAGGCCTCCCTGTCCATCACCAACTCCCAGAGTTCACTCAGACTAATGTCCATTGAGTAGGTGATGCCATCCAGCCATCTCATCCTCTGTTTCCCCTTCTTCTCCTGCCCCCAATTCCTCCCAGCATCAGAGTCTTTTACAATGAGTCAGCTCTTCGCGTGAGGTGGCCAAAGTACTGGAACTTCAGCTTTAGCATCATTCCTTCCAAAGAACACCCAGGACTGATCTCCTTTAGGATGGACTGGTTGGATCTCCTTGCAGTCCAAGAGACTCTCAAGAGTCTTCTCCAACACCACAGTTCAAAAGCATCAATTCTTCAGCGCTCAGTCTTCTTCACAGTCCAACACTCACATCCATACATGACTATCGGAAAAACCATAGCCTTGACTAGATGGACCTTAGTCGGCAAAGTAATGTCTCTGCTTTTGAATATGCTATCTAGGTTGGTCATAACTTTTCTTCCAAGGAGTAAGTGTCTTTTAATTTCATGGCTGCAATCACCATCTGCAGTTATTCTGGAGCCCCCTAAAATAAAGTCTGACACTTTCCACTGTTTCCCCATCTATTTCCCATGAAGTGATGGGACCAGATGCCATGATCTTCATTTTCTGAATGTTGAGCTTTAAGCCAACTTTTTCACTCTCCTCTTTCACTTTCATCAAGAGGCTTTTTAGTTCCTCTTCACTTTCTGCCATAAGGGTGGTGTCATCTGCATATCTGAGTTATCGATATTTCTCCCGGCAGTCTTGATTCCAGCTTGTGCTTCTTCCAGCCCAGTGTTTCTTATGACGTACTCTGCATATAAGTTAAATAAGCAGGGTGACAATATACAGCCTTGACATACTCCTTTTCTTATTTGGAAGCAGGCTGTTGTTCCATGTCTAGTTCTAACTGTTGCTTCCTGGCTTGCATATAGGTTTCTCAAGAGGCAGGTCAGGTGGTCTGGTATTCCCATCTCTTTCAGAATTTTCCACCGTTTATTGTGATCCACACAGTCAAAGGCTTTGGCATAGTCAATGAAGTGGAAATAGATGTTTTTCTGGAACTCTCTTGCTTTTTTGATGATCCAACAGATGCTGGCAATTTGATCTCTGGTTCCTCTGTCTTTTCCAAAATGAGCTTGAACATCTGGAAGTTCACAGTTCACGTATTGCTTAAACCTGGCTTGGAGAATTTTGAGCATTACTCTACTAGTGTGTGAGATGAGTGAAACTATGTGGTAGTTTGAACATTTTTTTGCATTGCCTTTCTTTGGGATTGGAATGAAAACTGACCTTTTGGAGTCTTTAGGGTTTTTATGTAGAGGATCATGTCATCTGCAAACAGTGAGAGTTTTACTTCTTCTTTTCCAATTTGGATTCCTTTTATTTCTTTTTCTTCTCTGATTGCTGTGGCCAAAACTTCCAAAACTATGTTGAATAGTAATGGTGAAAGCGGGCACCCTTGTTTTGTTCCTTCCTTAGGGGAAATGCTTTCAATTTTTCACGATTGATTGAGGATAATGTTTGCTGTGGGTTTGTCATATATAGCTTTTATTATGTTGAGATATGTTCCTTCTATGCCTGCTTTCTGGAGTTTTTATCATAAATGGATGTTGAATTTTGTCAAAGGCTTTCTCTGCATCTATTGAGATAATCGTATGGCTTTTATTTTTCAATTTGTTAATGTGGTGTATTACACTGATTGATTTGTGGATATTGAAGAATCCTTGCATCCCTGGGATAAAGCCCACTTGGTCATGGTGTATGATCTTTTACATCATCATGGTGTATGATCTTAAGAAGATCATATTGCTAGAATTTTGTTAAGGATTTTTGCATGTAGGTTCATAAGTGATATTGGCCTGTAGTTTTCTTTTTTGTGGTATCTTTGTCAGGTTTTGGTATTAGGGTGATGGTGGCCTCATAGGATGAGTTTGGAAGTTTATCTTCCTCTGCAATTTTCTGGAAGAGTTTGAGTAGGATAGGTGTTAGCTCTTTTCTAAATTTTTGGTAGAATTCAGCCATGAAGCCATCTGGACCTGGGCTTTCATTTGCTGGAAGATTTCTGATTACAGTTTCAATTTTCATGCTTGTGATGGATCTGCTAAGATTTTCTATTTCTTCCTGGTTCAGTTTTGGAAAATTGTACTTTTCTAAGAATTTGTCCATTTCTTCCACATTGTCCATTTTATTGGCATATAATTGCTGATAGTAGTCTCTTATGATCCTTTGTATTTCTGTGTTGTCTGTTGTGATCTCTCCATTTTCATTTCTAATTTTATTGATTTGATTTTTTTCCCTTTGTTTCTTGATGAGTCTGCCTAAGTTTTGTCAATTGAAGAGACATGTGTACCCCAGTGTTCATCACAGCACTGTTCATAATAGCCAGGACATGGAAGCAACCTAGATGTCCATCAGCAGATGAATGGATAAGAAAGCTGTGGTACATATACACAATGGAGTATTACTCAGCCATTAAAAAGAATACATTTGAATCAGTTCTAATGAGGTGGATGAAACTGGAGCCAATTATACAGAGTGAAGTAAGCCAGAAAGAAAAACACCAATACAGTATACTAACACATATATATGGAATTTAGAAAGATGGTAACGATAACCCTGTATGCGAGACAGCAAAAGAGATACAAATGTATACAATAGTCTTTTGGACTCTGTGGGAGAGGGAGAGGGTGGGATGACTGTGGAGGATGGCATTGAAACATGTATACTATCATGTAAGAAAGGAATCGCCAGTCTAGGTTCAATGCATGATACTGGGTGTGTGGGGCTTGTGCACTGAGATGACCCAGAGGGATGGTATGGGGAGGGAGGTGGGAGGAGGGTTCAGGATGGGGAACACATATATACCTGTGTTGGATTCATGTTGATGTATGGCAAAACCAATACAATATTGTATAGTAATTAACCTCCAATTAAAATAAATAAGTTTATATTAAAAAATAAATGGTCATTGTGATACAGATAAAAAAATAAAATAAAATAAAATAAAACAGGTTGAAAACAACAAAAAATAGAAAACTGATCTTTTCCAGTCCTGTGACCACTGCTGAGTTTTCCAAATTTGTTGGCATATTCAGTGCAGCACTTTCACAGCATCATCTTTCAGGATTTGAAATAGCTCAACTGAAATTCCATCACCACCTCCACTAGCTTTGTTTGTAGTGATGCTTTCTAAGGCCCACTTGACTTCACATTCCAGGATGTCTGGCCCTAGGTGAGTGATCACACCATAGTGATTATCTTGGTCGTGAAGATCTTTTTTGTACAGTTCTGTGTATTCTTGCCACTTCTTCTTAACATCTTCTGCTTCTGTTAAGTCCATACCATTTCTGTCCTTTATCGAGCCTATCTTTGCCTGAAATGTTCCCTTGGTATCTCTAATTTTCTTGAAGAGATCTCTAGTCTTTCGCATTGTGTTGTTTTCCTCTATTTCTTTGTATTGATTGCTGAGGAAGGCTTTTTTATCTCTTCTTGCTATTCTTTGGAAAGCTACATTCAGATGCTTATATCTTTCCTTTTCTCCTTTGCTTTTTGCTTCTCTTCTTTTCACCTCCCCAGACAGGCATCACTATGAACAAAGCTAGTGAAGGTGATGGAATTCCAGTTGAGCTATTTCAAATCCTGAAAGATGATGCTGTGAAAGTGCTGCACTCAATATGCCAGCAAATTTGGAAAACTCAGCAGTGGCCACAGGACTGGAAAAGGGCAGTTTTCATTCCAATCCCAAAGAAAGGCAATGCCAAAGAATGCTCAAACTACCACACAATTGCACTCATCTCACACGCTAGTAAAGGCCTCCCCAGACAGCAGTTTTGCTTTTTTGCATTTCTTTTCCAGGGGGAAGGTCTTGACCCTTGTCTCCTGTACAATATCACGAACCTCCATCCATAGCTCATCAGGCACTCTATCTATCAGATCTAGTCCCTTAAATCTATTTCTCACTTCCACTGTACAATCATAAGGGATTTGATTTAGGTCATACCTGAATGGTCTAGTGGTTTTCCCTACTCTCTTCAATTTAAGTCTAAATTTGGCAATAAGAAGCTCATGATCTGAGCCACCGTCAGCTCCTGGTCTTGTTTTGCTGATTGTATAGAGCTTCTCCATCTTTGGCTGCAAAGAATATAATTAATCTGATTTCAGTGTTGACAATCTGGTGATGTCCATGTGTAGAGTCTTCTCTTGTGTTGTTGGAAGAGGGTGTTTGCTATGACCAGTGCGTTCTCTTGGCAAAACTCTATTAGCTTTTGTCCTGCTTCATTTCACATTCCAAGGCCAAATTTGCCTGTTACTCCACATATTTCTTGACTTCTTACTTTTGCATTCCAGTCCCCTATAATGAAAAGGACATCTTTTTTGGGGTGTTAGTTCTAAAATATCTTGTAGGTCTTCATAGAACCATTCAACTTCAGCTTCTTCAGCATTACTGGTTGGGGCATAGACTTGGATTACTGTGATATTGAGTGGTTTGCCTTGGAAACGAACAGAGATCATTCTGTCATTTTTGAGATTGCATCCAAGTACTGCATTTCAGACTCTTTTGTTGACCATGAAGGCTACTCCATTTCTTTTAAGGGATTCCTGCCTGCAGTAGTAGATATAATGGTCATCTGAGTTAAATTCACCCATTCCAGTCCATTTTCGTTCACTGATTCCTAGAATGTCAATATTCACTCTTGCCATCTCCTATTTGACCACTTCCAATTTGCCTTGATTCATGGACCTAAACAATATATTTAGTGATCATGAATTTATGTATCAAGCTCAATCTCTTCACTGAACCTTTATCTGTGATATCTAACTGCCTAGTCAGCATCTCCAACTTGGATATCCAATAGATGTCTCAGACTTTATATTTCATAAACTGAATTCTTGATTCCAACCCCACACCCACCTTGTTGCCCAGCTTTTTTTCCCAATCAATAACAACTCTGCCCCTTCCTGTTGGAGTCAGGTCCAACATCTTAGTATCATCTTTCATTCAACTCTTTCTCTCAAGGTTTTAAATCCAACGAACTAGCAAAATCTATTGGTTCTACCTTCAAAATACATCCCAAATTATCACTTATCACTGCCACCCTAGTCTGAGCTTTACTATCCAGAAATACCAGAGAAAAATAAGCTACAGTTCAATAAACACCTTCTACTATCACCAAAACAAAAGGGAAATATTATCTGTGCTGTAGCTGGTGTGCAGGAAATGGTGATGACACTTCCACAACTATGGTTTCTCCAGCGGTCTTATATGGATGTGAGAGTTGGACTATGAAGAAAGCTGAGCACTGAAGAATTGACACTTTTGAACTGTGGTGTTGGAGAAGACACTTGAGAGTCCTTTGGACTGCAAGGAGATCCAACCAGTCCACCCTAAAGGAAATCAGTCCTGACTATTCATTGGAACGACTGATGCTGAAGCTGAAACTCCAATACTTTGGCCACCTGATGCGAAGAACTGACTCACTGGGAAAGACCCTAATCCTGGGAAAGATTGAAGGCAGGAGAAGGGGATGACAGAGGATGAGATGGTTGGATGGCATCACTGACTCTATGGACATGAATTTCAACAAGTTCTGGGAGTTGGTGATGGACAGGTAAGCCTAGTGTGCTGCTACCGATGGGGTTGCAGAGTCAGACATGACTGAGTGACTGAACTGAATGGCCACAGTGAACAGTGTACTGCACTAGGAATCAAGAGAAGGAGGCGTCTGATCTAACAGATGCAAGTGACTCTGAGACCGTCCACTTCATTTCATTTTGTTCATCTATTTAGTATTGTATTTATTCACTCAACCACACTGCATTCTGTTTATAATACATGGGCCTCTTGTAAATACATGGTCTTCTATGAGCAGGGACCATTATTTCTTCCTGATAAGACTGAAGTAGGTACTTAAAAAGTGTTTATTGGCATAGAAATTAGTTTTGAAGGTTTTATTTAGGTTGAATTTGGTGTAGATAGTAAGAAAGTGAAATCAAGAAATATTTCAACAATCCAGATAGAGATGATAGGAACCAGTGCCTATGATATGAACCAATGCACATTGAATGGAGATAAAGGAGCTAATTGCGTAGCTAAGTTTCACTTAGAGGGACAAGAATTGGATGAATAATTTAGGTATAAGGTAGGATTCACTAATGACCTTAATGTTTCTAGCCTGGGAAAATATGTAGATGGGATTGTCATTAGCTAATGTAATGAAAGCAGAAGGATGAGGCTGAAAAAATGTAGAGACTGAAAAACTAGTGAGACACGTTTTAGATATGTTTTACTGAAGTGTTTTTGCACATTGAGTTGAAAATGCTCAATAGTAATTTGCAAACCACGTGTGAAGCTGGGTCTGGGGCATGTGTGATGGGTGACTTCAGTAACGAACACTACCAGGGTGGATAAAACTGGCTAGAAAGTATGTAAAGAAAGAAAAAAGAACAATCCTAAATTCTGGAGACACAAGTCAAGAGGCAGATGGAGAAGTTGATATAGCAGAGTTAGAAAAACTATGCTCAGTGGACAAGAAGAAAACCAAAATAATATCAGAAGCCAATGGGAATAAATCTTCAAGATGAAGGGATTAGTTATTACCACCAAAGTCCACAAAGAAATGAAATAAGATGAGAACTAAAAGAAGACAATTGATGGTTTCCATTAGTCCTTTTGACCTAGTAGCCAAGATAAATCAGATAGCAAAACAGTGAATACAGGAGTGAGGTTAAAACAGATGCACCCTTTCCAGAAGTCCTGTGATGTCAGGAAGGAGAGATAGGACATTAAGGATCAAGGCAGGATTGGTACACATTTTCTTTTAAAATAAAGAGATTTGATTGTGTTTTTAGGGTCCAAAGAAGAAGGAATAATAATAGCTAAGATATTATAGACAGGACAAAAAGAAAAATCAGCAAAATCTCAGAGAAGATGAAGCTCTAAAGTATAGAATGAGAAAATGACAAAAAAGAGAAAAGACATACATTCACACCTTCCAAAAACATATTTACTGAGCATTTATTATATGCTAGGCACTGTTCCAGATCCTTGGGATATATATATATATATGAAGAAAACAAACAAAGAAGCCTGCCCTTATGGAGTTTATATTCTAGAAAAATTGATGGGGGGGATGTAATAGAACAAAGAACACAATAAATATATAAATTAAGGTTTGTTAGAAGGTGAAAAATGCCACTGAGTAAAAAATACAGCATTTGGTGGGGTAGATAAGGGAGACTGAGAGAGTCAAGATGGGAGACTGAGGTATAATTTTTTCACATCATTATAAAGTAGAGATTATTGAAAAAGTAAGACTTGAAGAAAATGAGGGGATTAGGCTGGTGTTATATGGACAAAAGGAAAGGACGGGCACATAGATATATATGGAGGTTGAGAGGGAAAATTGCATTTTTAGTATCACAGAAATAAAGATAAATTAGCTAGCAAAAGAAAAATTATTGGTGAAATTTAGCTAAATGTTTATTGGTAGGAAGAAAGAGAAAAAAAAAGAATAACATATGGGCCTTTGTATTTATGAGCTCAGTGTCCATGGATTCAACCAGGTACAGACTGAAAAAAAACTTTTTTAATTCCAGGAAGCTCCAAAAAGTGAAACTTGAATTTGTCCCATGCTGGTGATATTTACATAGCATTTACATTGTATCAGGGATTATAAGTAAACTAAAGATGATTTAAACTGTATGGGAAGACACATATGGCTTTGTGCAAACACTATGTTTTATATAAGGGACTCGTACATCTGCAAACTTCAGCATCTCTGGTGGTTCTGGAATCAATTCCCCGTGGATCCTGAGGGCTGACTGCAATCTCCAGATGGTTCTCTGGGGAGCCACTCTGGTATCTCTGGTTAGTGTATTAAACATCTGTTAGCAGGGGAGTCAATCAAAGGTCACAAAAGCCCCACAATTACTAGAATCTGCTCCTGTCAGTCACACTACAGAGAATCTAAGTAGGTAGTTCCGTCTCATTATTACAAAACAGCCAAGCAAGGAATTTCACAGTTACGTCTCATACTTCTCTTTACTGATTCATTTGGTTAGTAATAATTTATTATTAAACTAAATTTACTCAGCATGCTCTTGCAGATAGTAAATAATGCCTCTAAACTCACATATGAAGCAAATTTAAATAAAATTACACACTATCTTTCAACTGAAAACAGTAACAACATCAAGGAAAAGTCAGTCTAGATGAGGAGGAAATTCTGAGACTTAATGAAACCAAGAAAGAATGATTACATACCTTATGTCCAATTTTCTCACATGTTCTGTATTTTCAGAAACCAGGAGAGTATGACACTCAACTGAAAATGGTATTGTTCCAGCCACAGTGATGTACACTCAAAACTTCTCATGGTGAAGAGCCCCCTGAAAGATGAAACCTCAGATTTTCACAAAAACCACTGCAGAAGCTGAGGACTTTCCATGAACTCTGAAAGGTTATAGCGTAAGACTGAGAAAAGCTATTCTGATTTGCCGCCTGTCTGAAAGCAGGTAGAAGGATATTGTGTTCCTCCTCCATCCACTGAGTCCCCATGCAGAGACTCTAACTCAGGAAACAATTTTTAAATATAATGTCAGTTCTTGATTGGTATTCCTCAAGTAGGCAGATCATGCCTCCCTTTCTCTGTAGTTTCTCTGCATCCATCAAGAGGCAATAAACCAAGCAGGCCTATACTGACTGTGGCACAGTCTAATCTAGGATATACAGACCACACCAAGAGGTACTCTAGCTGGGAATAGAAATTCCCCAGCAGAAAAAACCCTGGCAAGTGGTTTGTACTATAATTATAGTTTCTCATGGATTGCATCTGTTCAAAATGTCAGATTGCCAAAAAGAGGGAGCAGGGGAAGCTCCCACCTCAGTACAGCCAAGATGCATTAAACAAATGCCTGCTGAACACGAGGAAGTTGTCTGGATGCTGTCCACCTCAATCTTGCCTCTAAACAGTAGACTTGACAGGGGGATTTGACCAATACCCAAGCTGACACTGAGAAAAGCCCAGGGAATTCCACACATCCAGTCCTTTGACAAAGAGAGTGTATAGATATTTCCTGCCTTGTTTCAATCAAAGTGAGAGAAAAGCTTTGGCCCCATGAGAGTATTTGCAGAATAAGGAGAAAGGAACATTATCCTACACGTTCAGAGTAATAGCAGATGAGTGAAATCACTTCTTACAAGAAATAAGTATTTTTGGAAAACATGTGTCCCTCAAGGACCCAAGAAGCAACTGTCTATATATAAAGAAAATCACAAGAAGTTAATGGCAAGGTAAAAATATAACAGGACAAGTTGCAAAGATATTAAATTAAGATATAAAATGAGCCTAATGCATTGCAAAAGAGTATAAAGAAATGAAGATTTCACTAGATAAAGTTTAAAGGAAAGAAAGTTCAAAGGAAAGAAAAGCAGAAATGTTATATCAGAATTTAAAATCATAGATGTAGAAAAATATCTTGGGGAAATGAGTCCAAAACCCATGAATAGCTTTTGGTGGAGCACTGAAACCAGAAACTTAACGGAAATCAAAGAGAGTAAAATCCAGATCACATATCTTATCTAAACTCTACCATTCCCCATATGCCCACATTTATAACTGTAGCCTCCAACACTAGGAAAGTAAAAGGGAAGCAACCTCATTCTCAAAGAATGATTTGGAGGGAAAGAGAAAACAGACTCAGACTAAGTGTGATGAACACTACAGAGAATTAACCCACATTACGTTAGAGTATAAGAAGATCTGGGCAGAACCACTGAAACATAAGCAAGAGGAAAAGCAGAGGGATGGCAGCTCTGCCAGTATTCTGAATATTGGATGGCTTGCATCGGCCCTTCTCCCCAGCCCCTTTCCACACATCTCCCTCCTACACTAACACCTTGGAAGGCTGATGCTCACCACATTTATCTGCTGGCTTCCTACTGGAAGACACTTGCAAAAGGTTGGAAGAAAGGAGAGGAATGAGGCTGGGGAGTTTATTCTCTGTCATCTGACTTCATGTGACCATGGAGAAGCCTGACCCTTTCTTAAAAGGACACAGTTTCTATCAGGCAGCCTTCTCCCCAGCTGCCTTCTCCACAGCTGCCTTCTCCGCAGCTTCTTCTTCTCTAGGCTCCAGGAGGTAAACCATCTCTTCACCACTTTAGGCTTGAGGGTGGTAATGGTTCCCGGGTGTTGCTGGCCTAGGGATGCTGCTGATTTGGGCATCCTGGAAACCTGCAGTTACCTTTGTAAAGTTTCTTTATTAAACTTTCCTCAGTAATACAGGTTTTCATGTACCATCTACTTCCTGCCAGGACCTTAATTGAAACATATATTGTAATAAATAAAGTAAAACAAAGTAAGAGAAACAGCATGCAAAAGGGAGAGAAACAGCTCAGAATTGAAGAAAACATAATCTGTGTAACAAGATTCCTTATATATTTTTGCAAAGAATTGTTGAATTTAATTCCATTTATAAGAGCTCAAAAAAAAAAAAAAAACCCATGGAGTAAAGAATAAAATTTAAAAGGAGATTACAGAAAGAATGCAACAAATTGATAATGAATACAATATACTGTCGGAGAAGGCAATGACACCCCACTCTTGCCTGGAGAATCCCAGGGATGGGGGAGGCTGGCAGGCTGCTGTCTATAGGGTCACACAAAGTCGGACACGACTGAAGTGACTTAGCAGCAGCGGCAGCAGCACAATATACTGACATAAAAATTAAATAGCAAAAAATAGAATAGAGTTGACAAGCAAAATAATGACACTGAAAAAGAAGACAAAAGAAAGAATATAGTCTAAAGCAATTAGATAAGAAATGAGGTACATGGAAAACAAATACAATACAATATAAGGATAATCAAAATCTTTGAAGAACCCCAAAACTGACACCAAAAATATTTTTAAGCATTTAGGCAGAACCGAAATTGCAAATAAAAATGTCATCTTTTGACTTAAATGGATCAATATCAAGATTTCTGGGAAATAAACTTTAATAATAAAAAACAATTCTTTAGACATCCAGATACAGAGAGGTATCAAGAAGGGTAAGAAACAACCCCAGCCTCAGCTTTACCCACAGCAGTAACATTGCTGAAGGTTAGGATCTACATGGCTAGGGAAAAACAAGCAGAAACGAGCAGTGCCTGACTCACACATGAAAACTCAATTATAAAAGGAAGAGGAAGACACAACCAAATGTGAAAACATCCAAGGATGATAATAATTCTCAAAGAACTTTTTGAAAAATTGCCACATACAACGAGAAAAGAGTAGTAATGATGCTTAGAGCAAGCAAGAAATTGTGACAGAAGGCCTGGTGTAAAATGGTGAATTCATTTAGACAACAAAGAATGAAGGAATATGGTTGTAAAAAACCTTGAATATTACAAATGCTAAATAAATTTGAACAACAGAAAATGCAGAGGGGACAGGAAATGAAAAGGAATAATAAAGAGTGCTAACTGATTCATTGTTAGCATTGACTCATAGATAGGAGTCAATCAATAAAACAGAAACATGTCTATTATGGGTTTTTTCTTAATACTAGAGGAATGTTTTAGAAATAAATATGTCTTGAAGTAAAGACCCATTATTCTGAAGTTTAATGATTCATTTTGTTTTCCTTTAGTTTTCTTTTATTCTGTTAAGTTAAAATACAATAAAATCTAATATTTGGTTTTGAATAAGAATACAATGTTATTCTTATGAAATTATTTACATTTACTTATCTATCTGTCTCTCTTTATATTTGTGTATGTACACTGAGTCTGGACTGATGATCAAAAGATGTTAATATTTGTTCAGGATGGTGGGATTTAGAGTGATTTTTATGATTTTTTAATATTCCTTAAATTGCGCTGGAAAACTTTTGTAGCAAGCATGTGTCCTATTTAATTTAAAAAGTAAGATATTACAGCATACCTCATTTTATTTGGCAGTTTTTTTTTTTTTTTTTTAACAAATTGAAAGTTTGTGGCAACTCTGCATAGAGCAAGTCTACTGATATTTCTTTTCCGAAGCATTTCCTCACTTTGCGTCTCTGTCACATTTTGGTAATTCTCAGAATATTTCATGCTTTTCATTACTATCATATTAGTCATGGTGACCTACGAGCAGTGACGTTTGATATTACCACCACAACTACTTGATGGCTGAGACGATGGCTAGCATTTTTTAGCAATAAAATATTTTACATTCAGTTCAGTTCAGTTCAGTTGCTCACTAGTGTCCGACTCTTTGTGACCCCATGAATCGCAGCACGCCAGGCCTCCCTGTCCATCACCAATTCCTGGAGTTCACTCAGATTCACGTCCATTGAGTCAGTGATGCCATCCAGCCATCTCATCCTCTGTCGTCCCCTTCTCCTCCTGCCCCCAATCCCTCTCAGCATCAGAGTCTTTTCCAATGAGTCAACTCTTCACATGAGGTGACCAAAGTACTGGAGTTTCAGCTTTAGCATCAGTCCTTCCAAAGAAATCCCAGGGCTGATCTCCTTTAGAATGGACTGGTTGGATCTCCTTGCAGTCCAAGGGACTCTCAAGAGTCTTCTCCAACACCACAGTTCAAAAGCATCAATTCTTCGGTACTCAGCCTATGATTGGTAATCTTTTTAGACATAATGCTGTTGCACACTTAACAGAGCATAGTACAGTGTAAACACAACTTTTACATGCACTGGGAAATCAAAAAGTTTGTGTAACTTGCCTTACTGTGATATTCACTTTATTCCAGTGGTCTGGAACTGAACCAAAATATCTCTGAGGTGTGCCAGCACTTCTAAAGTCAAATAGGCAAAGTTAGAGAAATTTTCTGGACCCAAAATATAGAAATAGTTGAAGTGTATAGAAAATGTCTATAAGCCTCAACATCTAGGAAGAAAATAAAGCATTTATTATTCAAGAGTTTGATATCAAACCATTCATGTATGAAGGCAACAGAAAAAAATTCAAATGCACAGGACTCAGAAAACACATCATGTATAAAATATACTTAATATTCCAAATGCTTTTAAACCTGAAGAATAGTTTAGATAATCAATAAATGCATTTGCACTGAGAGTTCACAAATTGGAAAGATATTGTATAAAAATACCTACAGTTTCTCTACTGTTGAAAGTAAATTCTAGTGGGCCAAGTCTCAACTGTGGAAATACTCATATCCAGGGATATAGGTCACTTCACAACCCAAGGTTACTCACATATGTCTGGTTTCTCCACCAAACCTAAGATTCTGAGAAACACTGATCTTAGATGGCAGTGGTGGTGATGGCAAGTACAGAAAATGTTGTGCTGAAATCAGGGCCAAAATATACAAATAAATGGCCTGACATTCCTAGTAATGGGTAAGATATAGTAAGTAACTTGACATTCACACTAAAAATAATTTGAAAATTCTGGGCTTTGGAACTACAGGGACTAAAATTCTAGAGTGAACTAAAGATCAGTCATGGGCAGTGGCTGACTCTGACTACGGCCCAGGTTGAAGAATCAGCACTCGTCCCTGGCTGAGGATCCATGGAGGGGGAGCAGAGAAGCCAGCAGAGTTTACAGTGAAGTGGTGACAAAGCTGCAAACTCAAGGAGCTTCAAATACATGGATAATTTCCCCCAACATCTGCAGAATTCCAAAGCTGTGTTGGGGCAGAGACTAAAATCTGAAGGCAAAGTATAATTTTCTGCATTCTCGTGATGCTTTAGAGAAAAGTAACTGCCAACAAGAGGAGCCCCTAAGGTTAAATTTCTCTAGATGGAATAAATCATCCACATTGATGAGCTGCAACTGTTATTTATTTATTTTTGGTGAGGAGAATATGCCAACTTGGGCTGCATAGAGGCTTGGAATCCAGAATCCAGATCTGGTTCCCAGTATAGGAACAACAACAACAAAAAAACACCAGAAGTTTTGGGCAGCTATATGGATGCTAGAATGATACAAGTGGAGATTTGAAGGGACACAAACACACTGCTGGTCTCCCCTTAGAATAATCATTACAGTATATAGTTATATGGAATAGAAGTGGGGAAAGCTAAGCTTTAAATCTCTAAAAGTAGAACGGAAGTACAAATAACTGGTACAATCTCAAGAGAAAGGCAAGAAGAGTGAAAGCCTTGGAATCGGGGTAAAGTAGGTAGACTGGATCTCACTTAAAGTGCAGCTCAGGTGTGACTCATTTACTTTCTGGCTAAATCAAGGGATTATCTTCCTTGATTTAAGGATTATCTCCATACTCTATAGAGGAAAGGGTGAACCTCTCTGGTGGAAATAGCATCATCTGGTAACTCTCTCTTTTTTTTCTTATAATAAGCAAGTCCTTCATTCAGTAACTAATTACTAGGCATGACAAGGCACAGGACCCATATGAACATGCCAAGAAAAAAAAATATCCAATAGAAGAAAACTCATCAATGATCCAGATCCTGGAGTTAGCAGAATCAAAAGGACATCCTAGAATGGAAAAAAAAAAAAAAAAGATAAGTTTAATGAAAAATTGAATCTAGTAGAAGAAAGATTACTGAACTTGAAAACAACTTAATAAAGATACCCAAACTGAAATGCAACAAGAAAAGGGAGTGGGAAAAAATAATTAACTTCCTATTTAATACCAATAACTGATTAGAAAAAAATTGTTTTTTTAAGATCCCATTTATATCACAACATAAATAATAAAGCATGTAGGGATAAACCATAGAAGAAATTTGCAAGAATTGTGGAGAAAGACATAAGAATTTATCAGAGAATAAAAAATGCAAGAATAGATGGTGAGATATATATATCATGCCCATGGCTAGAGACACTAGGATTTAGAATTAATATTATAATATTAAAATATGTAAATTATACTAAAAATCTGTATGTACAAAAAAATCTATGAAAAAAACAATCTTTAAAAAATAGTGAGAAATTATGAAGGACTTAATGAACAGTAATGGAACAATTGACTATCCGTTGGGGAAAAAATAGGCTTTAATGTTTGAAGGACAGAAATAGTATGGACCCAACAGAAGCAGAAGATATTAAGAAGAGGTGGCAAGAATACACGGAAGAGCTGTACAAAAAAGATCTTCACAACCCAGATAATCATGATGGTGTGATCACTCACCTAGAGCCAGACATCCTGGAATGTGAAGTCAAGTGGGCCTTAGGAAGCATCACTATGAACAAAGCTAGTGGAGGTGATGGAATTTCAGTTGAGCTATTTCAAATCCTGAAAGATGATGCTGTGAAAGTGCTGCGCTCAATATGCCAGCAAATTTGGAAAACTCAGCAGTGGCCACAGGACTGGAAAAGGTCAGTTTTCATTCCAATCCCAAACAAAGGCAATGCCAAAGAATGCTCAAACTACCGCACAATTGCACTCATCTCACATGCTAGTAAAGTAATGCTCAAAATTCTCCAATCCAGGCTTCAGCAATACATGAACCATCAAATTCCTGATGTTCAAGCTGGTTTTAGGAAAGGCAGAGGAACCAGAGATCAAATTGCCAACATCTGCTGGATCATCAAAAAAGCAAGAGAGTTCCAGAAAAACATCTATTTCTGCTTTATTAACTATGCCAAAGCCTTTGACTGTGTGGATCACAAGAAACTGTGGAAAATTCTGAAAGAGATGGGAATACCAGACCACCTGACCTGCCTCTTGAGAAACCTATATGCAGGTCAGGAAGCAACAGTTAGAACTGGACATGGAACAACAGACTGGTTCCAAATAGGAAAAGGAGTATGTCAAGGCTGTATATTGTCACCCTGCTTATTTAACTTATATGCAGAGTACATCATGAGAAACGCTGGACTGGAAGAAGCACAAGCTGGAATCAAGATTACCGGGAGAAAAATCAGTAACCTCAGATATGCAGATGACACCACCCTTATGGCAGAAAGTGAAGAGGAACTAAAAAGCCTCTTGATGAAAATGAAAGAAGAGAGTGAAAAAGTCGGTTAAAGCTCAACATTCAGAAAATGAAGATCATGGCATCTGGTCCCATCACTTCATGGGAAATAGATGGGAAACAGTGGAAACAGTGTCACACTCTATTTTGGGGGGGGGGGGGGCTCAAAAATCACTGCAGATGGTGACTGTAGCCATGAAATTAAAAGACGCTTGCTCCTTGGAAGAAAAATTATGACCAACCTAGATAGCATATTCAAAACCAGAGACATTACTTTGCTGACTAAGGTCCATCTAGTCAAGGCTATGGTTTTTCCTGTGGTCATGTATGGATGTGAGAGTTGGACTGTGAAGAAGGCTGAGCACTGAAGAATTGATGCTTTTGAACTGTGGTGTTGGAGAAGACTCTTGAGAGTCCCTTGGACTGCAAGGAGATCCAACCAGTCCATTCTGAAGGAGATCAGCCCTGGGATTTCTTTGGAAGGAATGATGCTAAAGCTGAAACTCCAGTACTTTGGCCACCTCATGCGAAGAGCTGACTCATTGGAAAAGACTCTGATGCTGAGAGGGATTGGGGGCAGGAGGAGAAGGGGACGACAGAGGATGAGATGGCTGGATGGCACCACTGACTCGATGGACGTGAGTCTGAGTGAACTCCGGGAGCTGGTGATGGACAGAGAGGCCTGGCGTGCTGTGATTCATGGGGTCACAAAGAGTTGGACACGACTGAGTGACTGTACTGAACTAGTAGTCTGACTCTTTGATATTTCTATTTTTATCCATATATACTATTGGGCTTACAAATGAAGTCAAATTCTTGATAGACAAGAAATTGGCAGGTGTGGTGGAGATATGGAAGAAAACTGATGAGATCAGTTTGAACATTTTAATCACATTCAGAAAATGTTTAGAAGATTAATGCCGAAAATTTTGGAAGAGTTACCAAGAGTATTTCACCTTTAAAGATGATAAATATGTATGGCAAAACCAATACAGAATTGTAAAGTAAAATAAAAAATAAAAAAAAATAAAGATGATAAATAGAAGAAGAGGAGCTGAGGGGTCTGACAGAATTCTTATTTGCCATGCTGTAGCAGGGTCATCTGGGTGAGAAGATGCCCACACGTTTCCCTCTCACCCCCAACTAGACTAAGCAACAATGAAAGTGTTTGCCATCAGCCAAGATAACAGATTACGAGAGCTCAGTTTGGAGAGGGGGTCTCCATAGGGGTTATAAATAGCCAGGAAGACTGGAGAATGCTCAGATCTCAAAGAAGAGGCAAATTCATAGAACCACATGCCACATTTTATCTTAAGAGAGTTTAGCCATGTTTTCAGTTAGGAGGCAAATCTATGAAAATCAATATCCACTATCAAAACCAATTAGAAAACATAGTAAGAAAAAAAAGTGATACCTTTCAAAATAGAAACTAAAACATAATTAGAATTAAACACTATAGACAAGATCTTTATAGAGAAAAGGCCAAAGTTTTCCAAAGTTTTAATGAAGGACATAAAAGAAGTCTTGAAGAAAATGACATTTTCTCCAAATTCATCTAAATCAATGCCATCCCCCAAAAAATGTTACATGGAGCTTGACAAGTTGATTCTAAAATTAATAAGGAATAGTAAATAACCTAGAGTTAAATAAATTCTGAAAATATGAAAACATATTGTGTAGAAGGTTGAAAGTTTATTTTTATGAGATATAAAACATATTAAAAGGAGGCTAAAATATTATAATATTGATGACATTAATAACTTTAACAGTCCAGAAATAGACATAATTGTATATAAAAATATAATTTATGAAAAAGTTACCATTTCACATCATGGGGGAAAGAATATACTTTAATCATTGGTATTTTATGAAATTTATCCTTTTGAGAAAAAAGAATTCAGATACTAAGATACTGAAACACATTCATTTATTCAAATAAATATTTGATCTCTTGATCTATCTTTGTTTCATATTATTCTCCACTGTACAGAAATATATACAACTGTGTTCACTGCAGTATAGTTTGCAGTACTGAAAAACTTGAAAAACAAAAACAAAAACAAAAACAAATGTCCATCAAGTATGTATGCTTAAATTAAATTTGCTCTTAAGAAAGCAATCTTATCATGGAATAAACGAGGCAGTTTTTAAAAAAAATTATATGGGTACTAATACTAACAGATATTCAAGAAGATTGCTAAGTGAAAAATGCAAGTTGTGTTTGCTAAAAAGTAATAACTATACCAATGAATGTAGCTTTAATGAAAGCTAGAGAAGCTCATCTTTTCCCTCTGTTCAATCCTGTTGGTTTCAATTCCCAACAGATGTTCATTCCAAAAACATCCTCCTATAAATTTCCTGCATGTATATCTGTCTCAAAGTGTGCTTTCCAGGGAAGCAAACTGCTACATCAACCTCTTCTCCCACCTCCTCCTCCAAAACCTAGTTTCCCATTGCCCCCAGCAAACAGCTTTAGCGTCTGCCAAGCTGTTCTGCCTCTTGCCCTGCCCATCCATGAATTCAGTTCTGGTGCACTGTTTTCCTTGGTCTCTAAATTTCTCATCTTTTTGACCCCTACCATCTTCAAGACAACACAAGATTCACTTCCAAATGCCTTTCCCAAACACTGCATTCTGCTATGTCTGTATTCCTATTTGATTCATATTATGCTGCTGCTGCTGCTAAGTCACTTCAGTCGTGTCCGACTCTATGTGATCCCATAGACGGCAGCCCACCAGGCTCCCCCGTCCCTGAGATTCTCCAGGCAAGGACACTGAAGTGGGTTGCCATTTCCTTCTCCAGTGCATGAAAGTGAAAAGTGAAAGTGAAGTCACTCAGTCATGTCCATCAATAGGTATTTCAAGAATCTTTCTCTTGTTCTTTTTGAACATGCTTGGTTATAGTTCTAGCAAGATTGAACCTGCTCACAGAGCCAGGAGTCTTCCTGTTGAAACCCTGACCAGTCCTACTCCTTTGTATTTGCTGCTGGCATCACTACACCCACCCACTCAAAGTGGACTCAGCCCTGGGCAGTCTGTTTCACCTTCCTAGAAGGTTGGAAATGCATTTCTTATCTAATCTTTGTGCCAAAGGCATTCTGAACTGGTCTTTTTCCAAGTCTTGATAACTCAATAAGGATTTCCTGTCACTTAAATTTATTTTTTAACTAATATCATAATGCTTGAAAAAATACTATTAGTTCTCTGTGATGATTTTACAAAGAGTATAGAAGCCTGCAATGAAGGAGACAAGAAAATTTTTTCCTAATGTCCTGAAAAGCCAATGAACATTTATAATATGAATTGGGATATAGTGACCCCTAAGACCACATGAAACAGATATAACTCCTCCAGGGGAGCTTTCCAACCCAGGAATCAAACCCACATCTCCCTCATTGCAGGCAGATTCTTTACTATCTGAACCACCAGGGAAGCCCAAGAGTACTGGAGAGGGTAGCCTGCCGGGAGCCAGCATGGGAGATCCCACCCATGACAAGGTCATGCAGGACTTGAGGGACTCCCTGGGCCAATCCCACCCATGACAAGGTCATGTGGAGAGACCCGATGAGCAAGGCGGATCAGGACTCGAGGGACCCCCTGACCTGCTCGAGCATCTACCCCAAAATCAGAATCTGTCTGTCTTACTATTTTATGCCTTTCACCAACTCTTCTGACATTAACAGGGGGCTATCCCCGACCACCTTTTTCTGGAAAATATTAACTTAGGGCTCTAGTTGATAAATCTCCTGGGCATGAAAGGAGTATTTCAATTCAAACCCCCTGTTAGCATTCTAGCTTACTTGGCAGGTTTATCCAGACTCTTGCAACATTGTTGAGCCAATGCTTGCTGCCAAGTTCTCACATCCGTTATCCATTGTGTTCCTGGGGATGCATATAGTTAGGGTGTAGAAGAAACAAGTAATAGCCTTAGCATTAGCAACATTAGACTTTGAGTTAATAAGTTCTTTCTTTGCTGTAACCCACTGAATCTTTGCTCCATAAAAATGTAACTCTGTACCTTAAGGGTGACGCAGGCTAAAGAATTTAAGAAAAAACATTTCAAGGGAAAGTAAGTGTTTGAGCTGACCAACCTTTATCAAAAATGGGTCATAAAATATCAACAGGCCTCCAGGCCAGAAGATAATGTACAAAAAATAAGACTCTTGCAGGAAAGAACCTGGTATCGATAAAAGTTAATACTGATGGAATGTTGAGTTGACTCTGCATTTTTCACTTTGTTCAATGTACAACTCAGGGTGTAAAAGCTCCCTCTGAAAATAAAGTGATGGACCTCGCTCACTGAAGCTTGGTTCCCCCATGTCAGTTCTTTCTTTCTTTCTCTCTTACTCTCCTTTTCAGGCTGATCCCTTGGAGCACAGGGGCCCTCCATGTTCACTTATCTGCCTGGGCTTCTAAGACCTGAATGGGAAGGCGCTCTGCATCTTCACTCCCTCGGAAGACCGGGAGGGCGCCTGCGGCCTACGTGAATGGTGCAAGTCCCTTGTCTTGGGGCTTTATTGGCTTTCTGTGTAAACCAAGGAATATTAGCCTCTTTCTCTCCTCTATTTTCTTAACTGCAACATTCTTTCTTTATCTCTCTCTATATCTCTAAATCTCAGTTGCTGACATCGTCCACACTTCAATTACCCTGGATCCAACTGGGGCTGGACCCCGGTAGTAGCCTATCTCTTCTCTAGGGGAACTTTCTGACCCAGGAATTGAACTGGGGTCTTCTGCATTGCAGGAAGATTCTTTACCAGCTGAGCTACTGGGGAAGCCCAAAACAGAAGTAACCTGGAATTAAATTAGCACATTCTGGAGTTCCCACAGAAAAGGTCAAAACCAATAACTAACAAATTTCCTAACCAAATAAATTCTGTTTCCTGTAAAAAGAGCTTTTTTCTTATGATTATATCAATAATATCTTTTATGATACTGGCATTGCTTATTTTTATTCTATTTAATTCTCAAAATGGTCCTGGAAATTAAGTTAACCTGCATTTTACACAAGGAGAAACTAATACTTGGGAGGCTAAATTACACATCTAATATTACACAACTAATAAGTATCCAGGTGGAATTTTGAGTCTTACTCTTCTGGCAGTCTAATACCTTTTCCAGTACTTGTACTGTCCTCCACTGGATACAGGGCTTTAACACTAAGCTATTTGTTTGCAAACTGAGGCCATTATTTCAGGCACTAGGTCCCCAGGGGAAACACAGTACACTTCCTCTAGCCATCAGCGTTCTTCTGCAGGCAGCTCTGGCTGCAGCGACTCTCCTTGGTCAAGAGAGTAACTGTGAGGCTGACCATTCTCCTAGGAGTCTGGGTGGTGTGCTTTGTTTCACTTGGATAAGAGATGTTGGCAACTGAGTAGGAACTTGATCTCTAAAACAGGAAGACAAGAGTTTTCTGAAAAGCTGATTAATTCAGCCTCAACACAGTGACAAGATTAATTACTTTAAAGCTTGTGGTGTTCAATTATGAGGTGTTTCCACAAAGAAAAACCACTATGCTCTACTTTTAAAGCAATTTGTATTTTTAGTTTAGAGACAGCCCCAAATAAAGACATTTTCAGAGAGTTCCAAGTAATAGAAGTATACCACCACTACTTAAATATAGCTTTGGTTTTTCTAACCAGCTTCTTTTAAAACCTTTAGACTCTGTAAGTTCCCTATATATGCAAAAAAGATGGCAGAAACATAATAGTTCTGGTGCCCAGTCTTCCCGTATGAGCTAACAGATAACATTTTACAACCAACAATGATGACTCTCAGACTAAGGGTTTTCTCCAACAGTGGGAGTATAAGATCGCAGGCAGGAGGAGAAGGGGAAGACAGAGGATGAGATGATTGGATGGCATCACCGACTCAATGGACATGAGTTTGAGCAAACTCTGGGAGATAGTGAAGGACAGGGACGCCTGGCATGCTACAGTCCATGGGGTCACAGAATCGGACACCACTAACCAACTGAACAACAAATGTCCAGACTGCAGAAGTGGTTGAGCTTCTCAGGTGGTGCTAGTGGTAATAAAGAAGCCACCTGCCAATGCAGGAGATGTAACAGAGGCAGGCTTGATCCCTGGGTCGGGAAGATCCCCTGGAGGAAGGCATGGCAACCCACTCCAGTATTCTTGCCTGCAGAACTCCATGGACAGAGGAGCCTGGTGGGCTATAGTCCATGGGGGTTTGAGGAGCCAGACGTGACAAAAGTGACTCAGCACAGCACACAGCCCACACAGAAGTAATTAACTACAAGCACGAGAGGAAAGGAGAGGGAGCCTCCCTCATCAGACGTTGACCTGAATTGGTAGGTAAACACCCCAGCTTTTTTGTCTCCAGGGCAGAGCAGTTCTGAGGTGTGCTCTGTCTTTCATAGATACTTAGATATGTAAGCATCCAGGCTAAGAACCTGCTGCACCCAAGGTAACAAGTGTGGCAGACATCTTCTAGAAACCATTGCTGGGAAACAAAGCCTCACTTTAGAGATCACTAAACAAACACTCACAGGCAGAGCAAGCTGGCATAGACACAGAGAATCTGCTGAAGTCTAGCCCAGGAAAGGACAAGAGAATAGCAAGGACACAGAAAACATAAGCAGCTCCAGGAGGAAGAGCCAGATCAGTGCAGTCTCAGGCTGGAGGATCGCAGCCCTGGGGACTGAGTT
The DNA here is from genome assembly GCF_014754425.2 of Oryx dammah. NCBI lineage: Eukaryota > Metazoa > Chordata > Mammalia > Artiodactyla > Bovidae > Oryx > Oryx dammah. The sequence goes on from NW_024070210.1 coordinate 97,901,776, forward strand.
CTGAATCTCAATCTTCCCTTCTCTTCTCTCAATCTGGTTTGTCTCTGTTTTTTCAACATCAAAATGTTTTATTGTGGTGGCTTTATAGCAATAATATCTGATAGGCCTAGTTCCTCCTTAGAGTTTTCTTCTTTTTAATAACTAGGTCATATGCACATAAATTTTAGAGCAAGTTTATCAAATTCCTCAATCAGTTCAGTTCAGTTGCTCAGTTATGTCTGACTTTGTGACCCCATGGACTGCAGCACCCCAGGCTTCCCTGTCCATCATCAACTCCCGTAGTTTACTCAAACTCATGTCCATTGAGTCGGTGATGCCATCCAACCATCTCATCCTCTGTTTTCTGCTTCTCCTCCTGCCTTCAATCTTTCCCAGAATCAGGGTCTTTGCAAAAGAGTCAGTTCTTAACATCAGGTGTCCAAAGTATTGGAGTTTTAGCTTCAGCATTGGCCCTTCCAATGAATATTCAGGGCTGATTCCCTCTAGGATGGACTAGTTGGATCTCCTTGCAGACCAAAGGACTCTCAAGGGTCTTCTACAACATCACATTTCAAAAGCATCAGTTCTTCAGTGCTCAGAATTCTTTATAGCCCAACTCTCACAACCATACATGACCACTGGAAAAACCATAGCCTTGACTAGATATAACTTTGTTGGCAAAGCAATGTCTCTGCTTTTTAATATGCTGTCTAGGTTGGTCATAACTTACCTTCCAAGGGGTAAGTGTCTTTTAATTTCATGGCTGCAATCACCATCTTCAGTGATTTTGGAGTCCCCCCCCCCAAATAAAGTCAGCCACTGTTTCCACTATTTCCCCATCTATTTGCCATGAAGTGATGGGACCAGATGCCATGATCTTCGTTTTCTGAATGTTGAGCTTTAAGCCAACTTTTTCACTCACCTCTTTCAATTTCATCAAGAGGCTCTTTAGTTCTTTGCTTTCTGCCATAAGGATAGTGTCATCTGTATATGTGAGGTTATTGATGTTTCTCCCAGCAGTCTTGATTCCAGCTAGTGCTTCATCCAGCCCAGCATTACTCATGATGTACTCTGCATATAAGTTAAATAAGCAGGGTGATAATATACAGCTTTGAAATACTCCTTTCTCAATTTGGAATCAGTCTGTTGTTCCATGTCCAGTTCTAACTGTTGCTTCCTGATCTGCATACAGATTTCTTAGGAGGCAGGTCAGGTGGTTTGGTATACCCATCTCTTTCAGAATTTTCCAGTTTGTTGTGATCCACACAGTCAAAGGCTTTGGCACAGTCAATAAAGCAGAAGTAGATATTTTTCTGAAACTCTCTTGCTTTTTTGATGATCCAGAGAATGTTGGCAATTTGATCTCTGGTTCCTCTGGATTTCCTTTTGTAAATCCAACTTGAGCATCTGAAAGTCACAGTTCACATACTGTTGAAGCCTGGCCTGGAGAAGTTTGAGCATTATATTTTTAGCGTGTGAGATGACTGCAATTGTGCAGTAGTTCTTTGTCATTGCCTTTCTTTGGGATTGGAATGAATACTGACCTCTTCCAGTCCTGTGGCCACTGTTGAGTTTTCCAAATTTGCTGGCATACTGAGTGCAGCACTTTCACAGCATCATCTTTTAAGTTTTGAAGAAGCTCAATTGGAATTCCATCACCTCCACTAGCTTTGTTCATAGTGATGCTTCCTAAGGCCTACTTGACTTTGCATTCCAGGATGTTTGGCTATAGGTGAGCAATCATACCATCATGGTTATCTGGGTTGTGAAGGTCATTTTTGTATTGTTCTTTAGTGTATTCTTGCCACCTCTTCTTAATATCCTCTGCTTCTGTTGTGTGTGTGTTAGTCGCTCAGTCGTGTCTGACTCTTTGCGACCCCATGGACTGTAGCCCACCAGTTTCCTCTGTCCATCCGATTCTCCAGGCAAGAATACTGGAGTGGGTTGCCCTTCTACAGAGGAACTTCCCAACCCAGGGATCGAACCCTGGTCTCCTGCATCACAGGCAGATTCTTTACCATTTGAGCGACAGGGAAGTCTTGGTCCATATCATTTCTGTCCTTTATTGAGCCTATCTTCGCATGAAATATTCCCTTGGTATCTCTAATTTTCTTGAAGAGATCTCTAGTCTTTCTCATTCTATTGTTTTCCTCTTTCTTTGCATTGATCACTGAGGAAGGCTTTCTTATCTTTCCTTGCTATTCTTTGAAACTCTGCATTCAAATAAGTATGTCTTTCCTTTTCTCTTTTGTCTTTCTCTTCTCTTCTTTTCACAGCCATTTGTAAGTCTCCCTCAGACAACCATTTTGCCTTTTTGCATTTCTTTTTCTTAGGGATGGTCTTGATCAGTGCCTCCTGTACAATATCATGAACCTCCATCCATAGTTCTTCAGGCACTCTGGGTCTATCAGATCTAATCCCTTGAATCTATTTGTCACCTCCACTGTATAATCATAAGGGATTTGATTTAGGTCATACCTGAATGGTCTAGTGGTTTTCCCTACTTTCTTCAATTTAAGTCTGAATTTAGCAATAAGGAGTTCATGATCTGTGCCACAGTCAGCTCCTGGTCTTGTTTTTGCTGACTGTATAGGGCTTTTCCATCTTTGGCTGCAAAGAATATACTCAATCTGATTTCAGTATTGACCATCTGGTGACGTCCATGTGTAGAGTTTTCTCTTGTGTTATTGGAAGAGGGTGTTTGCTGTGACCAGTGCATTCTCTTGGCAAAACTCTATTAGCCCTGCTTCATTCCACATTCCAAGGCCAAATTTGCCTGTTACTCCAGATATTTCTTGACTTCTTACTTTTGCATTCCATCCCCTATAATGAAAAGGACATCTTTTTTTTGGGTGTTAGTTCTAAAAGGTCTTGTAGGTCTTCACAGAATCATTCAACTTCAGCTTCTTCAGCATTACTGGTCGGGGCATAGACTTGGATTACCATGATACTGGTTTTCCTTGGAACAAACAGAGGTCATTCTGTCATTTTTTAAATTGCTCCCAAGGACTGCATTTTGGACACTTCGTTGACTATAATGGCTAAGAAGAAAAAGAAGTGGTGGCTGTGTGGTACTGGAGTGACTGTGAGGAGATACCCCATGTCCAAGGGCAAAGGAGAAGCCCCAGCAAGATGGTAGGAGGGGCAAAATCACGTTTAGAGTAAAACCCCATACCTGCCAGAGATGCTCAGAGGGCTCAAAAAACCTTGTATGCACCAGAACCCAGAGACCCCACAGAGACTGAGACAGGAAGGTGTTTGAGGGACTCCTGTGGAGGTACCAGTCAGCAGTGGACTGCTGCAGGGGCAAGGGCTCTCGGTGCAGCAGACTTGGGTATGGCATAAGCCCTCTTGGAGGAGGTCACCATTAACCCCACAATAGAGCTGCCAGAACTTACACAGGACTGGGGAAGCACACTCTTTGAGGGCACAAACAAAAGCTTGTGCACACCACGACCCAGAAGAAAGGAGCAGTGACCTCACAACAGTCTGCCCCAGACTTGCCGGTGAGTATCCAGGAGTCTCCAGTGGAGGCGGGGGTGGGTGGTGGCCTGCTGCAGGGCTGGGGGGACTGAGTGCAGCAGTGTGTGCCTGGGACCCTTTGAAGGAGGTGACCATTATTTTCATTACCTCCACCACAGTTTGGCCCCAGGTAAATGGCAGGGAAGGAACACAGCCCCGCTCATCAATAGAAAATTGGATTAGAGATTTACTGAGTATGGTCCTGCCCATGAGAACAAGACCCAGTTTTCCCCTCAGACAGTCTCTCCCATCAGGAAGCTTCCATAAGCCTCTTATCCTTCTCCCTCAGAGGGCAGACAGACTGAAAAGCACAATCACAGGAAACTAACCAATCTGATCACATGGACCACAGCCTTGTCTACCTCAATGAAACTAAAAGCCACTCTGTGTAGGGCCACCCAAGATGGGTGGGCCATAGTGGAGAGGTCTGACAAAACGTCATCCAGTGGAGAATGGAAAGACAAATGACTTCAGTATCCTGCCTTGAGAACCCCATGAACAGTATGAAAAGGCAAAAAGATAGGACACTGAAAGATGAACTCCCCAGGTCGGTAGGTGCCCAATATGCTAATGGAGATAAGAGGAGAAATAACTCCAGAAAGACTGAAGAGACGGAGCCAAAGCAAAAACAATACCCAGTTGTGGATGTGACTGGTGATGGAAGTAAAGTCCAGTGCTATAAAGAGAAAGATTGCATAGGAACCTGGAATGTTAGGTCTATGAATCAAGGCAAATTGGAAGTGGTCAAAGAGGAGATGGCAAGAGTGACTGTCGACATTTTAGGAATCAGCGAACTAAAATGGACTGGGATGGGTGAATTGAACTCAGATGACCATTATATCTACTACTGTGGCCAAGAATCCCTTAGAAGAAATGGAGTAACATCATAGTCAACAAAATTCCTCAATAGCTCCAACTAAAATTTTGACTGATAGCTTTTAATTTACAGAGAATTTAGGGAAACTGACATTTATATTAGTCTTATCAAAAAGTTCAGTGTGTATCTTCATACTACAGTTTGTTAGAGTTTAAAACTTTATGTGTAGATGTCTTGGGTTTTTAAATTTCAATATCTTTACCATTCTGATACTATTATGAATGGAATAACTAACAGATTTTCTAGATGGTTATTTTGGCATAATTTCCTTTATTTTTATAGGAAGATCTTATATTCAGCAACTCTGCCAAACTTTCTTATTTCGTGTTGAACTTTTAGTTGTTCTCAGTATATAATACAATGATTTTAAAATAATAAAAGTTTATCCTTTTCCTTCAAATTTTCTTCAAATTCCTTCATATTTCACTTATGAATATATATAAATATCAGAAATGAAATATTAGCTATCTGAATAGAAATTTAAAATAACAGGGGAATTCAGAAGATGGTGGAGGAATAGGACGGGGAGACCACTTTCTCCCCCCCAAATTCATCAAAAGGACATTTTGACGCTGAGTAAATTCCACAAAACAACTTCTGAATGCTGGCAGAGGACATCAGGCACCCAGAAAAGCAGATCATTGTCTTCAAAAACAGGTAGGAAAAATATAAAAGATGAAAAAAGAGACAAAGGAGGTAGGGAGGGAGCTCCATCCCAGGAAGGGAGTCCCGTCCCGGGAAGGGAGCCTTAAAAAGAGAGAAGTTTCCAAACACCAGGAAACACTCTCACTGCTGAGTCTGTGGCAAGCCTTGGAAGCACAGAGGGCAACATAACAGGGAAGAAAAATAAATAATTAATTAAAACCAACAGATTACAAGCCCAACGGTAACTCCCCCAGCGGAGAAGCAGTGCAGACGCCTGCATCCGCCACTAGCAAGTGGGGGCTGGGCAGGGAGGCGTGGGCTGCAGTGCTTTTTAAGAATCCAGCCGGAATGCCCTGAATGTAACCAGAGTGAACTAACTTGGGCTAGCATACCAGACTGTGGGATAGCTATCACGCGAAAAGCTCTAGCATAAGACACCGCCAGGACTGCACATAGAACAAAGGACAGAACAGAAATAGCCAGCTGCAGACCATCCCCTGCCGGTGACAGGCAGCCAGAGCCGTAAGGGCTGGAAGGGGGCAATCGCAGCCCCGGAGAGACTTTACCTACCAAACTGCAAGCAGGCTTCTTGCTAACTAAGACTTCTTGGGGTTCTGGACAGTCACCATCTGCCTGACAAGAGGCTCCAGTGGTACACCCAGAAAACAGCAGCACGGAAGGTGATAAGTGGCAGCGACCATGCTCGCCAAACACCTGAGCTACTCGGTCCTGGGAAGGGCACAAAACGCAAGCCCAACCGAATCTGCGCCTCTGAGGGCTACCTGAGAGCCGAGCCTGAGCAGCTTAGACCAGGGAGATGCATGCAGCCTAGGGCCGGCCTCAGACGGTTCCCGGCAGAGCAGCGTAGAGCCTGAGTAGTGTGCGCCTGTGCAGGGGCATGCCCAGTGTGGCTGAGACACTGCAAGCACACGCCAGTGTTATTTGTTTGCAGCATTCCTCCCTCCCCACAGAGTGACTGAACAAGTGAGCCTAAAAAAAAAAAAAAAGTGTCCACCACCGCCCCCCTTGTGTCAGGGCAGAAATCAGACACTGAAGATACCAGCAAACAGAAGAAGCTAAACAGAGGGAACCACCTTGGAAGTGACCCCACACTGCCCACAACACCAGAGAAAGTCCCAGAAATATCTTTACTATTTTTACGACCATTCTCTCTCTCTCTCTTTTTTTTTGTTGATGTTGTTGTTTGATTGTTTTTTCTTCTTTCCTTTTTCTTCTTTTTTTTTAACTTTTTAAAAATTTTAAGTCCTCTATTTCTCCTTTAATTTTAATTTTTATAAACTACTATCACTTTTCAAAAAAAAAAAAAAAACAAACCCTATTTTTAAAGCAAATGCCGTATATATATATTTTTGGTGGTTGTTGTTTTTTAATAATTCTCTTGACTTTTTTTTTTCTTCTTGTTCTTCTTTTCTTTAATATTGTATTTTTGAAAATCCAACCTCTACTCTAGATTTTTAATCTTTGCTTTTTGGTATTTGTTGTCAATTTTGTACATTTAAAAACCCAATCTTCAGTACCCAAGTTTACCTGAGAGCAAGATTACTGGCTTGATGGCTCTCTCCTCCTTTGGACTTTCCTTTTTCTCCTTTGTCTCTGTCTCCTCCCTCCCCCTTCTCTTCTCTACCCAACTCTGTGAATCTCTGTGTGTTCCAGATGGTGGAGAACACTTAGGGAACTGGTTACTGGCTGAATCTGTCTCTCTCCTTTTCATTTCCCTCTTTTATCCTCCTGGCCACCTCTGTCTACTTCCTCCCTCTCCTCTTCCCTGTATAACTCCGTGAACATCTCTGAGCAGTCCAGACTGAGGAACGCACATAAGGAAGTGATTACTGGCTAGCTTGCTCTCTCCTCTTTTGATCCCACCTCATCTCATTCCAGTCACCACTAACTACCCCCTCCCTCTTCTCTTCTCCATGTAACTCAGTGAACCTCTCTGGGTGTCCTTCAATGTGGAGAAACTTTTCATCTTTAACCTAGATGTTTTATCATTGGTGCTGTATAGATGGAGAAGTCTTGAGGCTACTATAAAAATAAAACTGAAAACCAGAAGCAGGAGGCTTAAGTCCAAATCCTGGGAACATCAGAGAACTCCTGAATCCAGGGAACATTAATCGATAGGAGCTCATCAAATGCCTCCATATCTACACTGAAACCAAGCACCACCCAAGGGCCAACAAGTTCCAGAGCAAGACATACCATGCAAATTCTCCAGCAACACAGGAACACACCCCTGAGCTTCAATATACAGGCAGCTCAAGTTACTCCAAAACCATAGTCGTCTCATAACCCATTACTGGACACTTCATTGCACTCCAGAGAGAAGAATTCCAGCTCTACCCACCAGAAGTCCGACACAAGCTTCCCTAACCAAGAAACCTTGACAAGCCACTGATACAACCTCACCCACAGCGAGGAAACCCCATAATAAAGAGAACTCCACAAATTCCCAGAATATAGAAATAACCAAGATGAAGAGATAGAGGAATACTCAGCAGGTAAAGGAACAGGAGAAATGCCCACCAAACCAAACAAAAGAGGAAGAGATAGGGAATCTACCTGAGAAAGAATTCAGAATAATGATAGTGAAAATGATCCAAAATCTTGAAATCAAAATGGAGTCACAGATAAACAGCCTGGAGACAAGGATTGAGAAGATGCAAGAAAGGTTTAACAAGGACCTAGAAGAAATAAAAAAGAGTCAATATATAATGAATAATGCAATAAATGAGATCAGAAACACTCTGGAAGCAACAAAGAGTAGAATATTGGAGGCAGTAGATAGGATTAGTGAAATAGAAGATAGAATGGTAGAAATAAATGAATCAGAGAGGAAAAAAGAAAAACGAATTAAAAGAAATGAGGACAATCTCAGAGACCTCCAGGACAATATGAAACGCTCCAACATTCGAATTATAGGAGTCCCAGAAGAAGAAGACAAAAAGAAAGACCATGAGAAAATCCTTGAGGAGATAATAGTTGAAAACTTCCCTAAAATGGGGAAGGAAATAATCACCCAAGACAAAGAAACCCAGAGAGTCCCCAATAAGATAAACCCAAGGTGAAAAACCCCAAGACACATATTAACCAAATTAACAAAGATCAAACACAAAGAACAAATATTAAAAGCAGCAAGGGAAAAACAACAAATAACACATAAGGGGATTCCCATAAGGATAACAGCTGATCTTTTAATAGAAACTCTTCAGGCCAGCAGGGAATGGCAAGACATACTTAAAGTGATGAAAGACAATAATGTACAGTCTAGATTACTGTACCCAGCAAGGATCTCATTCAAACATGAAGGAGAAATCAAAATCTTTACAGACAAGCAAAAGCTGAGAGAATTTAGCACCACCAAACCAGCTCTCCAACAAATGCTAAAGGATATTCTCTAGACAGGACACACCAAAAGGGTGTATAAACCCGAACCCAAAACAATAAAGTAAATGGCAATGGGATCATACTTATCAATAATTACCTTAAACGTAAATGGGTTGAATGCCCCAGCCAAAAGGCAAAGACTGGCTGAATGGATACAAAAACAAGACCCCTATATATGCTGCCTACAAGAGACCCACCTCAAAACAAGGGACACATACAGACTGAAAGTAAAGGGCTGGAAAAAGATATTCCATGCAAACAGAGACCAAAAGAAAGCAGGAGTGGAAATACTCATATCTGATAAAATAGACTTTAAAACAAAGGCTGTGAAAAGAGACAAAGAAGGCCACTACATAATGATCAAAGGAGCAATCCAAGAAGAAGATATAACAATTATAAATATATACGCACCCAACATAGGAGCACCACAATATGTAACACAAATGCTAACAAGTATGAAAGGGGAAATTAACAGTAACACAATAATAACAGGGGACTTTAATACCCCACTCAAACCTATGGACAGATCAACTAAACAGAAAATTAACAAAGAAACACAAATTTTAAATGATACAATAGACCAGTTAGACCTAATTGATATCTATAGGTCAATTCACCCCAAAACAATGAATTTCACCTTTTTCTCAAGTGCTCACGGAACCTTGTCCAGGATAGATCATATCCTGGGCCATAAATATAACCTTAATAAATTCAAAAAAATCAAAATCATTCCAAGCATCTTTTCTGACCATAATGCATTAAGATTAGATCTCAATTACAGGAGAAAAACTATTAAAAATTCCAATATATGGAGACTGAACAACATGCTTCTGAATAACCAACAAATCACAGAAGAAATCAAAAAAGAAATCAAAATTGCATAGAAATGAATGAAAATGAAAACACAACAACCCAAAACCTGTGGGACACTATAAAAGCAGTGCTGAGAGGAAAGTTCATAGCAATGCAGGCATATCTCAAGAAATAAGAAAAAAGTCAAATAAATAACCTAACTCTACACCTAAAGCAACTAGAAAAGGAAGAAATGGAGAACTCCAGAGTTAGTAGAAGGAAAGAAACTTAAAAATTGGGGCAGAAATAAATGCAAAAGAAACAAAAGACACCATAGCAGAAATCAACAAAGCCAAAAGCTGGTTCTTTGAAAGGATAAATAAAATTGACAAACCATTAGCCAGACTCATCAAGAAACAAAGGGAGAAAAATCAAATCAATAAAATTAGAAATGAAAATGGAGAGATCAAAACAGAAAACTCACAAATACAAAGGATCATAAGAGACTACTATCAGCAATTATATGCCAATAAAATGGACAACGTGGAAGAAATGGACAAATTCTTAGAAAAGTACAACTTTCCAAAACTGAACCAGGAAGAAATAGGCAATCTTAACAGACCCATCACAAACATGGAAATTGAAACTGTAAATAGAAATCTTCCAGCAAACAAAAGCCCAGGTCCAGATGGCTTCATGGCTGAATTCTACCAAAAATTTAGAGAAGAGCTAACATCTATCCTACTCAAACTCTTCCAGAAATTTGCAAAGGAAGGTAAACTTCCAAACTCATTCTATGAGGCCACCATCACCCTAATACCAAAACCTGACAAAGATATCACAATAAAAGAAAACTGCAGGCCAATATCACTGATGAACATAGATGCAAAAATCCTCAACAAAATTCTAGCAATTAGAATCCAACAACACATTAAAAAGATCATACACCATGACCAAGTGGGCTTTATCCCAAGGATGCAAGGATTCTTCAATATCTGCAAATCAATCAATGTAATACACCACATTAACAAATTGAAAAATAAAAGCCATATGATTATCTCAATAGATGCAGAGAAGGCCTTTGGCAAAATTCAACATCCATTCATGATAAAAACTCTCCAGAAAGCAGGCATAGAAGGAACATACCTCAACATAATAAAAACTATATATGACAAACCCACAGCAAACATTTTCCTCAAAGGTAAAAAATTGAAAGCATTTCCCCTAAAGTCAGGAACAAGATAAGGGCGCCCACATTCACCACTACTATTCAACGTAGTTTTGCAAGTTTTGGCCACAGCAATCAGAGCAGAAAAAGAATTAAAAGGAATCCAAATTGGAAAAGAATAAGTAAAACTCTCACTGTTTGCAGATGACATGATCCTCTACATAGAAAACCCTAAAGACTCCACCCGAAAATTACTAGAGCTAATCAATGCATATAGTAAAGTTGCAGGATATAAAATCAACACACAGAAATCCCTTGCATTCCTATACACTAATAATGAGAAAGTAGGAAAAGAAATTAAGGAAACAATTCCATTGACCATTGCAAAAAAAAAGAATAAAATACTTAGGAATATACCTACCTAAAGAAACTAAAGGCCTATATATAGAAAACTATAAAACACTGATGAAAGAAATCAAAGAGGACACTAATTGATGGAGAAATATACCGGGTTCATGGATTGGAAGAATCAATATAGTGAAAATGAGTATAATACCCAAAGCAATCTATAGATTCAATGCAATCCCTATCAAGCTACCAGCGGTATTTTTCACAGAACTAGAACAAATAATTTCAAGATTTGTATGGAAATACAAAAAACCACGAATAGCCAAAGTAATCTTGAGAAAGAAGAATGGAACTGGAGGAATCAACTTGCCTGACTTCAGGCTCTACTACAAAGCCACAGTCATCAAGACAGTATGGTACTGGCACAAAGACAGAAATATAGATCAATGGAACAGAATAGAAAGCCCAGAGATAAATCCACACACATATGGACACCTTATCTTTGACAAAGGAGGCAAGAATATACAACGGAGTAAAGACAATCTCTTTAACAAGTGGCACTGGGAAAACTGGTCAACCACTTGTAAAAGAATGAAACTAGATCACTTTCTAACACCATACACAAAAATAAACTCAAAATGGATTAAAGATCTAAACGTAACACCAGAAACTATACAACTCCTAGAGGAGAATATAGGCAAAACCCTCTCTGACATAAATCACAGCAGGATCCTCTATGATCCACCTCCCAGAATACTGGAAATAAAAGCAAAAATAAACAAATGGGATCTAATTAAAATTAAAAGCTTCTACACAACAAAGGAAACTATAAGCAAGGTGAAATGACAGCCTTCAGAATGGGAGAAAATAATAGCAAATGAAGCAACTGACAAACAACTAATCTCAAAAATATACAAGCACATTATGCAGCTCAATTCCAGAAAAATAAGCGACCCAATCAAAAAGTGGGCCAAAGAACTAAACAGACATTTCTCCAAAGAAGACATACGGATGGCTAACAAACACATGCAAAGGTGCCCAACATCACTCATTAATAGAGAAATGCAAATCAAAACCACAATGAGGTACCACTTCACACCAGTCAGAATAGCTGCGAATCAAAAGTCTGCAAGCAATAAATGCTGGAGAGGGTGTGGAGAAAAGGGAACCCTCTTACACTGTTGGTGGGAATGCAAACTAGTACAGCCACTATGGAGAACAGTGTGGAGATTCCTTAAAAAATTGCAAATAGAACTGCCTTATGACCCAGCAATCCCACTGCTGGGCATACACACTGAGGAAACCAGAGTAGAAAGAGACACGTGTACCCCAATGTTCATTGCAGCACTGTTTATAATAGCCAGGACATGGAAGCAACCTAGATATCCATCAGCAGATGAATGGATAAGAAAGCTGTGGTACATATACACAATGGAGTATTACTCAGCCATTAAAAAGAATACATTTGAATCAGTTCTAATGAGGTGGATGAAACTGGAGCCAATTATACAGAGTGAAGTAAGCCAGAAAGAAAAACACCAATACAGTATACTAACACATATATATGGAATTTAGAAAGATGGTAATGATGACCCTCTGTGCGAGACAGCAAAAGAGACACAGATGTGTAGAGCAGACTTTTGTACTCTGAGGGAGAGGGAGAGGGTGGGATGATTTGGGAGAATGGCATTGAAACATGTATACTATCATATAAGAAACGAATCACCAGTCTATGTTTGATGCAGGATACAGGATGCTTGGGGCTGGTGCATGGGGATGATCCAGAGAGATGATGTGGGGTGGGAGGTGGGAGGGGGGTTCATATTTGGGAACTCATGTACACCTGTGGTGGATTCATGTCAATGCATGGCAAAACCAATACAGTATTGTAAAGTAAAATAAAGTAAAAATAAAAGTTAAAAAAAATAAAAAAAAGGAATGTATATGTATATATAACTGAATCACTTTGCTGTAGCAAAAATTAACACAACCTTATAAATCAACTATGCTTCAATTACAAAATAAAATAAATTATCTGTTCTTCAGTGAAACCTTCCAAACCCACTCATGTAAGCCATACAAGGTTAGGTTTCCCTATTATATGCTCTGGTTAATGGAATTCATAAATCTGTCAGGATCCGCTGTGTTTTATTATATTAATGTTATAGAAGGTTATCTTCCTGCTGAAGACCCAAAAATAACCTGAAATCTGTTATCCTCATAAATGAATACGCTTTAAAATAATACAAATCATGTCAAACTACAAGGAGAGTTCTGGAGGACAGAGAATAAATTCTTCTGCTTCAGCAGTTTGTTTGGAGACTGAAATTTCCTCATAGGTTTGCTAGTCAAGGGGTTCAGCCTTCTTTTGAATACTAAGCTGTGATTCAGTAGCAGTGCCCCCAACCTGCATGAAGAATGGGGCAAATCAATATTTGCATTATTGTCTGGGGTGTGGGGGAGGAGTGGGTGATGAACGCCCAGATGAGGTAGAGATCTTTCCATTTGAATATTTCAGATCCTGAGTTATTCTTGATTCTGCCGTAGATCAGCATCTTAGAGCACGTGCCTCTCCACAGAGCCCAGACTATCTCCAGTCCTCCGGTGATGTTATATTCTCTCTGCCGTGAATGGTGTGCAACTAGATTTTGGTAGAAAACTGCATTGCTAGAGCTTTTATCATCCACTGACATCTCTTTCTAGGGAGGTGAATGACTGAGAGAAGTCTCAAGACTTAAGCAGAGAAACACATCCCTCAGGCTTTACTAGCTGTTACCACTAGAAATTAGTCCCCAAGTTATCCTATCCCTCAAAAACTGATTTTCATGGTAATGATTTTACATGTTTACTTCCTGAAAATAGCTTCCCATTCTTAAAGAACTTTGTCCTCTCAGATAGGCAATTCCTTTTGTGCCTTACTTTATAGTGAGTTGGACAATTAGTAGCAATATGAAACTACGAAGCCCTTTTTCATGCTTTCATGTACATTTTTATAAGTTTTTATCATCTATAATTTTTAGTCATACTTTTTTTTTTTAACAAATAGAAACAATTTGATTAAACCACAGACTTTGTGTGTATATGATTGGGTCAGAAGTATAAGAAATCATTAAATGTTTGCCTTTTGGGTTGGCATTAGAGGCAGCTTGACATTGTAAAGCAATATATACCAGAGAATGTGAGGAGTGTGGGTCCAGGCTGACCTCTTAAGATATTGGCATCTGGTACTTGTTAAGAAATCTTGTCCTAGCCAATGGGACAGGACCTAGGATTTGTTCTAAGACCAAAAGTATAGATTCTCAGAGGGGCCAAGCTTACATTAGCAAATGCCAGAATGCCTTTCTTCATGATCCAGGAATGGAAGCCTCCAGTTGCTGGTAGGTTTTATTTTTTCAGAGGCAACTCTTCAGCTCTGGGGTTGAGAGCAGCAAAATGAGGGAGAAAGAAGTAACACGTATTTGCTGCCAGCAGTCTTTGCTAGCCTGCCTATTGGTAGGCTGAATGACATCAAATCTTCAGAAGCCCCAATTTAGTGTGTGTAATTTGTTAGGTTGTGTCTATCTAAAGTCAATAACTTCACAGATCAACTGAATATATCCCCACAGGAATGTCAGCTCCATGAAAAGAGGTACAATATCTATTCAACACAGTATTCCCACGGTCTAAATCAGTGTTGAATATGTTATAGGCACTCAATAAATCTTTACTGGATAAGTGTTATTTGGTTTAATCAACAAAGAACATACATTATGTCACCACTAAAACTCAGTTTATATGTTATGATAATTATTAAATTAACTATTCACTAATAAAGGCTGTAGTTACCTATGCAGAATATAACTGACAGTCATAGAGGTGTGCTGAATGCCTAGAATCTTCAGGATCTGCCTGAAGTTTTCTACCAAGGGTATGTTCTTCCCAAGCAGCCTTCACACCATGAAAGCAGATCTGGCTATTTCCAAGATTTTCTATCAAGCAGTCTTTGGGCTAGAGCTTACTAGTGAACAGATTGAGAGTTTATTAGATCTAAATGTGATACAGAAGTACTTGGAGAAAGGGGAAAAAAAAGAAAAGGAAAAAGAACTTCAATTAACCATATACAAACCTTATATAATATAAAAATTAAGTCAACATGAACCAAAGACCTAAGTTAACAACCCTAAAGCCATTAAAATCATGTTAAAAGTATAGGAGAAAATCATTGTGACTTTTGGTTAGACAAAGATCTCTTTTAAAACGTCGCGCCTCGGGGGTCAGACTTGGACGGAAGACGGATCTGTCGAAGATGGATGGCGGAAGATGGGTGGACGGCTCGCCAGCCCTGGCAGTGGGGCCGGGCCGTGGGGCCCGCTCCGGGGATGGCCAGGCCCAGCCGGCGTCCCAGGCGTCGCAGGACCGCCCTCCTGTGTGGGTGGTGGTTACTTCATCAAAATTAGTAACTTTTATTTTTTGAAAGATGTTGTTAAGAGAAGAATAAAACAAGTCACAGACCTGAGAAAATAATCTGCAACTCACGTATCTGACAAAAGAATTGTAAACAAAATCTCAAAAGAACTCTAAAACTCAATAGTAGGAAAAAAACAAATCAAACAAAAAATAGGCAAGAAATCTGAACATAAATTTCATCCAAGAAACATATATCAAGGAAAAGTATGAAAAGATTCTTAACATTATTACTATGAAGGAGATGCAAACAGAAACCACAGTGAGATACAAATACAAATCTATTAGAATCTATTACAGTGCCTAAAAAAAAAAAAAAAAAAAAAAAAAACAAGAACACACAGAACTGTACAAAAAAGATCTTCATGACCTAGATATTCATGATGGTGTGATCACTAATCTAGAGCCAGACATCCTGGAATGTGAAGTCAAGTGGGCCTTAGAAAGCATCACTATGAAAAAAGCTAGTGGAGGTGATGGAATTCCAGCTGAGCTGTTTCAAATCCTGAAAGATGATGCTGTGAAAGTGCTGCACTCAAGATGCCAGCAAATTTGGAAAACTCAGCAGTGGCCACAGGACTGGAAAAGGTCAGTTTTCATTCCAAATTCAAAGAAAGGCAATGACAAAGAATGCTCAAACTACCACACAGTTGCACTCATCTTACATGCTAATAAAGTAATGCTCAAAATTCTCCAAGCCAGGCTTTAGCAATATGTGAACCGTCAACTTCCTGATCTTCAAGCTGGTTTTAGAAAAGGCAGAGGAACCAGAGATAAAATTGCCAACATCAGCTGGATCATCAAAAAAGCAAGAGAGTTCCAAAAAAACATCTACTTCTGCCTTATTGACTATGCCAAAGCCTTTGACTGTGTGGATCACAATCAACTGTGGAAAATTCTGAAAGAGATGGGAATACCAGACCACCTGACCTGCCTCTTGAGCAACTTGTATGTAGGTCAGGAAGCAATAGTTAGAACTGGACATGGAACAACAGACTGGTTCCAAATAGGAAAAGGAGTATGTCAAGGCTGTATATTGTCACCCTGCTTATTTAACTTCTATGCAGAGTACATCATGAGAAACGCTGGACTGGAAGAAACACAAGCTGGAATAAAGATTGCCGGGAGAAATATCAATAACCCCAGATATGCATATGACACCACCCTTATGGAAGAAAGTGAAGAGGAACTAAAAAGCCTCTTGATGAAAGTGAAAGAGGAGAGTGAAAAAGTTGGCTTAAAGCTCAACATTCAGAAAATGAAGATCATGGCATCTGGTCCCATCACTTCATGGGAAATAGATGGGGAAACAGTGGAAACAGTGTCAGACTTTATTTTCTTGGGCTCCAAAATCACTGCAGATGGTGACTGCAGCCATGAAATTACAAGACGCCTACTCCTTGGAAGAAAAGTTATGACCAACCTAGATAGCATATTCAAAAGCAGAGACATTACTTTGCCGACTAAGGTCCGTCTAGTCAAGGCTATGGTTTTTCCAGTGGTCATGTATGGATGTGAGAGTTGGACTGTGAAGAAGGCAGAGTGCCGAAGAACTGATGCTTTTGACCTGTGGTGTTGGAGAAGACTCTTGAGAGTCCCTTGGACTGCAGGGAGATCCAACCAATCCATTCTGAAGGAGATCAGCCCTGGGATTTCTTTGGAAGGAATGATGCTAAAGCTGAAACTCCAGTACTTTGGCCACCTCATGCGAAGAGTTGACTCACTGGAAGACTCTGATGCTGAGAGGGATTGGGGTCAGGAGGAGAAGGGGACGACAGAGGATGAGTTGGCTGGATGGCACCACTGACTCAATGGACGTGAGTCTGAGTGAACTTCGGGAGTTGGTGATGGACAGGGAGGCCTGGCGTGCTGCAATTCATGGGGTCGCAAAGAGTCAGACACGACTGCATGACTGAACTGAACTGAACCATATTAAGTGCTAGGATGTGGAGGAGCTGAACTCTTCTATACTTCTAATGGGAAGGCAAAATGGCAAAACTCTGGAATATTGTTTGGCAGTTTCTTAAAATATTAAACATAAACTTACCATGACCAGCCACTCTACTCCTATTTACTTATGAGAAGTGAAAGTAGATGTTCACAAGAATTTTACACACAATTGTTAGTATTTCTGCCATAAGATGACAGCACCCTTATGTCAGAAAGTGAAGAGGAACTAAAAAGCCTCTTGATGAAAGTGAAAGAGGAGAGTGGAAAAGTTGCCTTAAAGCTCAACATTCAGAAAACTAAAATCATGGCATCTGGTCCCATCACTTCATGGGAAATAGATGGGGAAACAGTGGAAACAGTATCAGACTTTATTTTGGGGGGCTCCAAAATCACTGGAGATGGTGACTGCAGCCATGAAATGAAAAGATACTTACTCCTTGGAAGGAAAGTTATGATTAACCTAAATAGCATATTAAAAAGCAGCGACATTACTTTGCCAACAAAGGTCCATCTAGTCAAGGCTATGGTTTTTCTGGTAGTCATGTATGGATGTGAGAGTTGGACTGTGATGAAAGCTGAGTGCCGAAGAATTGATGCTTTTGAACTGTGGTGTTTAAGACTCTTGAGAGTTCCTTGGACTGCAAGGAGATCCAACCAGTCCATTCTAGAGAAGATCAGTCCTGGGTGTTCTTTGGAAGGAATGATGCTAAAATTGAAACTCCAGTAATTTGGCCACCTCATGTGAAGAGTTGATTCATTGGAAAAGACTGATGGTGGGACGGATTGGGGGCAGGAGGAGAAGGGGAAACAGAGGATGAGATGGCTGGATGGCATCACCTACTCAATGGATGTGAGTTTGAATGAACTCCGGGAGTTGGTGATGGACAGGGAGGCCTGGCGTGCTGCAATTCATGTGTTCGCAAAGACTCGGACAGGACTAAGTGACTGAACTGAACTGAACTGAACTGAACTGAACTGATAATACACCAAACTGAAAACCACCTAAATATATATTAACCAGTGAATAGATAAACAAATTATGATAGATTCACTTTTACAATGCAACACTACTCATCAATAATTATAAGTCAGCAGTATTCCACGGTGTAAGAAAGAAGATCAGTGACTGCCTGGGGTTGGAGTTAGGTATGTACAGGAAGAAGCAGGGGAAAGGGGAAATTTAAGGAGCAAGAGGAAATCTGAATGTGTTGGAGATATTTAATATCTTAATTTAGATCATTGTTTCAAAGGTGTGCACATATGTCAAACTTCAACTGAACAACATAAATACATGAAATTTTAAATTCTATGTTAATTATACCTCAAATCTGTTTTATTAGGCAGTATATCAGTGATTTTTGATTATCCACTCTCATCACAGATACACATAGTGCTTTTACAAACATCACCTAATACCACATTTATCACTTTCTAACTAAAAACTGATTTACTGATGAACAGATGAGATTAGATTTGTAATAGATTCAGAAACTCATGAAAGCAAAGGCAAAATAATATTGGCTTAAAAATACAATTTTATTTTCTCATTTAAAGTGCTCACAAGTGGGCAGTCCAGGGAAGAATAGCAGTTTTATAGAGTTGTCAGGAACCCAGGATTCTATAACTTTGACTGCATCATAGGTTAAGGTAGCTCTTTAAGAATAAGCATTGTTAAAGTCATTCCAGTAGCAGGAATCAAAACCCTTATGATTACACAGTGAAAGTGACAAACAGATTCAAGGAACTAGGATCTGATAGAGTGCCTGAACAACTATAGATGGAATTTCATAACACTGTATACGAGGTGACGATCAAAACCATCCCCAAGAAGTGAAGTGAAATGAAGTTGCTCAGTCATGTCCACCTCTTTGCGATCCCATGGACTGTAGCCTACCAGGCTCCTCCTTCCCTGGGATTCTCCAGGCAGGAATACTGCAGTGGGTTGCCATTTCCTTTCCAGGAGATCTTCCCAACCCAGGGATCAAACCTGGGTCTCCCATATTGCAGGCAGACGCTTTACCATCTGAGCCACCAGGGAAGTCATCCCCAAGAAAAAGAAATGAAAAAAGCAAAATGTTTGTCTGAGAAGGTCTTACAAATCGCTTAGAAAAGAAGAGAAGTGAAAGGCAAAGAAGAAAGGGAAAGATATACCCATCTGAATGCAGAGTTCCAGAGAATAGCAATGAGAGATAAGAAAACCTTCCTATGTGATCAATGCAAAGAAATAAACAACAGAATGGAAGAGACTAGAAATCTCTCCCAGAAAATTAGAGATACAAAGGGAACATTTCATGCAAAGATGGACACAATAAAAGACCAAAATGGTATGGATCTAACAGAAGCAGAAGATATTAAGAAGAGGTGGTGAGAATACACAGAAAGCATTAGTTGCTCATTCGTGTCTCACTCTTTGTGACCCTATGGACTGTAGACTGTGATTCCATGGACTATCCATGGAATTCTCCAGGCAAGAATACACAGAAGACAATATAAAAAAGACCTTAATGACTCAGATAACCATAATGGTGTAATCACTCACCTACAGCCAGACATCCTGGAGTGTGAAGTGAGCCTTAAGAAGCATCACTACGAACAAAGCTAGTGGAGGTGATGGAATTCCAGCTGACTTATTTCAAATTCTAAAAGATGATGCTGTGAAAGTGCTGCACTCATTATGCCAGCAAAATTTGGAAAACTCAACAATGCCCACAGGACTGGAAAAGATCAGTTTTCATTCTAATCCCAAAGAAGGACAATCCCAAAGAATGTTCAAACTACTGCAAAATTGCACTCATCTGCAGATGATGACTGCAGCCATGAAATTAAAAAAACACTTGCTTCTTGGGAAAAAACTATGACAAATCTAGACAGCATATTAAAAAGCAGAGGCATTACTTTGCTGACAAAGATCCATATAGTCAAATCTATGGTTTTTCCAGGAGTCATGTAAGGATGTGAGAGTTGGACCATAAAGAAGACTGAGTGATAAAGAATTGATGCTTTTGAACTGTGGTGTTGGAGAAGACTCTTGAGAGTCCCTTGGACTGCAAGGAGATAAAACCAGTCAATTCTAAAGGAAATCAACCCTGAATATTTATTGCCAGGACTGATACTGAAGCTCCAATACTTTGGCCACCTGATGTGAAGTGGCAACTCATTAGAAAAGATCCTGATCCTGGGAAAGATTCAAGGCAGGAGGAGAAGGGGATGACAGAGGATGAGATGGTTGGATGGCATCACAGACTCAATGGACATGAGTTTTAGCAAGCTCTGGAAGAAGATGATGGACAGGAAAGCCTAGCATGTTGCAGTCCATGGGGTCTCAAAATGTCAGAAACGACTGAGCAACTGAACAAGAAGTAGCAGGAAAAACACAGGGACAAAGACAAACACGCTTTTCCCTTTAAGGATATTTCCCACAAATAAAACTGGACACTTCTACCTACATTAGATAGACCCAAAGTAAGTCACAAGGCCACATATACCTGCAAGGGAAGCTGAGAAATGTAGTCTTTACTCTGGATGCCATTAAGGCCAGCTAAAATCTGATGTGTCATTAGTGAGAAAGAGAAGGAGAATAGATATTAAAAGGCTACTAGTAGGTCCAAATTTCCACAGGAGGTAAGTAACTGAAAAAATAAATTGTGTAATTTTTCAGTCATGAGCAAATGATCATTTTCAATTCTGACAATAATTTCCACATGTGGATCTCACACATTTACTGTTCATCTTCACTATTCAATAAGCAACAATGAAAGAGAGGAAATTAGCTGGAGCGGGGGGAGAGAGGAAGGAAGAGTTTTGAATGTTTTCCTATAGTAATATTAGTCCATTATTGTCACATATAAATGTCTCTCAACATCTATAACTGGTATAAAATAGAAATGAACAAACCACTAGCTTTGTAACAGATTGCTGTATGATGATTAATTAATTTGGTGGTTTTAGTTAGGGAAAATGATGCATATGTCACACACTTCTCTTGTGCATCAATCAAGGAAAACTGGGATAGGATCAAGCCATATTAAATAGACATACATATCAACTGTATATTTGTCTGCAATAGAGTTTCTATAAAGTTCAATGGGATCCCTTTGCCATCCATCTTTTCCTCCATCCATGCCAGGGCAGGGATTAATAGAAGGAAATGGCAAGCCACTCTAGTACTCTTGCCTGGAAAATTCCATGGATGGAGGAGCCTCGTAGGTTACAGTCCATGGGGTTGCAAAGAGTTGGACATGACTGAGTGACTTCACTTTTCATTTCAAGTACCTACAAAGACCTGTAATTTTCAGATTTGGTAGGGTATTTTTGCTTGTTCTCATTCCATGCATTTCCAATCTTGTTGCCTTCTTATGGGACACAGGGTTAATACAAAGACACTAAGTCATTGCAGTTATACTGAAAAAAGTGTGTGAACAATGGATTGAAGTAAAAGTTGGGAGGCAGAGGTAGATTAGATTTATACTTCCTATTCTTTTAATCTTGGCCTCTTTGGGAGAAAAGCTACTGATTCTAGTGCCCAGAGATTTAAGATTTTGAAAATCCTGTATTCCTAAATTGCCTAAATTTCTAAATTCTCTGGTTGAAAAGAAAATGGAGAAGCAAGCAGAAAAAGAGGGCACTGTACACTCAACTACTACAACAGTCTCCTAAATTTCTGCTTCTATCCATCTTTCATAATACCATCAGTTCCCACTTATTCATTTGCTCATTAATTAAAAATTGAGTTTCTATAAGGTACCAACCATGGCCAACCAGGGTCTCTCAAAAGTTGAGAGAGAACTAAGTTAGTTTCATATTTTTTAAATTTTGGGATGTTAAAAATGAATAGTAAAGTTTCTGGAATGATAGAATAAGGAGAGTAGTGAGCCTACTCACACACAGACAATTAACTATTGAAAAAATACATATGTTAAAAATCTTTTAGAGGATTTGAAAACTGTCTTATGGAGATACAACAAATTAAATATATATATATATATTCATTCAAAAACTCTACTAAGAACTGTGTTTCAGTAAGAACTGTGGCATTTGAGCCAAGGCCACTCCATTCCCACCCATCCCCAATCAGTTTCATGTCATGAGAGTTCTGCCCCAGATGTGTGCAGTCAAGATGGGGGATGGGTTTGGGGCTACTCCTTCCTCCAGCTCGTAGCAGGCTGTGGCTATGCTTTTATCCTGGAAGGAATAGTCTACTGGTGGTTTGTCTTCACCCCCAACCCCTTGATGCAGAAACTCTATTCTAGGCCAAGAAAATGAGGTCTCTCCTCCCCCATCCAGCCCCATCTCTGGGGTAGATACCATACCCCAGGCACAACAGAAACAGAACGCTGCACCCTGATCATCACCCCCACGTCAGCTCATTTGTAGGAGGCTTTCCAGGTGTGTGTTGGGATGAAAAGGATCCTCAAACACGTTATTAGCAAAAGGAATAAAAAATGCAACATGGGAAAAAGAAGAGCTCTTCCTTTTCCCTCAAGGGCAGCATTAGACCTCTAAAGAAAAAGGAGGATTACCAGAGCATGCAGAGTAGATACCAGAGTCTCAGATGGGTTGGAATTCAACAAAAGTGATCCATGTCCAGGCAGTATTGACCTGCCAGATGTTGAACTCCTCCTGCTCATCTAGAGCTGCCTGGAATTGGGAAGGTATGAAGTCATAGAATATGCAGTAAAGCTCTGCTTTGGAAAACTGAAAACGTTGGTCCTCTGAGACCCACAGATAGTAGTAAAAATCACATCTGCTGGTCTCTGGGTCCTACTGAAAAGTTGCTGCTGAACCATGCAAGACGCCAGGATTCTTGGCCTCTAGGGGAGAAGAATTCAATCCAGGGCCAGAGGCGAGGCTTGATCACTCAGAGCTTTTGTGTAATAAAGTTTTATTAAAGTATAAAAGGGATAGTGAATGCTTCTGACATAGACATCAAAAGGGGGCAGAAAGAGTGCCCCCTCATTAGTATTAGCAATGGAGTTTTATATTTTTTAATTACTTATTACAGTGAATCAAAAGAATGTCTGGAGGTTGTAAAGACCTTACTAGACCCACTGCCATAATTTACATTTTAAGATAACAGGATTAGCCAGAAGGTTTCTTCCAGAAACTGTCCTCAAGCAAGATACATTATTGTTATATAATCCTAAGGAATGTAGAGGGGAAAAAAAAATTGTTCTTTCCTCCTCCTTGAGAATTCCAGACCCCTCTCTCCTTGGGGACCCCTGGACTTCTTATCAACCTGCCTAGGAATTGACTCTCTCGTTCCCCCCTTTTCTTTCAGGAGAATTATGTTGCCAAGGGAAAGGGGCATTATTTTTGTTCCATAACTACTTCCTGCTATTTAGGGGCGTGGTCCCTAAATTATTGAGGCAACATATTCTCCTAACCTTCATATCGAGGGTCTCTGATCCAGGGGCCCCAAGTAATAGTTGGAGGAGGCTGTGCCACTCTTAGTAGCTTGGACAAACATTTGTAACTTAAAAGCTTTCAGACGGTTAGAAACAAACCCTGTTTTACAGCTACAGATGTAAGGCAAAACAGTCATTAAACCAAGACAGTGTATAATCAAAACTAAAAATCACATTATCTCCATAGTTAAAGTACAAAGTGTTGCACCAGTCCATCTTATGGTTGTTAGATGTCATCACAGAGTTGAAGAGAGTCCTTTCCTTGAAGGGGGGGAAACCCACCATGGGAAGTCTTCCCCTTGAGGAGGGGAGTGCTCCACAAACCCAGCAATTAGACCGCTGGTTGAATGTGGCATAGGAATGAGCCCAGGACAGGAAGGCTTTGTCTTGAGGGTCAAACAGCAGACTCAGGAATTTTGGAGTCAGCAGAAGTAGGCTCACATAGATTATCAGGCCCATCTGAAAAGTACAAAGTCAGAGCATAGAAAGTAAAGACATAAAATGACGTTGCTTAGTTCTAGTCAGGGTGCCGCCTCTTAACTCGAGAGTGATACACCCACAAATCAATTCCTGGCACTTTGACAGCTGTGGCAGAAGAAAGAATAACCTGTAAGGGCCTTCCCAGAGGGGCTCGAGAGATTGGCCTCCAGATCCCAATGTTTTTGTCAGGAACTCAGTTTCTGGCTCAAATAGAGACTTGCTTGACTTAGAGGCTGGGTCAGGAGTCACCTCCTGGAGTTCCATTAATGCCTATTGAAAAGCTGAGAGCTGAGTTACATAATTAGTTAATTCGAAGGCTTCATGTCTTATGTCTGTGTATAAGAAAGGCCTTCCATAAATACATTCAAAGGGGGACAGTCCCTCTTTTTTGGGGGGCAGTCCAAGCCTTCATTTATATTTGTAAATCTTGAACTAGTCTCCATTTACCATTTGATTTCTTTATACACAAAATAGGAGAGTTGCATGGGCTGTTACAGGGAATTAATAGCCCTTCTCCTTTAAACTCCCAATGATGGGCTTTAACCTGTCCTTAATCTCAGGTTTCAGTGGATACTGCTTCTTATGTGGAAATAAGTGTGGGTCTTTGAGCTTGAAAACTACAGGAATAGCATTTTGTGCTTGGCCCACAGCTTTTCCATCAGCCCACACTGTAAGATTTACATTTTGTTCAATTAAAGGGAGAGAAAGGGAGGGCTCCATATTCATGAAAACAGAGGCATGGACCTTGCTCAGTATATCCCTCCCCCAAAGTGGTGAGGGAGACTCTGGCACGATTAGAAAGTCGTGTGAAAATAGCACAGAGTCCCAGTTAGAGCTTAAAGAACAACTGAAGTAATACCTTTCAGCTCGTCTAGACAGTTCACTATGGAAGCAGATCAGGAAGAAAGTGGGCCAGGGGCTTCAGTAAGCCCAGAGTAAGTTGCCTCAATATCTAAAAGGAAATCAATGGGTTGGTCTCCCACAGTTATTAATACCTGGGGTTCCTCAGGTGTAATTAGGATGGGAGCTTGTGTGGGGACCCCCGGGCACCTTCAGTCCTGATTGTCTTGAGAGTCCAGCCCCTGAAGCCTACACTTCTAAGGGCAGTCTCTCCTCTAGTGCGGTCCCTTGGAGACCGGACATGGAGCTGGGGGCAGCTTAGATGCCTGAGGGCAATCCTGCTTGAAGTACCCCTCCTTGCCACAGTAATAGCAAGCCCATCCCTTTTCACTTGGGTCCCTCTGGGCATTTTTCTCAGGCTGTTTAAGAATGGTTCTCATGGCCATTGCGAGGGTTTCTGCCTGTTCCTTTGTCTTTTTCTGCCTTTCTTCTTTTCCTTATATTCCCTACCATAATAGATAGTTTGAGCCAGTTGCAACAGAATATCTAAAGACTGATTTGGCCCATATGCCTGTTTCAATAGCTTACAGCAGATATCTGGAGCCGACTGAGTGAGAAATCTATCTTTTAAGATCACTCTTCCCTCTTCACTTTGGGGATCAATCTCAGTGAATCTGTGAAAGACTTTTCTCAGTCTGTCTAGGAATTTACCAGGAGCTTCCTTCTCCTCCTATTCTATGTTTGCCAATTTGGCATAGTTTAAAGTCTTAGCACGCGCTTGCTAAGAATATGTCCTTCAAGAATACATCTGACAAAATGACTCTGATTCCATCTTCCTTTAGCTGTATTATAGTACCAGTCTGGTTCTATAGTTGGGACGGCCTGATTCCCAATGGGGAATTCCCATATGCTACTTCTATCCATTTCCCTTGTTTTCCAGAGAACCGGCCCAACTGTAAAACAGTAATAATTGAGATCCTCCAACCAGCCACCATTCGCCACCCTCCAGTGGACACCCTGGCCATGCAGTGTCACATAGAAAGATCAGGTGTGTCTTATTTAAGCTCTGTGGATCAAATCTATCCCAGTTTTTCAGGATATAGTTCAAAGGAATGAGGCTAGAATTGTTAGCTCCCATCTGTAAGAGAGAAAAAAAGCAACAAGCACCATCTTTCTATCAGAGGCGTCCCTCCCTGCTCTAAATGGGGGTGCAGACAGACTTTACACCGAAGCTTTCCTTTCCTGGTCGGTCTTAGTCTGTCCCTTACTGACATAGGCACCGAACTTGTCCTTCCCTGTTCTACCACTGAGATGGGGTGGAGATGCACCGGGGGTAGACCTGATAGCATCCCAGACTGATGTCCAGCTCCTCACCATTAAAACCTCGCTTGCCTCTGATGCCACCCAGGGTGCAATCAGAGTAACCTTCCAGAAAGCCTTCCAAGCTAAGACTGCTGGGGGAAACATTTGTCAACTGAGTGCCTGTGCATGACCCTGAGTATATTCCTGACCACAATAAGAACATGAAACTAAGATGTTCCTTCCAAGCGTCACCACGCCAGTATAAGCAATAGCAAAAGAGATGGTGAAGGGCTGGCTAGTGAGGAAAAAGTAATTTTTGTCCTCGAGTTATTAGGTCCAGTCCTTCCAGTTCATTCCCACAGATTCCACAGAAAGAATATCTAAGGAGTTGGGACAAAAGCCACTGGAGATCCTCCTCTGGTCCACTAAGAGCTAGCTTTACCAAAGGAAGAAACTCATTGTACTTCCAATCTGAGTAACCTTTAACCTCAGAGATGCTCTTGGAGCTAGAGCTCCATCTAGCTTCCAAACTTCTGACTCCTAGCGAGGCTAGGTGCTTCCTGACTACCAGTCCAAGTGTGGGACCTAAGTAACAGTACACAGTAACAGCATAGATCACAAGTCCCTTGAAAGTCTATGATCCGACAGACAGGTTAGCAGTTTGAATTCCCAAGAAGTTATGAAATGGTCAAAGAGACTGCAAAATTTGACCGAGAAAGGAGAGTTTGGTCCACACACTTTGCCCATTTCTGGTCGGTCCCTGAAGGAGACATTGAGTGCCTCTTGGCATTGGCAGAATTCTGCCATAAGCCGTATGAGGTCACCATGGAACTATACAGCAGGGCTCCTCACTTGCTTCATGTAGGGCATATCATTCATTCACACGACCACACTGTAAAGTTAGTAAAGTACAGCAGAAAACTTGTCCGCTAGGAGAACAAAGAATTAGAGCTCCAAGCATCCTTACCTTGTCCTGAAGAATCCTGGACAAGCCCCCAAGATGAAAAGTTGTTGCTGAACCATGCAAGACACTGGGATTCTTGGCCTCCAGAGGAGAAGAATTTAATCTGGGACCAGAGACAAGGCTTGATTGCTCAGAGCTTTGTGTAATAAAGTTTTATTGAAGTATAAAAGGTTTAGAGAACGCTACTGACATAGACGTCAGAAGGGGGCAGAAAGAGTGCCCCCTCTCTAGTACTAGCAATGGAGTTATATACTTTTTAATTACTTATTACAGTGAATCAAAAGAATGTCTGGAGGTTGTAAAGACCTTACTAGACCCACTCCCATAATTTACATTTTAAGATAATAGGATTAGCCAGAAGATTTTTTCCAGAAGCTGTCCTCAAGCAGGATACAATAATGTTATATCAATTCAGTACAGTTCAGTTGCTCAGTTCTTTGCAACCCCATGAATTGCAGCACGCCAGGCCTCCTTGTTCATCACCAACTCCCGGAGTTAACTCAAACTCACATCCATCGAGTCGGTGATACCATCCAGCCATCTCATCCTCTCTTTCCCCTTCTCCTCCTGCCCCCAATCCCTCCCAGCATCAGGGTCTTTTCCAATAAGTCAAGATAAAGGAGAACAAAAACACAATTAAGCATACTGAACATGTGAAAACTGCTTTCCTAGGAGTTCTTGCTTTTGGGGATGACTCCTAGGAAGCCAGGCTTACATATTATTTGTAAACACGGCCATTCCCTTCCCTGCCAACAGAAGACTGTGTGTGTGTCCAAGCTGCCCTCTTGGGAGCCATTGGAGAAGGAAACTCTGAGCTACTGGTTCTAATCCAAACATGGGGCAAAACAAACAAAAGCAACAGCATAAATTCCCTTAACTGGATAGCAGCAAGTCTTACACACTAGTAAAGGCTCAAAATCCAACTGGCTAAGGGACATTGACCAATATACTGAACTCTGGGTAGCCGAACTAAAATGTAAAAACTAGGGGGCAAGTCTGAGCATAGCCATCAGAGGGTGTGCACTGTGTGAGACTTTGGCTAAGTCATCATAGTCAAGCAAACTGTCAGGCGACTGTGCGCTTCTCAGTTCTTGTCTCATCACAGCAATGATTTGGAGCGATGGACATTAAAGCCCTCAGTGCATCATAGCTCTTGGGTCTTGAACAAACCATGTCATAGCTCTTAGACAAATCAGTGTTACAGCTCTTTTTTATTTAGAATATAGCAGGAGAATCCATCCTCGAAGAAGAGAAGAGAGTGGAGGAGCGCACCAGCATGCGCGCAGGGTGGGGAGAGAGAGAGAGAGAGAGAGAGAGAGAGAGAGAGAGAGAAAGTGTACATACGCAGGAGAGAGAGAGCAGGAGAGCTCTTGGCTCCTCCTTTTATATGTTTTCTTCCCCCTGGGCCTGCCTTATGCAAATTGGGCTCAGGCAGGAGTGCTGTTCTACCTGAAGTCCTCACTCTGGTCCTCAGACCTTTCTTTGACCTTCCTTTGTTCTATTTTTGTGGGATTTTCCCTTCCTTGTCTTTTAGCCACCACACTTTGGACTCCTTTTCCCTATTCTAACTACCTAACATTCCCCCCTCAAGAGATGGGAGGCCCAATTCTTTAGGAATAGGGGTGTCAAGGTCTTTCTGGCTACTTTCTGCTGAATTGGGACAGCGAGGGGTATTGGGCCTCCCCCTCTTGCTAGTCTCAGGCCTCAGAGTCCTCATAGCAGTGTTCATCTAAGGGGTGAGTGGTATTTTCCATGGTCGGCTGTAGTTTTGTATCTTTGTTGAACTGGGACCGCATGTTGTGGCTTGTTGACCTGAGCAGAGACAAACAAGTTACACAATTGATAATGCATGGAACAATCATAAGCAGCATCATTATGGCAAAACAAGGACTAGTAGGGGAATTAGCCAATTCCAAATTCACATTGCCAGGATGGCTCAAGTCCCTCCTTGTTCAGGGATCAGAAGATTTATCTCCTGCCTGTTTTGAAGTACAATCCCTGCCAAGCTGTGCTGGCTCTTTAGAGCTGTCCTGAGAAATCTTATTCCCAGAAACCAAATTTTGGAGGTGTTCATTAGAATGGCACTCATTTGTAGTTCTGAATAGGTATCTGAGATCTCCCAGGGGCTCACAGGTGTATTGGGTGTCCTCTTCTCTTTTCTTTCATGGCTTGACTCATGAGTAATGAATCCAGGAGTCATGTCCTGGTACCTTGACTGCTGTGGGAGTAGAAAGTATTACAGGGTAGAGGCCCTTCCATGTGGGCTGGAGTTGAGCCTTTGGGGACCCATCTTTCCAGACTTTAATTAGGACTTGAGTCCCTGGAGCATATAGTGGTGACTCCTTAGAATCTTTTGGGTCCTGGTTCATACCCCACAAGCGTATATCCTGTTGGAATTTTCCAATGGCCATGGTATAAGACTGGAGGGTCTGAACCTCTGGATCTAGGAAGAGGTCATTGACATAAACAAAAGGTCTCCCATATAGCATCTCATAAGGACTAAGACCAAGCTGTTCCTTAGGGGCAATTTGGGTACAGAGGAGGGCTATTGGTAAAGCCTCCTTCCATCACAGGGAGGTCTCCTGGGTTATCATTTTTATTGCTGATTTTAAGAATTGGTTGGCTTTTTCTATTTTTCCTGAAGATTGAGGCCTCTAGGCACAATGGAGATAATAAGTAATGTCCAATGCTTTAGAGGTCACCAAGAGACCCCTTGGGTGACCTTAGAAGTAAATGATGTCCCATTGTTACTTTGTAATGACCTGGGCAGACCAAATCTTGGAAAGATTTCAAGGAGCAGTTTCTTTACCACCTCCTCAGCCTTCTCAGTCCAGATGGGAAAACCTTCATTCCATCCTGTGAATGTATCTATCATGACTAATAGGTATTTATACCCTTGAGAAACTGGCATCTGGGTGAAGTCCATCTGCCAGTCCTCTCCTGGATAGTCCCACATCATTGGACGGGCTGGGCCAGGTTGGGGTCTTCAAGCTCCTTGGGGGTTGTTTAATTGGCAAGTGGGACAAGAGGAGACCACCTGTCTTATAGTTGTTTGGAAGCCTGTTCCTCTGAAGGACCTTTCTAGTAATCTTTGGAGGGCCTTTTCCCCTAAATGAGTGGTGGCATGTAAGGAGTTAACCAACTTTCACTGGAGGTTCCCAGGCAGAAAAAGGAGTCCCTCCTTTTGGAACTACCCCATATGATCTTCTTGAAAGGCCTCACTCTTAGCTTTAAGAGTCTCACCTTCAGTATATGAAGGAGTTTCTGGCAAATTAGTCTGTGGAACTAAGGTGGCAACCCCTATTAGGTCATAGTTCTGTAATGCTGCTCTCTTAGCTGCCTGTTCAGCTGCGTGGTTCCCTCGTGCCACTTCCATGCTCCCTTTTTGGTGTCCTTTACAGTGGGAGACTGAAACCTCAGTGGGCAGATGGACTGCCTCCAAGAGTCTAAGAATCTGATCACCATATTTGACTGGGGGCCCTCGGGTGGTCAAGTGGGCCCTTTCTTGCTGACTAGCAGCATGCGCATGTAGCACCAGAAAGGCATACGTGGAGTCAGTGTCAATGGCCATTCTTTTTCCTTTTCCCAGCTCTAAAGCTCGACTCAGGGTTATTAGCTCAGTTAATTGGGCTGAAGTACCTGATAGCAGAGGCTTAGCCTCTATGATCTCAAAATCAGAGACTACTGCATATCTGGTTCTTCTTTTTCCATCTAAGACAAAACTGCTTCCATTGGTGTACCAGATTTCCTTAGGATTGGTCAGAGGATCTTCTGACAATAGCTCTTGGGGCTTTGTCTAGTGGTCCAAAGTTTCTAGACAAAAGTGAAAGGAGAGAGAGCCCTCAGGGGTAGGCAGGAGGGTGGCTGGGTTAATAACCTCACAAGGGGATATAGTGAGGCCTGGATTTTCCATCAGCATTACTTGATATCTGAGAATTCTTTGATAAGACATCCATAAATGGCCTCTCCCATTTAGGAGCTGTTTTACTTGGTGGCTGGTAAAAATAGTTAGTTTGTCTCCAAAGGAGAGTTTTAAAGCATCTTCTATCATGATTGCAATAGCTGCAAGATTTCAAAGGCAGAGGGGCCAGCTTCGGGCAGTTGGATTGAGTCTCTTGGATAAGCTACAGGCTGGGGCTCAGATCCCAACCTCTGAGTTAACACTCCCCAAAGGCCCTCAAAAATTACTAGAAAGATCCTTCAGAGGAGCAGGCTTCCAAACAACTATAAGACAGGTGGTCTTCTCTTGTCCTGCTTGCCAATTAAACAACCCCCAAGGAGCTCAAAGACCCCAACTGGCCAACCCGTCCAACGATGTGGGACCTAGCCAGGAGAGGACTGGCAGATGGACTTCACCCAGATGCCAGTTTCTCAAGGGTATAAATACCTATTAGTCATGATAGATACATTCACAGGATGGATTGAAGGTTTTCCCACCTGGACTGAGAAGGCTGAGAAGGTGGTAAAGAAACTGCTCCATGAACTCATTCCCTCTCTTTTATGAACATAAAGTTAGAATGCTTTCTCTGGGTCTGGCAACCTCAAGGCAGGTGCCTGAGTTAAGGCTTGTTTTAATGTAGCCTGTGCCTTCTTTTCAGGAGTG
This sequence comes from Oryx dammah, assembly GCF_014754425.2. Classification (NCBI taxonomy): domain Eukaryota; kingdom Metazoa; phylum Chordata; class Mammalia; order Artiodactyla; family Bovidae; genus Oryx; species Oryx dammah. The sequence continues at coordinate 97,933,495 of NW_024070210.1, forward strand.
GGATTGAATCTCGTCCCTTTAAGCCTTCATATAATGGCTGGGCAATTAGACCATAGTTGGGTATCCAGATTCTACAATACCCAATTAGCCCCAGGAAAGCTCGCAATTGTTTTTGAGTCGTGGGGGAGGGAATGGAGGATTCCTTGTACCCAATCAGAGGACAGCCTCCCGGACCCATGTGTAATCTGAACTCCCAGGTAAGTGACCTTTGTCTCAACCATCTGTGCTTTAGCACGAGAGACTTTATATCCCCTTTCTGCCAAAAACTTTAGAACCTGAATTGCATGCTGTTGGGCATTTTCCTCATCTGGAGAGCAGATTAATAGGTCATCTACATATTGTAATATTTTCCCATTAGGTCCCAGGTCCAGATCTAGGAGATCCCAGCTAAGGGCCTGTCCAAACAAGTGGGGGCTATCTCTGAACCCCTGAGGTAATAGTGTCCAAGCCATCTGTTGATGTTTGTCTCCTGGAGCCTCCCACTCAAAGGCAAAAAGATATTGGGATTCTTTAGCCAATGGTATGCAAAAAATGCATCTTTGAGATCTAAGACTGTAAACTACTTGGCACTGGGTGGGATTTCTCCCAAGATTACATAGGGATTGGGTCCTGTGGGATGGAGGGGGACTACAGCTTCATTTATGATCCGGAGAACTTGAACCACTCGCCAGGTTACATCCTTTTTCTTTACTGAGAGGATTGGGGTGTTATATGGCAAATTGGTGGGGACCAATAGCCCACAAGCAAGGAATTTATTTATTAAAGGCTGTAGTCCCTCACAAGCCTCTCTTCTGAGGGGATATTGTTTCCGTGCGAGTGGGATCTTGGAAGAAAATGACACCGTTTCATATCCATACACTACAGAAATTAGCAACTAGAAGGAAAGACAGTACAAATGTCATGGAATTCCCAGAAAATTTGACAGATGTCTGTGGTCGGGCAAAATGAATTAAGCCTGGATTACCTGAATTAATTACAATGGAAAGGAAGCAGGATTCCCTAAATAGACTGGACCAATTAAGGCATATCCAGGGAGAAGATCAGTTCAGTTCAGTCACTCAGCCATGTCTGACTCTTTGCCACCCCATGGACTGGAGCATGCCAGGCTTCCCTCTTCATCACCAACTCCCAAAGCTTGCTAAAATTCATGTCCATTGAGTCAGTGATGTCATCCAAACATCTCATCCTCTGTCGTTCCTTTCTCTTCCTGCCTTCAATCTTTCCCAGCATCAGTCTTTTCCAGTGAGTCAGTTCTTTGCCTCAGGTGGCCAAACTATTGGAGTTTCAGATTCAGCATCAGTCCTTCCAATGAATATTCAGGACTGGTTTCCTTTGGGAAGGACTGAGTTGATCTCCTTGCAAACCAAGGGACTCTAAAGAGTCTTCTCCAACACCGCAGTTCAAAAGCATCAATTCTTCAGTGCTCAGCTTTCTTCATAGTCCAAGTCTCACATCCATACATGACTACTGGAAAAACCATAGCTTTGACTAGATGGACCTTTGTTGGCAAATTAATGTCTCTGCTTTTTAATATGCTCTCTAGGTTGGTCATGGCTTTTCTTCCAAGGAGTAAGCATCTTTTAATTTCCTGGCTGCAGTCACCATCTGTAGTCATTTTGGAGCCCAAAATATAAAGTCTGTCACTGTTTACACTGTTTTCCCATCTATTTTCCATGAAGTGATGGGACCGGATGCCATGTCTTAGTTTTCTGAATGTTGAGTTTTAAGCCAACTCTTCCACTCTCCTCTTTCACTTTTCATGAAGAGGCTCTTTAGTTCTTTTTTACTTTCTGCCATAAGGGTGGTATCATCTGAATATCTGAGGTTATTAATATTTCTCCCAGCAATCTTGATTCCAGCTTGTGCTTTATTCAGCCAGGCCTTTTGCATGATATACTCTACATATAACTTACACAAGCAGGGTGACAATACACAGCCTTGACATACTCCTTTTCCGATTTGGAACTAGTCTGTTGTTCCATGTCCAGTTCTAACTGTTGCTTCTTGACCTGCATACACATTTCTCAGGAGGCAGGTAAGGTGGTCTGGTATTCCCATCTCTTTCAGAACTTTCCACAGTTTGTTGTGATCTACTCTGCCAAAGACTTTGAAGTAGTCAATAAAGCAGAAGTAGATATTTTTTCTGCAACTCTCTTGCTTTTTTGATACTCCAGTGGATGTTGGCAATTTGATCTCTGGTTCCTCTGGCTTTTGTAAATCCAGCTTGAACATCTGGAAGTTCACAGATCACGTACTATTGAAGCCTGGCTTGAGGAATTATTTCTTGCAAAGAAATAGAGGAAAACAATAGAATAGGAAAGACTAGAGATCTCTTTAAGAATATTAGAGATATCAAGGGAATATTTCATGCAAAGATAGGCACAATAAAGGACAGAAATAGTATGGACCTAACAGAAGCAGAAGATATTGAGAAGAGGTGGCAAGAATACACAAAACTATACAAAAAAGATGTTCATGACTCAGATAACCATCATGGTGTGTCCACTCACCTAGAGCCAGATATCCTGGAATGTGAAGTCAAGTGGACCTTAGGAAGCATCACTATGAGCAAAGCTAGTGGAGTTGAAGGAATTCCAGTTGAGCTATTTCAAATCCTAAAATATGATGCTGTTTAACTGCTGCACTCAATATGCCAGCGAATTTGGAAAACTCAGCAGTGGCCACAGGACTGGTAAATGTCAGTTTTCATTCCAATGCCAAAGAATGCTCAAACTACCACACAATTACAGTCATCTTCAGTTCAGTTCAGTTCTGTTGCTCAGTCATGTCCGACTCTTTGCGACCCCATGAATTGCAGCACACCGGGCCTCTCTGTCCATCACCAACTCCCAGAGTTCACTCAAACTCACGTCCATCGTGTCAGTGATGCCATCCAGCCATCTCATCCTCTGTCGTCCCCTTTTCCTCCTGCCCCCAATCCCTCCCAGCATCACAGTCTTTTCCAATGAGTCAACTCTTCGCATGAGGTGGCCAAAGTACTGGAGTTTCAGCTTTAGCATCATTCCTTCCAAAGGACACCAAGGACTGATCTCCTTTAGAATGGACTGGTTGGATCTCCTTGCAGTCCAAGGGACTCTCAAGAGTCTTCTCCAACACCACAGTTCTTACACACTAAAAAATAATGCTCAAAATTCTCCAGGGAGAAGACATAGGGTCAATATCATTCAAACTACATTGCTGTGACCTAACCGACATATTGTATGGATGCTAAGGAGAAAATCATAACATCTACTAAGTGTGTGTGTGTGTGTGTGTGTGTGTGTGTGTGCTGTGTGCTCAGTCGTGTTTGACTTTTTGCATCCCCATGGACTGTATCAATAGTTGTCAAAAATATTTTTCATTGTTTACTCCTTCAGATGCTACCTCTTTTCACAGAGTCTTTTCTTATTCACTAAGTAAAGTATAATGTTTCCCACCTCTGTTCTATACTTTCCATGCAGCATGTATTTTTACAATCTATTTTATCTTTTAGCCTATAAACCTCAGGACAAGAACTATGTTCTATTTATCTCTCCATTTTCCAGTTATCCAATACAATCTAGCTTTAGTGATGCTTCATAGATATTTATTGAACTAAATATAGGTAAAATATATACTGGATAGCTGAAAATGCAGCCTCGTTTTCCTTCTACCAATTCTTGGAAGGCAGAAATCACCCCCACAGGTAAGTAGGGGAATACCAGAAGTACAAAAGAGATAAGTGGGTCTTTGAGCAATAATTCTCAATATTTAACATATTCTAACCACATATTAGTTCTTCTTGACTTTTATGACTCCTTGAGGCAGTGAGTGACAAGAGTTTTTAATTTCAATCGCTTCACTACAAATAGTTAATTTCCCTCCCCCTCTTCATTGGGAGACCTGAAATCATGGAGAAGAGACCTAAAATATAAATAAATCACCCAAACTCCCCTTTAGGAATGATTGAAGACTCTATGCCCTTTCTATCTTCAAGAAAGGGAAAGGATGACTGGTTTTTCTTTACTGATGATTCCAGCTCCAGTTTTAATGGACTGCAAAGCTCTACTGTAAAACATCAAAGTTTCTGAGGGAAAGAATGAAGAAGGCTTCTGGGGAGGCAGGCTGTGTTAGAGGATCTTGGGAAGACTGAGAGGAATTCACCCAAGCAATGGCTTTGTGAGGTCTTGTACCTGTACCAGCCCTTCCCTGCCTGGCACTGAGAATAAGGTTGGAGCACGCCTGGGAAATCCTGGTTAGCAGCAAAAGCCAAGCTGGCCCCAGCCCTGGACTGCCAACCACTGACCTGTCACACTGAGCACTTTCATACAACCATCCACAAGCCTCCAGGAGACCGACTGTCTACTCTGCTTCAGCTCATCTGCACCAGTACATCAGCAGCTCACACTTGGAGGTAGCAATGTTTCATCTACTCACAAGTCCTGAGTCTGTTCTGAACCTATTTGATGTCAAGAAAATATCCCTAAATGCCCCCAAATAGCTGTAAGCCCAGAGATCATCAAAGGACAGCCCCATATCTGCTCTTGAAGGGCTGAAGCAAGTTAGTTTAAGACCTATAACATTGACATGTATGGCAAAACCAATACAGAATTGTAAAGTAAAATAAAAAATAAATAAATACATTTAAAAAAAAGACCTATAACAAAGTTGTGGTTAGTGATACCCACAAATACTATTTTCAAAACATGAAACTGAATATTATTGTATTTGTTTAGAGAATTTGAAAAATTAGTTATAGCCCCTCAATAAACTAGAGATTCCCTGAGATACTGTAAAACTAAAAATTGTGAGTTCTCCAACAACCAGAGACGGAAGTGGCAGATTCTTCTATAAAGACAATGCCTTGGTAGCTCAGACAGCAAAGAATCTGCCTGCAATGCAGGAGACCTGGGTTCAGTCCCTGAGCCAGAAAGATCCTCTTGGAGAAGAGAAAGGCTACCCACTCCAGTATTCTTGCCTGGAGAATTCCACAGACAAAGGAGCCTGGAGGGCTACAGTCCATGTGGTTGCAAAGAGTCAGACACGACTGAGCAACTAACACTTTCAGACACCAGGTATGTAAAAGTAAACTTTTCAGACTTCTGGTCTTTGGTTCCACATCTAAGGTGCTTGGAAGTCACCACTCCATCTTAACAAGTAAAGAGCTGAACAAACTGAAAAATCATCAACTCTTCTTAGACCTGTAAGAGAACTAAGGTCACAGGGCAAACTACTGACTCTACACTGAAGAAACAGACAGGCACATCAATACAAAGAATCACAACACATCAGAGCAGGATACTCCATGGGAACCAGTGTTGGGGCAGGAAAACCCAAACTGCAATTAACTAGTTGCTAGAGGCTCAGTGTGGACAAGTCTGAGAGACAAAAATTCCAGGAGGGTCCAGTCAGAGAGAGGCACACCTTTGTGAGTTTTACCTCTAGAAGCTCGACCTGGTTCTCACTGTGAATGCTGGAGAAAAATCTCCTTATGCCTCCAATAGGAGGAGAGGAAAAGGAAGCATTCTTAATGCACCTCTTTTTTTTTTTTTTCAAGCTGAAGAGTAGGACTGCCCTGATGGTCCAGTGGCTGAGATGCTGCACTCCCAAAGCAGGAGGGCCAGGTGCAATCCCTGACCAGGGAACTAGATCCCACGTGCTGTAACTAAAGATCCTGTGTACTGCAACTAAAACTTGGCACAGTCAAAAACTAAATTAATAAATGCACCAGAGCATTCTGTTCTGAGTAAGGCCTGTCCTCAGGAGAAATGAGTAAACCAGAGCCTAAGCTGCTGGGGTATTTTCAGAACCCACCAACCAATTCCAGCCTCCTTTAACCATCCTGTCCCACCTAAAATAGGAGACATATAACTGAGAAACACCTGTGAAATTCACAGTCAAGAGGCACAGGCTCCCTGATAGACAGAGACCTGCTCGTGGGGCTAGAGAACGTTCCCCTCCCCCACACCTCACCCCCACATCACTACAGGCCTGTACTCAGCAGTGCCTTTACCCAGCCATCATGTCTGGCTATTAATAAAATTACAAGGCATGTCAAAAGGAAAACACTGTGAAAAGACAGAGCAAGTATCAGAGCCATACAAGGTGGAGATGCTGGAATTATCAGACTGAGAATTCAGAAATAAACTATGATGAAAATGCTGAGGGCTCGAATGGATAGACAGCATGCAAAGGAAACCTTCCAGAACATTTGGGAAGGTTTCAAACTGTTCACCTCTTGAGATCTATCTTTTGTTCTTCACTTAAGGACTGAGACAAACCAGCTAGCTGAACAAATACAGAAGGGACAGGGAATCACAGAGTATCAGAGCAGGGCTTATGCTCAAAGAGCTTGCCTTCTGACCTCCGGAGGCTGCTCAGCAACCCAGAGGCAATACAAGAGCAGATCCAGGTCTCCGGACTCGGCCAGCTGATCTTCCCCTGCACCGACTTTCCTCGATCAGAGTAAAACCTGTCTTCTGCTCTCCCTCAAACTGTACATTTCCTAGTTTGTACCCTACCCCGTGCTCCAAGCCCTTCTCCATGATCAAGTGCAGAACCCCTTCAGCTTGAAAGAAAAGCAGCTCAAGAACTCATTTCTTTGAAGGGCAAATTAGCAGCTAAAAGTGTCACAGCTCCCCCGGGTGTCTGCATTATAAAACAGGAGCTTTGAAGCACGAAAGCAGATTTTAGAATTTATGATTCCAGGTTAAGGGATTTGGGTGGGGCTTGGTAATAGAGCTGAGTCTCTTTCTAAATCTCCCAAACTGCACAGGGGGAGCTTAACCATTCACTCTAGGGCTATAAACACTCAAAGTCACTGTCTCTTTGCCAGGGAGGAGAGATTTTCACTAACAGTCTCTTTTTTGATGTCTCTGCCACTCAGAGTTCGCAGGCAGCTAATGCTTAGAGATACACTAACTACCGGATGAACTGGGGTATAGCTGGGGACATTGCAACAGATGAATCTGGCTAACCTGTGATGTTTCAACCAGGAAGATGCAGTTTTTAATTACTGAAACAAGGTCTTATATTCTTTTATTTTAATCAGACTCCAAATTAAATCTTTCACCATATTTCAGGAAAGTGTAAAAACTAACAAACACGGGATGTGTTTCCTTTGCCTCATCTTCCTTCTGTCACAAGTGCTAATGAGCAACAAAATGACCCCCCTAAAGGGTAATACCTGGAGAAGGGAATGGCAACTCACTCCAGTATTCTTGCCTGGAGAATTCCATGGAGAGAGAAGCTTGGTGGGCTACAGGCCATGGGATTGCAGAGTCAGACATGACTGAGCAACTAACACACACACACACACACACACAGAGTAATGACAACAGGTTTTCTGCACTGATTGCATAACACAGGCAGGCACTGTTCTAAGTGATTGACATGCAGTGCTTCATTTCATCTTCATGAAGAGAGTCAGGTGTTTTCATTATCCCCGTGTTCAATGATTTGTCCAAGCTTTGCAGCTAGTGGACAGCAGAGCTGAAAACTGGAGTGCACAACACTCTTATCACACTATTACTCCTCATCAGAAAAACTCCCATGCTTTCTGCTACCTCACAAGAAAAGAAGATCTGGGTGAGTGCTAAATAAAGGCAAACTGCTGTTTACAGATTTCAACATTTTTATAATAGCAACATAATTTAAGAGGTAGAAATATAGCAAAAATAGAATAGATTATCTTAACAAAGACTCTCTATTTTGATAGACTCATTAAACATGTGATAAAGCCTATGACAAAGAGCTAGTACAGACAAAGCTACCACTTTTCCAGTGGTCATGTACAGATGTAAGAGTTAGACCATAAAAAGGCTGAGTGCCAAAGAAATGATGCTTTGGAACTGTAGTGTTGGAGAAGACTCTTGAGAGTCCCTTGCACTGCAAGGGGATAAAACCAGTCATTCCTAAAGGAAATCAACCCTGAATGTTATTGGAAGGACTGTTTCTAAAGCTAAAGCTACAATACTTCAGCCACCTGATTTGAAGAACCAACTCATTGGAAAAGACCCTGATGCTGGGAAAGATGCTGGGAAACGGAGGAGGAGAAGGGGGCAACAGAGGATAAGATGGTTAGAGAGCATCACTGACTCAACTGACATGAATTTGAGCAAACTGGAGACACTGGAGGACAGAGGAGCCTGGTGTGCTACAGTCCATGGTGTTGCAGAGTCAAAGGTGATTTAGTAACTGAACAACAGCAACAAAGCCTCTAAGGCCCTGCGGAGTTGCCCATAAACGATGATAGTAGCTAATATCTTAGTTTGCATATAAAGTTATGTACGTGAATTTCTTCAAAAAATGTCAGACCCCATCCAAGGGTCAGAAGCAATTATTTTTATATATATGCAGGATTAAAATGCAAAATACAAATTGTGTAACTTCAGTGATTCTGTGTAAAAGTTAAAGGCTTCTATTTAAATCTGGCATTTTGTATGAGATAAAATGAATGTTAAAATTCAAGCTAATAATTTAAAATTTAATTTTTCTTTATTAAGCATTTTATCTATATAGTTCATTATATTTTAGCACTTTTAATTGTACATTTTTTCCTGTTATTATTATTATTTTTTTTTTTGAAAAGAGATCTCACAACTATTTTGCACTGGTGCAAAATGAAAAAAAGCCCCACAAATGATGTAATTAGGCCTGGACTCAAGATGGTTCTCCATGAAAGACCAAAGACATACTCCAAGGCAGATTATACTCTTATTAAACATTATCTGATAAAGACAGTATGTCATCACCCTGCATTCCCACACACTGTTAACATCATTAATTATCAATACAGGACAATTCATTCTAAGGCTTACTTGACTTATTAAAGACTAAGTAACATGTACATCACATGTCTTTCTGTGCTAGTTTATTCTTGAGCTTCCTTAACTCTTTGCTTGTATAGTTGTGAAAAGAATCTTCTTAAAAAGGAAAGAAAACAAGCTTGCCAGGCTGACAACGTACAAACTGATAAAAGCATTTCAACTTGAATTGCTTTTATTGTCATAAAGTCAGTCCAACACTGCTGCTGCTGCTGCTGCTAAGTCACTTCAGTCATGTCCGACTCTGTGCGACCCCATAGACGGCAGCAATCAATGTTTTTGTAATTAGCGTCTAGTTGAAACAATCATGGGATAACTGGTGTCTGCTGCCCTGTTGCTAATGGTAAATCACTCTTGTGTTTAACCTCAGGCTCTTTTCTGTCTCCTAAACCTAGAGGCCATTATGAATTTCCTTTTGGTCCCAAGATCAGTAATTCTGAGGCCAAGCTTTGTAATCCCCTCTCTCGGATAACAGACGAAACCTTTGTAAGGAAAAGTTTTGTTTTAAACTGATTACATTTTGTTCTTTTATTAGTACTATATCTAGTACCTAGATTCCACTGTGTAAATTTTGGTTACATACTGATAGACTGAAACAATGAATAAATGAACAAAGGGATAAATGACCGATTGAGATAGGAAGTTAAGAGAAGCCTCTGGAAGTCTCTAACAGAAATCCTTTTAAAAAGGCAAGTAAGGGACAAGCATGCAGAATATCGGGTGTTGTGGTGAATCTCAGGAAGCTCCCACTCTTCTGCTCCCAGTGAGGTCTGGAATTCCCCTGAAACTAGCAATGTAACACGTTCCCTTTTTATTGTGATAGAGAATGTTAGCAGTTCTTATAATTGTTTCTAAGAGAGATACAGCAAAGGTAGTAACAGCCTTTTGAATAAATCACTTCTATATGTTTTCATTAAGGAAGGAAATGACACCTGCAAACACCAGGACTGGTTTAAGGATCCTGCTGCCTTGACTTTTCACATCATTTCTTTATTTAAAGAGAAAGGTATCATCCTGGTATGCAATTTGCCAGCCAGGTCCAGTATGTCTGTGAGTAGATTTCATCATTCAGCTATAAACTTTACACTTAATTTACAGAAAGTAACCAAGACAGCTTGTTGAGAAGAGCCAACAGGATCTCCTGTGTCCTTGCTGTCACTCTGCCAACACAGATGCAGGACCTTGGAATGAGAGGTACTTCCCACTTTAGGAGGGCTGAAGGCTGTGCAGGTTATGTCTAGAAGCTGCATGTAATTGGGAGCAAAAGAGCTTGTGCAACTCACAGTTTTTAATCTCTTGAGGCTCTGAAAAAAAAAAAAAAAACTGTCTCTCTGAAGTTAGAGGAATAAATAAGGTTGTCCCAGAAATGAGTTACCAGTGATCTGGAGCATATCCTGAAACCTTAGTCATCTCCCCATGGGAAGGGATTTCAGAAAGAGGGTGATGGTATGTAGAAACAGGCAATTCTGCACACCAATCACAGAAAAATAAAAAGTCTAATACTAATACCACATAATGAAGTAAACAGGGAACCAGAAGTAACACCCTGATACTAAGGCACGATGAACACGGGAGCAGAAGGGGTAGTGCCAGGTTGCATGGAAAAATATGGCTTCATAAGCCTTACAGCAGGGGAACCTTAACACAGAGAGAACCCACTCCAAAATATGCTCATTCAAATGACCACGGAAGATGCAGCCAGGTCCTGTACCCCACAGAGCATCAATCCAGAAAGGGCATTTTCCGCTCTGGTATGTGGATGGCTTCCCTTGAGAGAAAATGTAACTAGCTAATGTTAGCCATAGAAATAGATACACAAGTAATGAACCAATGAACAACACTCACAGTATGGATATTTTAAAACAATTGTTAATATTATTTTAATCATATCTTCTATAATTATTGTCATAATGATATGTGTTTTAAAGGTGAATAAAACATTTAAGAAAAATCATCTTCTGAGATTTGTAACTTTATTGAAATGTTTAAGAAAATTTCGATGAATTGATGTTCAAGGTTTAAGGAAATTAGATACATAATATTTGCGAGCTTATTACAGTTTAAATAATGATCACATATTTTTTTAACAATGTCCTTATTCAATTCAGTAATATCAATTATTCCTGTCTGTACATAAAATTTTGTCAGATGTTTAATATCCCAAAGGCATATAAAGAGAAGTTCAAAACTGATTAACTTCTATGTTGTTACATTAATAATTTTCAATTTTTGTAAAAATATGTCCACTAAAATTTATGTTGCTTTCATTTAATTCACTCAAATATTTCTATCACTTCAGTTCAGTTGCTTAGTCATGTCCAACTCTTTGCGACCCCATGGACTGCAGGACACCAGGCTTCCCTGTCCATCACCAACTCCCAGAGTTTGCTCAAACTCATGTTTATAGAATCAGTGATGCCATCTAACCATCTCATCCTCTGTCAGCCCCTTCTTCTCCTGCCTTCAATCTTTCCTAGCATCCCGGGCTTTTCAAATGAGTCAGTTCTTCGCATCAGGTGGCCAAAGTATTGGAGCTTCAGCTTCAGCATCAGTCCTTCCAATGAATATTCAGGACTGATTTCCTTTAGGATTTACTGGTTTGATCTCCTTGCAGTCCAAGGGACTCTCAAGAGTTTTCTCCAACACTACAGTTCAAAAGTATCAATTCTTCAGCACTCAGCTTTTTTTATAGTCCAACTGTCACATCCATACATGACTAACTGCTGGCTATCATGCTACAAAGTGCTGGAGGAATATGAGAATGACTGAGGCATACCCTTTGCCCTAAGAGAACTTAAGTCTCATGAGACACAGATTTGCAAAAATAACAGGACCTGTATGTTCAATGGAGAAGCAAAAGGCCAGGAAGAGAAAAGCCACCAATCATTATTCTTGCCTGGAAACAACTGAGAAAGCTGCTGCTGCTGCTGCTGCTAAGCCGCTTCAGTCGTGTCCGACTCTGTGTGACCCCGTAGACAGCAGCCCACCAGGCTCCCCCGTCCCTGGGATTCTCCAGGCAAGAACACTGGAGTGGGCTGCCATTTCCTTCTCCAATGCATGAAAGTGAAAAGTGAAAGTGAATATCCTCAGTCGTGTCCAACTCTTAGTGACCCCATGGACTGCCGCCTACCAGGCTCCGCCGTCTATGGAATTTTCCAGGCAAGAGTACTGGAGTGAGGTGCCATTGTCTTCTCCAAACAGAGAAAGCAGGGAATTGAAAAGTTGATTTTGGTAGACAATCAGTCCTAAATTTCTCTGTACTGGACAAATTACCACATTAAAAAAAAAAACACACACACACACACACACTCCAAAAAGCAAGAACTCCTAGGAAAGCAGTTTTCACATGTTCAGTATGCTTAATTGTGTTTTTGTTCTCCTTTATCTTGACTCATTGGAAAAGACCCTGATGCTGGGAGGGATTGGGGGCAGGAGGAGAAGGGGATGACAGAGGATAAGATGGCTGGATGGCATCACCAACTCGATGGACATGAGTTTGGGTGAACTCTGGGAGTTGGTGATGGACAGGGAGGCCTGGTGTGCTGCAATTCATGGGGTCGCAAGAGTCAGACACGACTGAGCAACTGAACTGAACTGACTGATGCATGACTTATGCCAAAAAAAGTATATGAAGAATTTCCATAACTACCAAGGGCTTCTAATTTTAGTTCAGTTCAGTTCAGTCGCTCAGTCGCCATCCAGCCATCTCATCCTCTGTTGTCCCCTTCTCCTCCTGCCTCCAATCCCTACCAACATCAGAGTCTTTTCCAATGAGTCAACTCTTTGCATGAGGTGGCCAAAGTATTGGAGTTTCAGCTTTAGCATCAGTCCTTCCAATGAACAGCCAGGACTGACCTCCTTTAGACTGGACTGGTTGCATCTCCTTGCAGTATGGCAAAACCAATACAGAATTGTAAAGTAAAAAAAAATCTGCAAGCAATAAATGCTGGAGAGGGTGTGGAGAGAAGGGAACCCTCCTACACTGTTGGTGGGAATGCAAACTAGTACAGCCACTATGGAGAACAGTGTGGAGATTCCTTAAAAAATTGCAAATAGAACTGCCTTATGACCCAGCAATCCCACTGCTCGCCATACACACTGAGGAAACCAGAATTGAAAGAGACACATGTACCCCAATGTTCATTGCAGCACTGGTTATAATAGCCAGGACATGGAAACAACCTAGATGTCCATCAGCAGATGAATGGATAAGAAAGCTGTGGTACATATACACAATGGAGTATTACTCAGCCGTTAAAAAGAATACATCTGAATCAGTTCTGATGAGATGGATGAAACTGGAGCCGATTATACAGAGTGAAGTAAGCCAGAAAGAAAAACACCAATACAGTATACTAACACATATATATGGAATTTAGAAAGATGGTAATGATGACCCTGTATGTGAGACAGCAAAAGAGACACAGATGTATAGAACAGACTTTTGGACTCTGAGGGAGAGGAAGAGGGTGGGATGATTTGGGAGAATGGCATTGAAACATGTATAATATCATGTAAGAATCGAATTGCCAGTCTATGTCCGATGCAGGATATGGCACGCTTGGGGCTGGTACACGGGGATGACCCAGAGAGATGTTGTGGGGAGGGGGGTGGGAGGGGGGTTCATGTTTGGGAACGCATGTACACCTGTGGTGGATTCATGTCAATGTATGGCAAAACCAATACAGAATTGTAAAGTAAAATAAAAAATAAACTAAAATAAAATAAAAAGGAAAAAAAAAGAGTCTTCTCCAACACCACAGTTCAAAAGCATCAATTCTTCAGCACTCAGCTTTCTTCACAGTCCAACTCTCACATCCATACATGACTACTGGAAAAACAATAACCTTGACTCGATGGACCTTTGTTGGCAAAGTAATGTCTCTGCTTTTGAATATGCTATCTAGGTTGGTCATAACTTTCCTTCCAAGGAGTAAGCGTCTTTTAATTTCATGGCTGCAATCACCATCTGTAGTGATTTGGGAGCCCCAAAAAATAAAGTCTGATACTTTTTCCACTATTTCCCCATCTATTTCCCATGAGCTAATTGTAACCATCAGCCAAATAGAATGAGAGACTCCACTGGGGAAAATGGTTAACCTAGTAGGACCAAGGTTGTTCTCTTTAGAAGGGACACCTTGGTAGGAAGTCCTTTGACTAGCATCAAGGAACTTAGCTTTTGGACCATTCCAACTCCTCTTGACCCATTATTTCTAATATATACTCTATCCCACCACATTGCCTGCATCCATCTCCACAAAAGTCCCTATCTCAGGACAGGGAAGTCCTAAGTGACATAAATGACCTTTCTCTTTACTACACATCTTCAAGCAGACTCCCATGCCTCTTGCCCACTGTACTCTCTGGACTCATCCCTTCATTGACGGTCCTCCCAGCCTCTTTAATATGTTCCTTGTTTCCCTCACACATTTTCATCGTCCATTAGTTTCTCCCACATAACACTGCATATTTCCACTGACATTCCACACACCTCACAACTATAATTCTCTCGTGATTCTTCCCTTTGAAATACCCATTTCATGCTAATTGCACACATATGCATATATCTTGCTTATAAGCTGAATTTACTTTTCTGACTATATTACCATGTCTTCCCTGTATATCGTCAGGTGTGTTATTTACTTTTGTATGTAAGTATATATAAGTCTTAAAAAAGCAAATGAATTTTGACACCTTCTGTACAGCACTCAAAATATTACAAATGGAGTCTTACAATGAATTAAATATTAAAATTATAAAGGATAAGACCAGTAAGGTATCCTAAAGAGCATAAAGCTCAAGGTTTTACTTAAGTTTTTTTTACAGACCTATATTTCCAAGAGTACTTAAAAGCTGCTATTTTTTAAAAGCAAAATGGAGAATGGCGTTGAAACATGTATAATATCATATATGAAACGAATTGCCAGTCCAGGTTCAGTGCATGATACTGGATGCTTGGGGCTGGTGCACTGGGACGACCCAGAGGGATGGTATAGGGAGGGAGGAGGGAGGGGGGGTTTCAGGATGGGGAACACGTGTATACCTGTGGTGAATTTATGTTGATGTATGGCAAAACCAACATAATATTGTAAAGTAATTAACTTCCAATTAAATAAATAAATTTATGTTTAAAAAAATAAAATAAAAGCAAAATGGAAAGTTCTTCTGGTCAGATAATTTTTGGCAATGCTAGATAAAATGGTATGTGGCAGATTTCTTTAATGTTGCGATTCTCACAGTTCCTGTGCTTTGTGAATCTCTGATAAGGGGATGTTTCTTCCTGAATTGTCCATGGAATCATTGGGAAGTAACTGTTCCCAAGACTAGTGTTCCATGGAATATATATTAGAGAATGATAATCTATCCTTTGGAGAAGGCACTGGTGACCTACTCCAGTACTCTTGCCTGGAAAATCCCATGGATGGGGAGCCTGGTAGGCTGTAGTCCATGGGCTTGCTAAGAGTCAGGTGCGACTGAGTGACTTCACTTTTACTTTTCACTTTCATGCATTGGAGAAGGAAATGGCAACCCACTCCAGTGTTCTTGCCTGGAGAATCCCAGGGATGGAGGAGCCTGGTGGGCTGCCATCTATGGGGTCACATAGAGTTGGACACGACTGATGGGACTTAGCAGCAGCAGCAGCAGCAGTCTATTCTGATCTCCACCCCACCACCAACACACAAGCCAAATAAAGCAATTTTCCTTTTCATGTGGCTGAAGGAAGAATGATGGCTAGAACTTATACCTCTAGATTTCCAGACAAAGCTACTTACTTTATGTCATAGAAAATCAGTACTAAGGTAGATATGCAAGAATAAACTTTACTAAAATTACCCTTATCTTTCATTAGTTTCTCCCATATATCTACCTTCCCACAACTGACCACCCTTTGAAGTCTATACCCTTTTCTTTTTTCTTGTTACTTCTCCATAAATTTGTTAGAACGGTATACAAGCCCCTGAAACTAACCACCTCTTTGAGGGTCTTCATTTCTTATCTATGAAGACCTCCATGCACATAAACATTAAAATATAAACATCACAAAAACTATATGCCCTTTCTCTTGCTAATACGGTTTTCATCAATTTAATTAGCAGGTCCTAATGACTGCAATTCATGGGGTCGCAAAGAGTCGGACATGACTGAGAGACTGAACTGAATTGAATGACTGAACAAAAGAGAGTAGAGGAAAAACATTGTTTCCTACCTTGCACCCTCCAACTTGCACCCTCCAACTTGACTTTGAAAAACCACCTCTAATATATCTTATGTATGCTTAGATCACTAAATCAGATCAAAGCAGAAAAAGAGAGAGCAAAGCTCAAAAATGGTGTGCCAAATTTAAAAGAATAACTATT
Organism: Oryx dammah; assembly: GCF_014754425.2. Taxonomy (NCBI): domain Eukaryota; kingdom Metazoa; phylum Chordata; class Mammalia; order Artiodactyla; family Bovidae; genus Oryx; species Oryx dammah. The sequence continues at coordinate 97,949,657 of NW_024070210.1, forward strand.
ATGGACAAATGCTGGGCTGGATGAAGCATAAGCCAGAATCAAGATTGCCAGGAGAAATATGAATAACCTCACATCTGTATACAGATGACACCACCATTATGGTAGAAAGCAGCGAAGAAATAAAGAGCCTCTTGATGAAAGAACCTCCTACAGAAAGAGGAGAGTGAAAAAGCTGGCCTAAAACTAAACGTTCAGAAAACTAAGATCATGGCATCTGGTCCCATCACTTCATGGCAAACAGATGGGGAAACAATGGAAACAGTAGCAGACTTTATTTTGGGGGGCTTCAGAATCACTGCAGATGGTGACCACATCATGAAACTAAAAGATACTTGCCCCTTGGAAGAAAAGTTATGAGCAACCTAGATAGCATATTAAAAAGCAGAGACCTTACTTTGCCAACAAATGTCCATCTTGACAAAGCTATAGTTTTTTGAGTAGTGATGTATGGATGTGAGACTTGGACCACAAAGAAAGCTGAGCACTAAAGAATTGATGCTTTTGAACTGTGGTTTTGGAGAAGACTCTCAAGAGTCCCTTGGACTGCAAGGAGATCAAACCAGTCCATCCTAAAGAAATCAGTCCTGAATATTCATTGGAAGGACTGATGCTGAAACCAAAACTCCAATACTTTGGCACCTGATGCTAAGAACTGATGCATTTGAAAAGCCCCGGACTCTAGGAAAGATTGAAGGTAGGAGGAGAATGGGATGAAAGAGGATGAGATGGTTGGATGGCATCACCGACATGACAGACATGAGTTTGAGTAAGCTCCAGCAGTTGGTGATAGACAGGGAGGCCTGGTGAGCGGCAGTCCATGGGGTTGCAAAGAGTCAGACAGGACTGAGCAATTGAACTGAACTGACTGATTATGGACCAAGACTAAATATTGTAGGACATGAGGCTCTACTTTCCAACATATGCATTAATTAATGTAAGCTTTTATTTTCATATACTCATCTACATCTACAAACCTTCTTAAAAATTCATAGTTCAGCTAAATCTATTCAGAGTCCACACTGGTCTTATTTACAGAAAGCATCTTCACATTCTGCGGTTTTACTAAAGTATCTTCAGGAGGTTCCAGATTCAGAATTCTTTTAAACAGCTAAGTGAGTTTGATTGTACACTTGATTTGCTTCCTATCTTCCTTCAATAACTTGTTAAACCAATCAATAAGCAGAGATGTGCAAGTCTAATAAGGTTTGGGGGCTTTTAATCTTGGGATATAGACCATCTGATTTTTCTAAAGTAAACAGTCCTTTTTACCTTTAGAACATCATACCCAGGTTACCCTTCCATGGATAAAAATCCAAAAGACCCAGAAAGAGATCAACATAAAACCCGTGGGGAAGAGGAAAAGGCCTTTACGTGCAGCCTAACTGAAGGTCTGCTTCATCCTGTACTGGTGGCCCGATTCTCTAAAAGCCCATTGGGTTTTCAGGCTTTAGCTAGAGAAGACTACACAAGAGCAAGCCCCAGCTCTTCATAAATCATATCCTTCTTCTTTCTCTATTCTACTCCTCCTAATAGTTTCACCAGCAAATGCCATACACATTTGCACATACTTCTTATGTGTAAAATAATTACTCTGCTAGCATCCTCACAATTTGACTTCTACACGAATGTTAACCACTGCTATGACAATAATCACTGTTACATTTTTACCCACAACACCTCACAGAAAAAGATTATGCCCTACATTGTCAAAGGAAGAAACACAGCAAGGCTAATGAGTGAGGATTCTTCACATAACTAAGATCTTTTGATCTAGTTTCTGCAGGATGAGGTGTGAACATATCAAGGGGGCCAGTTTCTAATGCAATTTCTAGTTCTGCTCATTTTAACAAGCATTTTTTACAACAACTTAAATATATGCTGATTAAAAAGACCCAACGTCTTGCCCCCAAAGACTTGAGTTAAGTGAAAGCAAGAGAAATGGGAAAAGGCATTTTGAAGGTAGTGTGGAGAATACTGATCAGAGGCAAATTTACTGCGATGGTGATGAAACCCAGGCTTCTGTATCCACAGGCCCTTCTGAGAAGGGAGGATCTTAGCAACATGTTCCCATGAACATAAGCTTTTGTGGGTGACAAAATTAAAATATTTGTGCACACTTTTTATTAAGAATAGCTGCCCAAACTATTCACGCTCCGGGTCCTATGCTATTAGATATCTGTCCTGATGCTACCCTCATGTATTTACAGGGTTCAGTGGATTTTGACTGTTAAGGACTTAGAAATCCACCCTCTAAACCAACACATAGACACCTTGTAACACAAATAATAAGTCCACACCACTATAACACTGCTGCTGTTAGCAAAGACCTCAATCATGATAATGCAAAGACCTCAAAAATGATCTTTTTTTTTTCAACATGAAATCAAGACAAAAGTCAATTAAGTAAATAATCTATGCTCAATCACTCATCACTGAAACTACTAAAAGGACTGGCCATCTTCTGAAGACTCTGAATATCATTAACAATGCAACTTTGGTAGAGAAGTGTATAACATGCTAGCTTTCTGAAATGGAAATTTTCATGTGAAGATGAGATAAAGCAATTCATAACACTAACTGGGATGTTATGGAATTTGGAATCAATAAGCCTTGGGAATTCTCCAACTCTAACTATCTATGGAGTATATTGATAGATATATAAAATATAAACATATTTATATACATGCTTATGCATACACATGTGATTTTAATTATGTCAATCCAAATTTCAAGTGTACTTGGATGACTCTACTCAAAACAACCTGCTCTCTTTCCACATGTCACAGAAGCTATGGTAGAGAACTAGTCTCAAAACTCTGTTTCTGTCTTATTACCATCCTCAAGTTCTGTACTTTGAAACACAGAAGATTGACAACAAAATCAGACAGACATCAGTTGTTATTTAATTGTTGAATGTAAGGAAAAGTAGCAATGGATCTTGCAGGTCAACTGTTAACATGGTCGGTTTCCAGTTTCCAAATATCATGACCTTTTCTCCAAGGCTACAGTCCATCTCTTGAGCCGTGCTTTAGAGTTAAGGCAGAAGATATTAAGACTGCCACCTACGGCTCACAGGAAACTAGCCATTCTGAGAGTATGCCCTTCAGAACGCCAAATTGTTTCTATCTCTGTTGCTTCCAAACCTAGGGACAATAGCTGTGATCTTTCCTATTATTTTCACCAACATATCTCCTTTTCTCCCATCTTTTCTTATTTTCTTTTCCTTTTCTGTCTTATTCAGAACCTCTCACATTTCCATTTTTTGGAAAACTAGCTTGTAAGCATTTGGCTTTTTTTTTTTTTTAATCCAGAAAAAAAAAATACTTAATAAGAATCTTGAACTGGTTTTCAAAAGCTTTTGGCATTTTGTTTTACTCATGCAAAAAAAATTTTTTTTTAGTTCCTTTTTTTTTTTATTGGATAGATGCCAGTGAGAGAAAGGAAGGAGCCTCTCCTTGGACTCCCACTGTGTTCTCCCCTGGGTCTTATCTAGGTTGTAATGTGGCTATTGTGTGCTTGTCCAATCTCTACTGTGCAGGCTGCAAGCTCCTTTACAGCAAGGTTACTGTCTATCTTCCAGAGTTCTTCACCGGCAGAGAGCTTTTCACATAGAAGGGATTCTCAGAAATTACTTGGGAAGGAGGGGGGATAATGCCTGTGAGATTTCATCTGGTAAAAAGCGTTCAGCAGGACTATCCCCATTCCCTTCCTCTTAGATGACAATTAAAGTCTGTCAGTTGTAATATTCCAGTTTTGATAAGTCACCTAGCTGGAAAATCAATTCTAGGTTCTGCTGTTAACTAGCTATGTGAGTTTAGACAACCTCACTGAGGACGTTTCCTCATATGTAAAATGGAGATAATATTTCTACATCATTGAAATATTGAAATAAATAAAAGATGATTTATTTTTAACTAAATAATAAATGTATTTTTACCTAAATAATAAGTTTATTTTTATTAGTACCTAATAAGTAGGTATTATTATGACAATATTATGATACAAATGCAAAGTATGATGCCTGGTACAAAGTAGGTATTCTCTTTGATATTATCAGCTATATTTATAAGTGCCAGGCACTTAAGGGACTCTGTTCAAATAATAATGCAAGATGAAGTCATGTTTCTATTGTGGAGCTCTTTTTTCAATCATGGAGCTTTCACCAAAGTTCCAGAAGATGGACTTTAATGAAAAGTTGTCAGTTTAAAGAACATTTCCCAGAGCTTGAACACTATATGGAAATATTACACTAATTTAGACCATTTTGGTTTTTTTCTCTTTCCCAATTAAGACACAATAGAGGATTCTACAGTGGTTAAGTGAGTATCAATAGAGAAGTAAAAAGAATTATTAGGCCATTAACTGAGAGTATCACCAACTTCAGCCTTTTAGAATGGTTGCATTATTTTGTGCTGTGAAGCATGTTGTCAGCAGTCAGATCAAGTTCTAAGTCCTGATTCTATCATCCTTTAGTTTTATGACTCAACACATCTTTTCTGAACCATTCACATCAAAGTTTTCACATCTCTAAAATAGGAATAATGATTGCACACACATGCACGCCCCACGGGGTAACTGTGATGATTTTGTTAAATAATATATGTGAAACACAGGTGCTCAGTAAATGTCAATATTCCGTATGGTGAGGGCAGCAGAATACAAAGATTTACTATTGAACAGATGTTATGATCAAGAACAGATTGCATACCCATTTGTGCTCTAATATTTAATAAGATTCTACAAAGACACAAATTATGAATAAGTGTAGCTAAGAAATTTTGAAATGAGATATAGAGCAGTAAAGATTTTTCTAAGGTCGCTGCGAGGGCCGGCCAGCGCACCAAGTGCAGGTGGCTGCGAGGGCCGGCCGGCGCACTAAGCGCCGCCGAGAGGAGCTACCCCACGTCCAAGGTCAGGGGCAGCGGCCTAGAGTGCCAGGCTGCGATGGCGCAGGAACAGCCAAGAGGAGCTACCCCATGTCCGAGGTCAGGGACGGTGGCCGGGAGGAGACACACCGCGTCCGAGGTCAAGGGTGGCGGCGGGGAGGAGCTACTCCGTGTCCGAGGTCAGTGGCAGCCAGGAGGAGACACCCCACGTCCGAGGTCAGGGGCGGCCGGGTGGAGACACCCCACGTCTGAGGTCAGGGGCAGTGACCCTGAGGAGCCACCTCAAGCTTGAGGCCAGGGGTGGCAGCTGGGAGGAGCCACCTCGTGCCCGAGGCCAGGGCCGGCGGCCGGGAGGAGCAACCCATAGAGCGGTGGCTGCGCAGGCACAGGAAGGCCTAGAGGAGCTATCCCACGTTGAAGGTCAGGAACGGCGGCAGTAAGGAGATACCCCTCGTCCAAGGTAAGGACCAGCGGCTGTGCTTTGCTGGAGCAGTTGTGAAGAGATACCCCCACGTCCAAGGTAAGAGAAACCCAAGATGGCAGGTGTTACAAGAGGGCATCAGAGGGCAGACACACTGAAACCATACTCACAGAAAACTAGTCAATCTAACCACACTAGGACCACAGCCTTGTCTAACTCAATGAAACCAAGCCATGCCTGCGGGGCAACCCAAGACAGGCGGGTCATGGTGGAGAGGTCTGACAGAACGTGGTCCACGGGAGAAGGGAATGGCAAGCCACTTCAGTATTCTTGCCTTGAGAACCCCATGAACAGTATGAAAAGGCAAAATGATAGGATACCAAAAGAGGAACTCCCCAGGTCATTAGGTGCCCAATATGCTAATGGAGATCAGTGGAGAAATAACTCCAGAAAGAATGAAGAGATGGAGCCAAAGCAAAAACAATACCCAGTTGTGTCTGTGACTGGTGATAGAAGCAAGATCCGATGCTGTAAAGAGCAATATTGCATAGGAACCTGGAATGTCAGGTCCATGAATCAAGGCAAATTGGAAGTGGTCAAACAAGAGATGGCAAGGGTGAACATTGACATCCTAGGAATCAGTGAACTAAAATGGACTGGAATGGGTGAATTTAACTCAGATGACCATTATATCTACTACTGTGGGCAGGAATCCCTCAGAAGAAATAGAGTAGCCATCATGGTCAACAAAAGAGTCTGAAATGCAGTACTTGGATGCAATCTCAAAAACGACAGAATGATTTCTGTTCATCTCCAAGGCAAACCATTCAATATCACAGTAATCCAAGTCTATGCCCCAACCAGTAATGCTGAAGAAGCAGAAGTTGAACGGTTTTATGAAGACCTACAAAACCTTTTAGAACTAACACCCAAAACAGATGTCCTTTTCATTATAGGGGACTGGAATGCAAAAGTAGGAAGTCAAGAAACACCTGGAGTAACAGGCAAATTTGGCCTTGGAATGCGGAATGAAGCAGGGCGAAGACTAATAGAGTTTTGCCAAGAAAACGCACTGGTCATAGCAAACACCCTCTTCCAACAACACAAGAGAAGACTCTACACATGGACATAACCAGATGGTCAACACCGAAATCAGATTGATTATGTTCTTTGCAGCCAAAGATGGAGAAGCTCTCTACAGTCAGCAAAAACAAGACCAGGAGCTGACTATGGCTCAGATCATGAACTCCTTATTACCAAATTCAGACTGAAATTTAAGAAAGTAGGGAAAACCGCTAGACCATTCAGGTATGACCTAAATCAAATCCCTTATGATTATACAGTGGAAGTGAGAAATAGATTTAACAGCCTATTTCTGATAGATAGAGTGCCTGATGAATGAGGTTCATGACATTGTACAGGAGACAGGGATCAAGACCATCCCCATGAAAAAGAAATGCAAAAAAGCAAAATGGCTGTCTGGGGAGGCCTTACAAATAGCTGTGAAAAGAAGAGAGGCAAAAAGCAAAGGAGAAAAGGAAAGAAATAAGCATCTGAATGCAGAGTTCCAAAGAATAGCCAGAAAAGATAAGAGAGCCTTCAGCGATCAATGCAAAGAAATAGAGGAAAAGAACAGAATGGGAAAGACTAGAGATCTCTTCAAGAAAATTAGAGACACCAAGGGAACATTTCATGCAAAGATGGGCTCTATAAAGGACAGAAATGGTATGGACCTAACAGAAGCAGAAGATATTAAGAAGAGGTGGCAAGAATACATGGAAGAACTGTACAAAAAAGATCTTCATGACCCAGATAATCACGATGATGTGATCACTAATCTAGAGCCAGACATCTTGGAATGTGAAGTCAAGTGGGCCTTAGAAAGCATCACTATGAACAAAGCTAGTGGAGGTGATTGAATTCCAGTTGAGCTGTTTCAAATCCTGAAAGATGATGCCATGAAAGTGCTGCACTCAATATGCCAACAAATTTGGAAAACTCAGCAGTGGCCACAGGACTGGAAAAGGTCAGTTTTCATTCCAATCCCAAAGAAAGGCAATACCAAAGAATGCTCAAACTACCGCACAATTGCACTCATCTCACATGCTAGTAAAGTAGTGCTCAAAATTCTCCAAGCCAAGCTTCAGCAATACGTGAACTGTGAAATCTCTGAGGTTCAAGCTGGTTTTAGAAAAGGCAGAGGAACCAGAGATCAAATTGCCAACATCCCCTGGATCATGGAAAAAGCAAGAGAGTTCCAGAAAAACATCTATTTCTGCTTTATTGACTATGCCAAAGCCTTTGACTTTGTGGATCACAATAAACTGTGGAAAATTCTGAAAGATATGGGAATACCAGACCACCTAACCTGCCTCTTGAGAAATCTGTATGCAGGTCAGGAGGCAACAGTTAGAACTGGACATGGAACAACAGACTGGTTCCAAATAGGAAAAGGAGTACACCAAGGCTGTATATTGTCACCCAGCTTATTTAACTTACATGCAGAGTACATCATGAGAAACGCTGGACTGGAAGAAACACAAGCTGGAATCAAGATTGCCAGGACAAATATCAATAACCTCAGATATGCAGATGACACCACCTTTATGGCAGAAAGTGAAGAGGAGCTAAAAAGCCTCATGAGGAAAGTGAAAGAGGAGAGTGAAAAAGTTGGCTTAAAGCTCAACATTCAGAAAAGGAAGATCATGGCATCCAGTCCTATCACTTCATGGGAAATAGATGGGGAAACAGTGGAAACAGTGTCAGACTTTATTTTTTGGGGCTCCAAAATCACTGCAGATGGTGATTGCAGCCATGAAATTATAAGACACTTAATTTTTGGAAGAAAAGTTATGACCAACCTAGATAGCATATTCAAAAGCAGAGACATTACTTTGCTGACTAAGGTCCATCTAGTCAAGGCTATGGTTTTTCCTGTAGTCATGTATGGATGTGGGAGTTGGACTGTGAAGAAGGCTGAGCACTGAAGAATTGATGCTTTTGAACTGTGGTGTTGGAGAAGACTCTTGAGAGTCCCTTGGACTGCAAGGAGATCCAACCAGTCCATTCTGAAGGAGATCAGCCCTGGTATTTCTTTGGAAGGACTGATGCTGAAGGTGAAACTCCAGTACTTTGGCCACCTCATGTGAAGATTTAACTCATTGGAAAAGACTCTGATGCTGGGAGGGATTGCGGGCAGGAGGAGAAAGGGATGACCAAGGATGAGATGGTTGGATGGCATCACAGACTCAATAGACATGAGTCTGAGTGAACTCTGGGAGTTGGTGATGGACAGGGAGGCCTGGCGTGCTGCGATTCATGGGGTCACAAAGAGTCGGACACGACTGAGCAACTAAACTGAACTGAACTGAAAGATTTTTCTAACCAATTATCCCAAAATTATACAAATAATAAAAAATTACCATGTGTAAATTTTCATTCTTACATTATCTAAATTTGGAAATCTCATTACTACTTCTTACAATTACTACCTCACTAATGAGTTTACCAGCTGATATACTATGTTGCCTGTAAATACTTCATCTTATTCACTTACTAGGCTTATTAACTGAGTTTATGATGTGTTTATTTACTGATTTCATCTATTCAATCCATATTATATATCTGAAAAAGAGACTAAGATATAAATGAACCAGACTGCAAATCTCATGAGAGCAAAACCAAATCTAATAAAGTCCACAGAATACGAGTAACCACTGAGTCACATACCTGGCAAAGAAAAAGTTCCTTTCTTATTGCTGATATGATTAAATCTTTACATATGAAATGTGTACCCTTCCCAATAGTGCAATACACACACACAGGAACTGAATTATGCTAGAAACTATTATCTTATATGTTATGAATTTCTCTCATTTTCAGAAAACATAATTATTTGCAAAGATGCTTGATTATTCAGAAAAAGATTTTCATCATTTTTACTGTGTGTGTGTATGTGTTTCAATGTTGAGTGGAGAAACATAGAAAATATCCTTGACCTCAGATGGCCTCAGGATGTGATTAATTACCCTCCTAGTGGATGAACTGGAGGAAAACACCTAGTCACCTTTTCTTTCTTTCTTTCTTTCTTTCTTTCTTTTTTTTTTTTTTTTGCCATGTTTCCAATTCCTGAGGCTAATGAGGAGTAAACAGCTTAAACTTTCTAGGATTACTTTAATGTCTCTACCCGATACACACTAGCTTCTGAAATTTAAAATTTTTAAGTCACTTTTTTTGAAAAGAGAAAGAGAAGCTGACAAGATGGCAGAGTAGTAGGTGGACATGGAGTACATCGCTCTTCACAGATACATCAGGAACATATCATCAGATACAGAAGTACAAGCAGAACACCAGCTGAGAGCAGACAGGAGTACCTACCCAGTGGAAAAGAATATATAGAACCACACAAAACTCAAGAGCAAGCCCTGCACCACCTTTGGAGTGGGAGCACTAACTCCACGACCCTAGACTAAGAGAACTAACCCCAGGGAGTATCAAATAGTGAGAATTCCCACAAAGGAAACCACTTGAATACAAGACCCAGCATCACCCAACCACTAGTAGCACCCTGTTGCATGATGCCTCATCCAAACAACAAACAAAACAAAAATACAAACCCAATCATCATACAGGATTATGACCTCACTCAGCCTTGCCCATCAGAGGAAAAACAAAACAACACAAACAACAACAGCAGAAATCTCACCCTATATGAAGCTTCCAAAAGTCACTGCACAATCTTAGGAGGGCAGAAACCAAAAGGAAGAAAGAATTGAACCCTGAAGCCTTGGAAAAGAGGACCTCAAACACAATAAATTATAATTAAAAAAAAAAAAAAAAAACAAAAAGGCAAAGAAATACTGAATAAATGAAGGAACAAACTAGAAATACAGAAGTCCAAATAAATGAAGAGCAAATAGGCAAACCACCTGAAAAAGAATTCAGAATAATGATAGTAAAGATGATCAATAACCTTGAAAACGTAATGGAGAAAATGCAAGGATCAATTAACAAAGACCAAGAAGAATTAAAGAATAAACATACAGAGACAAGCAACACAATTACTGAAATTAAAAAATACTAGAGCTAATCAATGAATATAGTAAAGTCGCAGGATATAAAATCAACACACAGAAATCCCTTGCATTCCTATACACTAATAATGAGAAAATAGAAAGAGGAATTAAGGAAACAATTCCATTCACCATTGCAATAAAAAGAATAAAATACTTAGGAATATATCTACCTAAAGAAACTAAAGACCTATATATAGAAAACTATAAAACACTGGTGAAAGAAATCAAAGAGGGCACTAATAGATGGAGAAATATACCATGTTCATGGATCAGAAGAATCAATATAGTGAAAATGAGTATAGTACCCAAAGCAATCTATAGATTCAGTGCAATCTTTTCACAGAGCTAGAACAATAATTTCACAATTTGTATGGAAATACAAAAAACCTCGAATAGCCAAAGCAATCTTGAGAAAGATGAATGGAACTGGAGGAATCAGCTTGCCTGACTTCAGGCTCTACTACAAAGCCACAGTCATCAGGACAGTATGGTACTGGCACAAAGACAGAAATATAGATCAATGGAACAAAATAGAAAGCCCAGGGATAAATCCACACACTTATGGACACCTTATCTTTGACAAAGGAGGCAAGAATATACAATGGATTAAAGACAATCTCTTTAACAAGTGGTGCTAGGGAAACTGGTCAACCACTTGTAAAAGAATGAAACTAGAACACTTTCTAACACCATACACAAAAGTAAACTCAAAATGGATTAAAGATCTAAACGTAAGACCAGAAACTATAAAACTCCTAGAGGAGAACATAGGCAAAACACTCTCTGACATAAACCACAGCAGGATCCTCTTTGACCCACCTCCCAGAATTCTGGAAATAAAAGCAAAAATAAACAAATGGGATCTAATTAAAATTAAAAGCTTCTGCACAACAAAGGAAACTATAACCAAGGTGAAAAGACAGCCTTCGGAATGGGAGAATAAATAGCAAATGAAGCAACTGACAAACAACTAATCTCAAAAATATACAAGCAACTCCTGCAGCTCAATTCCAGAAAAATAAATGACCCAATCAAAAAATGGGCCAAAGAACTAAACAGACATTTCTCCAAAGAAGACATATAGATGGCTAACAAACCAATGAAAAGATGCTCAACATTACTCATTATCAGAGAAATGCAAATCAAGACCACAATGAGGTACCATTTCACGCCAGTCAGAATGGCTGTGATCCAAAAGTCTACAAGCAATAAATGCTGGAGAGGGTGTGGAGAAAAGGGAACCCTCTTACACTGTTGGTGGGAATGCAAACTAGTACAGCCACTATGGAGAACAGTGTGGAGATTCCTTAAAAAACTGGAAATAGAAGTGCCTTATGACCCAGCAATCCCACTGCTGGGCATACACACCAAGGAAACCAGAATTGAAAGAGACACGTGTACCCCAATGTTCATCGCAGCACTATTTATGATAGCCAGGACATGGAAGCAACCTAGATGTCCATCAGCAGATGAATGGATAAGAAAGCTGTGGTACATATACACAATGGAGTATTACGCAGCCATTAAAAAGAATACATTTGAATCAGTTCTAATTAGGTGGATGAAACTGGAGCCGATTATACAGAGTGAAATAAGCCAGAAAGAAAAACACCAATACAGTATACTAACACATATGTATGGAATTTAGAAAGATGGTAATGATAACCCTGTATGCGAGAGAGGAAGAGACACAGATGTATAGAACAGTCTTTTGGACTCTGTGGGAGAGGGAGAGGGTGGGATGATTTGGGAGAATGGCACTGAAACATGTATAATATCATATAAGAAACGAATCGCCAGTCCAGGTTCGATGCAAGATACAGGATGCTTGGGGCTGGTGCACTGGGATGACCCAGAGGGATGGTATGGGGAGGGAGGTGGGAGGGGGGTTCAGGATGGGGAACATGTGTACACCCATGGAAGATTCATGTTGATGTGTGGCAAAACTAATACGATATTGTAAAAAAAAAAAAAAAATCTCTAGAGGGAATCAATAGCAGAATATCTGAAGCAGAAGACTGAATCAGTGAGCTGGAAGATAAATTGGTGGAAATAACTTCTGAAGAGCAGAATAAGGTAAAAAGAATGAAAAGAACTGAAGATAGCCTTGGAGACCTCTGGGACAATATCAAATGCACCAACATGCAAATTATAGGGGTTCCAGAAGAAGAGAAAAAGAAAGGAGATGAGAATATTTTTGAAGAGATTATAGTTGAAAATTTTCCCAACATGGAAAAGGAAATAGCCAATCAAGTCCAAGAGATGCAAAGAGTTCCATACAAGATAAACCCAAAAAGAAACATGCCAAAACACATACTAATCAAACTGACAAAGATAAAACACAAATGAAGAATATTAAACGCAGCAAGGGAAAAGCAATAAATAATATACAAGAGAAACCCCATAAGCTTAACAGATGATCTTTCAGCAGTAACTCTGCAGGCCAGAAGGGAATGGCAGGATATATTTAAAGTACAGAAAGGGAAAATCTACAACCAAGATTACTGTACCCAGCAAGGATCTCATTCAAAACTGATGGAGAAATCAAAAGCTTTTCAGACAAGCAAAAATTAAAAGAATTCAGTACCACCAAACTAGCTTTACAACAAATGTTAAAGGGACTTATATAGTCTAGAAATACAAGAGAAGAAAAAGATGTATAAAATCAAACACCAAACAATTAAGAAAATGGCAATAGGAACATATATAACAATAATTACTTTAAATGTAAACAGATTAAACATTCCAACCAAATGACACAGACTGGCTGGATACAAAAATTATATATATATATGTATGTATGTATGTATGTATGTATATACATACATATATATATATACTGTCTACAAGAAACCCACTTCAGACCTCAAGATACATACAGACTGAAAGTGAGAGGATGGAAAAATATATTCCATGCAAATGGGATGCAAAAGAAAGCTGGAGTAACAATCCTCAGATCAGATAAAATAGACCTCAAAATAAAGAAGATAACAAGAAATAAGGAAGGACACTACATAATGATCCCAAAAGGAAGACATAACAATTGTAAACATCTATGCACCCAACATAGGAGCACCTCAATACATAAGACAAACACTAACAGGCATAAAAGAAGAAGTTAAAAGTAACACAGTAATAGTAGGAGAGTTTAACACCTCACACCAATGGACAGATCATGAAAACAAAATTAATAAGGAAACACAATCTTAAATGATACATTAGATGAGACGGATCTCATTGATATCTCAGGGCATTTCATCCAAATGCGGAAGAATACACCTTCTCAAGTGCCCATGGAACATTCTCCAGGATAGACCACATCTTGGGTCACAAATCAAACCTCAGTAAATTTAAGAAAAATGAAACCATATCAAGCATCTTTTCCAACCACAATGCTATGAGACTAGATATCAATCACAGAAAAAAAAAACTGTAAAGAACACAAGCACATAGAGAATAAACAATACGTTTCTAAATAATCAACCGGTTACTGAAGAAATCAAATGGGAAATAAAAAAATTTCTAGAAACAAATGGCAATGAGAACACAACAACTCAAAACCGATGGGATGCAGCAAAAGCAGTCCTAAGAGGGAAGTTTATAGCAATACAATCCTACCTCAAGAAACATTAAAAAAACATTGTATAGACAACCTATTTTTACACTGAAAACAATTGGAAAAAGAAGAACTGAAAAACCCCAAAATTAGCAAAAGGAAAGAAACCATAAGGATCCGAGCAGAAATAACTGAAAAAGAAATGAAAGAAACAATAGTAAAGATTAATAAAACCAAAAGGTGGTTCTCTGAGAAGATAAAATTGACAAACCTTTAGCCAGACTCACAAAGAAAAAAAAAAAAAAGACAATAATCAAATCAACAAAATTAGAAATGAAAAAGGAGAGGTTGCAACAGACAATACAGAAATGCAAAGGATTATAAGAGACTATTATGAATAACTAGGATAACCTGGAAGAAATGGACCGATTCTTGGAGAAGAAATAGGAAGAAATAGAAACTATGAATAACCCAAAGACAAGCACTGAAATCAAAGCTGAGATCAAAAATCTCCCCAAAACCAAAAGCCTAGGACCAGAAGACTACAAAGGAGAATTCTGTCAACCATTTAGAGAAGAGCTAATGCCTATCCTTCTAAAACTTTTTTCAAAAACTGCAGAGGAAGGAACAATTCCAAACTCATTCTATGAGGCCACCATCACTTTGATACCAAAACTAGACAACGACAACACACAACAAAGAAAACTACAGGCCAATATCACTGATGAACACAGATACAAAAATCCTCAACAATTCAACAATACATCAAAAAGCTCATACACCATGATCGAGTTGGGTTTATTCCAGGGGTCCAAGGATTCTTCAATATACTCAAATCAATCAATGTGATACACTGTGTTAACAAATTGAAAGATAAAAACTATATGATAATTTCAATAGATGCAGAAAAAGGCTTTGACAAAATTCAGCACTTATTTATGATTAAAACTCTTCAAAAAATGGGCATAGAAGGAATCTACCTCAACATAGTAAAGGCCATATATGATAAGCCTTCAGCAAACATTATTCTCAGTGGTGAAAATCTGAAAGCGTTCTTCCTAAAATCAGGAACAAGACAAGGGTGCCCACTTTCACAACTATTATTCTACATAGTTTTGGAAGTTCTAACTACAGCAATGAGAAAAGAGAAGTAAATAAAAGGAATCCAGATCAGAAAAGAAGTAAAGCTCTCACTGTTTGCTGATGACATGAAACTGTACATAGAAAGCCCTAAAAATACTATCAGAAAATTACTAAAGCTAATCAGTGAATTTAGCAAAGTCGCAGGATACAAAATCAATACATAGAAATCACTTGCATTTCCATATACTAACAATGAAAAATCAGAAAGAGAAATTAAGGAATCAATCTCACTTACCATTGCAACAAAAAGAATAAAATATCTAGGAATAAACTTACCAAAGGAGACAAAAGAACTGCACAAAGAAAATTATAAGCCACTGATGAAAGAAATCAAAGATAATATAAACAGATGGAGAGATATTCTATGTTCCTGGGTAGAAAGAATCAATATTGTGAAAATGACTATACTACCAAATTCAATCTACAGATTCAATGCAATCACCATCAAATTAACAATGGCATTTTTCACAGAACTAGGGCAAAAAATTTCACAATTCATATATAAACACAAAAGACTCCAAATAGCCAAAGCAATCTTGAGAAAGAAGAATGGAGCTGGAGGAATCAACCTTTTTGACTTGATGAGCAACAGTCATCAAGACAGTATGGTACTGGCACAAAAACAGAAATATAGACCAATAGAACAAGATAGAAAGCTCAGACATAAACCTATGCACCTATGGGTGCCTTATTTTTGACAAAGGAGGCAAGAATATACAATGGGGGAAAGACAGCCTCTTCAATAAATGGTGCTGGGCAAACTGGACAGCTACATGTTAGAGAATGAAATTAGGACACTTCCTAACTGTGGATCACAACAAAAAGGAAAATTCTTAAAGAGATGGAAATACCAGACCACCTGACCTGCCTCCTGAGGAATCGGTATGCAGGTCAAGAAGCAACAGTTAGAACAAAACATAGAACAACAGACTGGTTCCAAATCGGGAAAGGAGTATGTCAAGGCTGTGTATTCACCCTGCTTATTTAACTTATATACAGAGTACATCATGAGAAATGCTGGGCTGAATGAAGCACAAGCTGGAATCAAGATTGCTGGGAGAAATGTCAATAATCTCAGATATGCAGATGACACCACCCTTATGATAGAAAGGGAAGAAGAATTAAACAGCCTGTTGATGAAAGCAAAAGAGAAGAGTGAAAAAGTTGGCTTAAAACTCAACATTCAGAAAACTAAGATTATAGCATCCGGTCCCATCACATCATGGCAAATAGATGGGGAAATAACGGAAGCAGTGAGAGAATTTATTTTGGGAGGCTCCAAAATCACTGCAGATGGTGACTGCAGTCATGATATTGAAAGACGCTTGTTCCTTGGAAGAAAAGTTATGACCAACCTAGACAGTATATTAAAAAGCAGAGACATTACTTTGCCGACAAAAGTCCATCTAATTAAAGCTGTGGCTTTTCCATTAGCCATGTATGGATGTGAGAGTTGGACTATAAAGAAAGCTGAGTGCTGAAGGATTGATGCTTTTGAACTGTGGTGTTGGAGAAGACTCCTAAAGGAAATCAGTCCTGAATATTCATTGGAAGGACTGATGCTGACGCTGAAACTCCAATACTTTGGCCACCTGATGGGAAGAACTGATGCTAGGAATAGACCCTGATGCTAGGAAAAACTGAAGGTGGGAGGAGAAGGGGATGACAGAGGATAAGTTGGTTTCATGGCATCACTAACTTGGTGGACATGAGTTTGACTAAGCTCTTGGAATAGACCCTGATGCTAGGAAAAATTGAAGGTGGGAGGAGAAGGGGATGACAGAGGATAAGTTGGTTTCATGGCATCACTAACTTGGTGGACATGAGTTTGACTAAGCTCTGGGAGTTGGTGATGGACAGGGAAGCCTGGTGTGCTGCCATCTTTGGGGTTGCAAAGAGTCAGATACGACTGAGCAGCTCAACTGAATGGAACAGGATACACAGCAATAAACTCAAAATTCAAGACCTAAATGTAAGACCAGAAACTGTAAAACTCTTAGAGGAAAACACAGGCAGAACACTCGATGGCATAAATCAAAGCAAGATCCTCTGTGACCCACCTCTTAGAGTAATGGAAATAAAAACAAAAGTAAACAACTGGGACCTGATTAAACTTAAAAGTTCTTACACAGCAAAGGAAACTATAAGGCAAAAAGACAACCCTAAGAATGGGAAAACATAATAGCAAATGAAACAACTGACAAAGGATTAATTTCCAAAAGATGTAAGAAACTCATACAACTCAGTGCCAAAAGAACAAACAACCCAATCAAAGAGTAGGAAAAACACCTCATTTCTCCAAAGAAGATGTAGAGATGGCTAACAAACACATGAAAAGATGCTCAACACTGCTCATTATTAGAGAAATGCAAATCAAAACTACAATGAGATATCACCTCATAATAGTCAGAATGGCCATCATCAAAAAGTCTACAAACAGTAAATGTTGGAGAGGGTGTGGAAAAAGGGGGACGTTCTTGCACTGTTGGTGGGAATGTAAATTTATACAGTCATTATGGAAGACAGTATGGAGATTCCTTAAAAACTAGGAATAAAATCACCAAATGACCCAGCAATCCCATTCCTAGGCATATACCCTGAGGAAACCAAAACTGAAAAGACACATGTATCCCATTGTTCACTGCAGCACTATTTACAATAACTAGAACATGGAAGCAACCTAGATGTCCATCGACATGAACACAGAAATTTTGGCACATATACACAATAGAATATTACTCAGCCATGAAAAGGAACACATTTGAGTTAGTTCTAATGAGGTGAATGAACCTAGAGCCTATTATACAGAATGAAGGAAGTCAGAAAGAGAAAGATAAATATCATATACTAATGCGTATATATGGAATTAAAAATCTGGTACTGGAGAATTTACTTGCAGGGCAGCAATGGAGAAACAGACATAGAGAACAGACTTATGGACATGGGGAGAGGGGAGGAGAGGGTGAGATGTATGGAGAGAGTAACATGGAAACATATTACCATGTGTAAAATAGATAGCCAATGGGAATTTGCTGTGTGGCTCAGGAAACTCAAACAGGGGCTCTGTATCAACCTAGAGGGGTGGATGGGGAGGGAGATGAGGGAGGTTCAAAAGGGAGGGGATATATGTATACCTATGGCTGATTCATGTTGAGGTTTCACAGAAAACAACAAAATTCTGTAAAGCAATTATCATTCAATTAAAAAATAAATAAAATTTTTAAAAAGAAGAAAGAAAAATACAAACCAAGTCAGAGATCTGTATTAATATTCATAGACTAGAAGGTATTATACTGATAAACATAAGAGAAATGTGAGCTAATAAATAAGAAATAAAACAAGAAATATAATGTTTGAAATAAATTTTCTTACATTTTGTTAGCTCCAATAATTTCAGCATGGCAGAAAAAAGGAAAAATCTTGTATGTGACAGAGGGAGTCGCCATGGGGGAAGGGGAGGGCCATGGAGTGAGGGTTAAGAGGCTTGGGTAATGTCCCAGCTGAGCCCTTGGTAGGCTGTGTGACCTTTCATAAGACCTTAATAGGGTGCAGAATCCTGTTGTATAAAATATAATATGTGGGCCAAAGAATGTTTGTGTAATCTTAGAGATGACTTCTAATGCTTTTTCTACAAGTATATGTATGTGTCTATATCTATAAATCCATATTTTGTTCTTCAGCAAGGAGAATGATGAGCTAAAAACAGGTTAGCTGTCCTGGGGCTGCTGGGCTGGTGGGGCTGTCCAGGGCTGGTGGGTATGGGCAGGAGCCTGGGGATGCAGAAAGGTATTCAGGACTTCTTTGCATATAATAAGGTGGTGGGCCAATGTAGAAGAGTAAGCAGCTCAAAGAAGACCACAGTTACTGCTGTAATACAAAGGTGGATTTCAAGGTTATCACAAGGCAGTCAAAGGTCATAGAAAATGCAGATGCCCAGACACCAGAGCCAGGGTGGGGAAAGAGAGAAGAGCCCAAAGGTGAGGATGGTGCAGCCACAGGAAGTCAATGGTCAGGATAATTAGTGAGGGACAAATATTGTAAAGAAATCCTAGAAGGATAATGCCTAGTGCGGTGGTTTAATTACAAATAACTATTTTTAGAAACAAAAGATATTATGCAAACAAAAAGCAGCAGAAGTATCAAAGTCACCCGTCTGTTTTCTCACTCCTTTTCACCCTCTTTGGTAGCCCTCAGAAACAGGAGAAACATTTAATGACATCGGGAGGCTGTCAGCATTGCCATAATTGCCACACAACTCAGAGCCACCAATTGTTCCCCATCTCCCTAAGAACCAGCTCTTATAAAACTAGACAGCAGAGGAGAAAAGAAAGCAAAGCCAGCATCTCCCTGTTATGCCCAAGTTGCGAAATCTCCCAGTGACCACCAGGGAGTCCATATCCAATGCAAAAGCAAGAGAGTCTTTATTACCAAGCTCGAGCTGGGGCTTCCACCATTACCAACGCAGCAGCTATAGGGAGGAGCCCCGGGTTTTGGATTACATTGCTTATATAGGGAGTGTTCATGAAAAAAAGAATTTCTAGGTAGGGGGACGTCTGATTGGTCACTTTCTTTCGAAGGGTTGTTTGTTGGTTTCTGATTGGTTCTTATTACATAGGCAAACCTCAAATTTCTGAATATAAGGTCAGGAGATTTTGGTTCAAGGTCTGATTGGCTCATGGGTGGTGGGGTGAGGTCAGGGGATTTTCAAAGTCTCTTTCCTAGAACTTTAAAAAACGGAGTTCTCCTATTAGACAAGATGGAGTAGCTTAAGCTCTTCAGGCCTGAGGCCCAAGCAAGAGGGACCCCAAGCTCTGGCCAACCTTATCTTCACAGGGCTGAAAAACAAGGGGTCAGGGTGGGTGCCCCAGGCTCTGGGCCATCTTCCTTCAAGACTATGTTCCTGGATCCAGAAATCTTTCTTGCTGAGCCTGTTTGCAGGAAGTGAGTGAGTGAGTGTGTGTGTGTGAGACTCAGTCGTGTCAGACTCTGAGACCTTCTCCATCCATGGGATTCTCCAGGCAAGAATACTGGAGTAGGTAGCCATTCCCTTCTCCAGGGGATTTTCCTGACCCAGAGATCGAACCCAGGTCTCCTGTATTGTTGTAGGCAGATTCATTACTGTCTGGGTCATGAAGGAAGCCCTCCAGGGACTATATAGACATATTCTTCAGATCTGTCAACCACACCACCCAAAGGCATCCCCCTCAGCCCAAGCATCAGCCTGAGGGTGACTCCAGGGATTTTCAGGACAGAGCTTAGATTCATAGACTGGGTGTCCATATATGCATGCAAGCAGGGCCTCCAGTGTGAGGACTGGGGATAGGATGATATCCAGCATGCCCTGTTGGCTGGGGGGTGCTAAAATCTGGGGAACCAGGGGCTATGGATGAGGGCCTCATGATACCACATTCTGGCATGGAATTTCCAAGGGTGATACCATGCAGGGCCCTCTGGGCCCTGTGGGGCTCCTGGGCACAAGGCCTTTGTGTCCATTTCCTTGATTATGGGAACAGCCTTCATTCAGCCTCCATGATCCTCCCTGACTTCCAAAGGGCAGATTCAAGCAGTTGCTAATTAGGGAAGGGGGGACATGAAAGACCAAGGAGAAACAGTCAAGAGCAGCCTTGGGGCAAGGTCCTTTGTCCTTATCAACAGATTCACACAACAATATCTTTTAGCCATTTGTAGATAGTGAACCCCTCCCCCAGGTGGGAGAAGTTCATGATTAACAGTGGTATGCTGCCCACAAGCATGTAGACTCCAGACCAGCAGACTCCCACTTACTTCACCACCAACCCACCAGAGGAAAGTCCATGAGCTGATCAAGTCCTCTCTGAACCATCACTGTAAAACTTGTCACTATCTTCCCCAAGTGGGAACACTTGGTTTTGAAGGCATTAGGCTGCTCTGCTCCACTTTGCCTGGCAAAACAATAAAACTGTTCTTTTCAACCTCACCCCAAACTTGGTCTCCAAGATTTGACATGGCACAGATATACAGAGAAGCTGAACTTTCAGCATTAAGAGTTTGAGAACTCCAAATTGACCCTGACTCTTAGAATCATCCAGTTGTAGATGGAGGAAAATCCAAATCAAGGTGATTCAGAAAAAATAACAGTATATGAGTGTGTGTTGGGGAGGGAGAAGGGAAGTTTCTTGTCCTGTGTAACTAAAATGTCCAGGAGCACACATGTCTAGGCTCAGATAACCCTGTATTACCAGGACCTGGTCTCTTCCCATTCCTTGGCTCACTTCTACTCCACAGAGGCTTCATTGTGAGTTTCCAAGTTGAGGCAGGATGACTGCTAGCAGCTTCAACCCTATCCCATCCTCCCAGGTTCAAGTCCAAAGCCAAAAAGAACTTTCTCTACTAACAGGCAGTGAAAGTATGATTCTTGAACCTATCCTTGGGCCAATCAATGAGATCAGAGAAATAGAACATGTTAATCAGCCAGGGCCAAGTCATTCCCTCCACCCTCTAATCCCCCCAGAGCAAGGGAGAATGAAAGTCAACTTCACTCAGATCAGCAGGATTGAGAGTTGGGGCAAGATGAGTCCCCAAATGGAAACTCAAAACCAAACAAGAAATACTCCAAAAAGACTATGACTGCTAGAGGGTTATTTCTAATTCCAAATTTGTTTGGCTCCATGAAAGATTGCTTAAAAATCAGAAATAAAGTTGAATATTTTATTTGGCCCTATAAATCTCATTGAAATAAATTTGAATTCTTAATCATGGGAAAAACAGTTTAAAGTAATGCTTTGTGATTGATGAATAGAAATAAGGTATGAAAGCACGCTTACCAATAGTCTAACTCCAGAAAAGTTTCACAGCAAATGTATCTATTCCTCTAGGAAAAACAATTCAGGTGAAATTCTTAGTGCTATTGTGATAAGAAGAGGCCAACTCTATGAAGTACAAAGATATAAGGGAATATCCCCTCTTATTATTGTGGAAACAGTTGCAACAAAGTAAAGATGACATGAAAATTTCTAGTAGGAAAGCTGTCAAAAGCAAGTAAGTACTGATTGTTATTGGGGAGGAAAACAGGGTAATTAAAAAAAAATTGAGGTGTGTATTAATATTAAAGGAAGGAGACCAATATATTTTTTACGTGTTCAGAAATCAAAAGTGGTCCATGGCATCCATTTATCTGTTTGTTGTGGTGGTGGTTTTTTGTTTTTGTTTTTGTTTTGCTTTTGGATCCTGTACAAACCCACAAAAAAACCTTTGCTTCAACAGAAATTGGTAAGATAAGCATTTGCCGTCTGCAGCCTGTGCCTCTGTTGAACACTAATCCGCAGGGGCTCCTAGGACCCAGGGACACCAAAGGGCTACAGACTGGGCTTGAGAAGCGTGTCGGAAGAGGGCAGGTGGGGAGGTGGGTATCTTTTGTAGAGGGCACAGCTGGAGATGTGGTCAGTGAAATGCCTGCACCATGACTTCTCTGATGCACCATGAATGCCCACTGTGATTCTGATCCACTGTGATCATGCAGCCTCCTTTCCCTATGGATGGCCAGATACCATTTCTTTTTCCAGCGACTTGTTAAGCCATTGACAGATACCCTGCCAGCCGATACAAGTGCAGGCAAGTGGGAGAAAAGTGAATGGATAAAAAACATGCAGCACTTTTAAAAGAATCAGTATCATTCTCTCCACAGTTCTCACGGAAGCCCTGAACAGGTCAAGAATGTTATGTCCATCACTGTCTCGCAGACAATGCCCTCAGCCACACGCGCCCACTGTTCTGTAACCAAGAGGCAAAGCCCAGGAATCAGGGGCCGGCATCTCGGGTCAAGTCTGCCACTGACTCCCGACAAGATCCAGAAAAATCATTTGACCGCTGGGGCTTGATTCCTTGTTTTATCTATAGACAGTGGGCGTGAGGCCACCGTTGGAAAATAACAAGCTACCAGGATGCAACAGGAACTGAAGATTTTATCTTTTAAAAAGCTGGTTTAAGCTTGTTTTGGTCCCACAATGCTTTGTTCATGAGGTATTTTTCAGATTGCAAAAGCAAAACCACACAGAGTAAATGGGCGGACAGCACAGAACCCACCTGTCCTCCTCCTTCTCGTTCACACCTCAGGAGCTCCTGAGGGGGCTTTGAGGAGGTGGAGATTTAGAACCATTTGGAAACCATTCTTTTACAGATGGCAGCCCTGAAGCTGAGAGGGAGTAATTAATTGTCTTGTAGCTAGTTAATGGAAAGCTGTGATGAACATAGGGCCATTGACCTCTGGTCTAACAATCATTGTTAGACACCAGGTGATGGCTTTAATGAAGATTGGCAGACTTCAGAAGGCACACTCTGGCTCTTTAAAATGAGCCTGGGAATTGAGTTCCCATAATACATTTTCTGGCTAACCTAAACACCCCTCCAGCTACAATTAGAAATGCTGGGTAGGATATAGCAAATATTGTTTTAAGTGCAAGGTTGAGCTCACAACAAACAGTGAAATCTTTAGTTTGTTACGGCTGCCACAAGAAGGTAATGCAGGCTGGGTGGCTTAAGTAATAGAAATTCATTTTCTCACAGTTCGGAAGGCAGTCAAAGACCCAGGTGTTGGTAGGGTTGGTTTCTTCTGAGGCCCCTCTCCTTGGTTCAAGAATGACCACCTATTCACCACGTCCTCACATGGTCTTTGCTCTGTAGGTATCCATGTCCAAATTTCCTCATCTTACAAGCACACCAGCTCTAGTGGACAGGGTCCAGCCCAATGGACCCTATCATTTTAACGTAATCACTTTATCGAAGACTCTAAACCCAAATACAATCACAGTCTGAGACTAGAGGACTAGGACTTCAACATGACTGTGAGATGTGGAGGTGGTGGGCGGGCTCCAGGGGGAGATGAAATGCAGCCCCAAACAGTGATTTACTAGTTTCCCAAACTAACTAGAGATGAACTGATCATTGTTAGTGTGTTTGAGCTGTTGTGGTAGATGCCTTGAGCAGGCTGGAGGAACGACTGTCTCAGCAACAAAGCACTTGAGCCCCCATTGGAGACAAGAGATAAGGTTTTGAGCCTCAGCAAGACAAAGCGTTAGAACCAACGTCTTCAAATGCCTGCCCCCTCAGTGAGAACATGGGCTCTAAATGATCCATTCACTATCACTCGGTGACAAGGAAGCTCAGCTCAACCTGGATTTTGGGGGGGCTAGGGAAGGGATGGCTCCATAAGGACGTGCAACCTCAAGCTGTGCATGCGTGCTTGTGTGCCCAGTCGTGTCTGACTCTGTGCGACCTGCACGGACTGCAGCCCACCAGGCTCGAGGATTACCCAGGCAAGAATACTGGAGCACGTTGCCATTTCCTTCTCCAGGGGATCTTCCTGACCCAGGAATTGAACCCAGATCTCTTGTGTCTCCTGCACTGGCAGGTGGTTCTTTACCACCTGAGCCACCAGGGAAACCCAGAACCTCAGACTGGTGTGGAGAGAAATTTGATAATCTTAGTATGACCTGAGAAGCTTTGAGCTTAGGAATTAAGCTATTAATTTTTGTGCTATAGTGTAAAAGCAGATAACTTAAAATTAATAATAATAATGTTTTGAAAAGTGATTGGATAATGAATACCCTTAATTTGTCAATCTCTAGTTTAGAACACAGGTCTTCCCTGGTGGCTCAGACTATAAAGAATCTGCCTGCAATGCAAGAGACCTGGGTTCTGTCCTTGGGTAGGGAAGATCCCCTGGAAAAGGGAATGGTTACCCACTCCAATATTCTTGCCAGGAGAGTTTTATGGACAAAGAAGCCTAGACATAGTCCAGGGGGTCGCAAGAGTCAGACATGACTGAGTGACTAACGTACATTGTCTAGAACACATTATATAAGATTGTTCCTTAAATTAGGAAGATCTTGCTTATAAAATTATCTGGTGTGTGTGTGTGTGTGTGTGTCTGCATGGGTTGGGTACAGTTTTACAGTTTCAGTTTCATTCAGTTCAGTTCAGTCGCTCAGTCGTGTCCGACTCTTTGTGACCCCATGAATCGCAGCACGCCAGGCCTCCCTGTCCATCACCAACTCCCGGAGTTCACTCAGACTCACATCCATCAAGTCAGTAATGCTATCCAGCCATCTTATCAATTTCATTAATGGCTATATATATATATATTAGATATCCAGAAAAACATCTACTTCTGCTTCATTGACTACACCAAAGCCTTCGACTGTGTGGATCACAACAAACTGTCGAAAATTCTTCAAGAGATGGGAATACCAGACCACCCTACCTGTCTCCTGAGAAATCTCTATGCAGATCAAGAAGCAACAGTCAGAACAGGACATGAAACAATGGACTGATTCAAAATTGGGAAAGGAGTATGTCAAGGCTGTATACTGTCACCCTGCTTATTCAGCATCTGTTCAGAGTACATCATGTGAAATGCCTGGCTGGCTGAAGACAAACGAATCAAGATTGCTGAAAGAAATATCAACAACTTCAGATATGCAGATGACACCACCTTAATGGTAGAAAGTGAAGAGGAACTAAAGAGCCTCTTGATGAAAGTGAAAGAGGAAAGTGAAAAAGCTGACTTAAAACTCAGCATTCAAAACACTAAAATCATGGCATCTGGTCCCATCATTTCATGACAAATAGATGGGGAAACAGTGGAAACACTGACAGACTTGATTTTCTTGGGCTCCAAAATCACTGCAGATGATGACTGGAGCCATGTAATTGAAAGATGCTTGCTCCTTAGAAGAAAAGCTATGACCAACCTAGACAGCATATTAAAAAGCAGAGATACTACTTTGCCACCAAAGTCCATCTAGTCAAAGCTATGGTTCTTCCAGTAGTCATGCATGGATGTGGGAGTTGGAAAAGAAGAAGGCTGAGCTCCAAAGATTGAAACTTTTGAACTGTGGTGTTGGAGAAGACTCTTGAGTGTCCCTTGGACTGCAAGATCAAACCAATTAATCCTAAAGGAAATCATTCCTGAATATTCATTGGAAGGACTGATGCTGAAGCTGAAGCTCCAATACCTTGGCCACCTAATGTGAAGAGCTGACTCATTGAAAAAGACCCTGACGCTGGGAAAGACTGAAGGCAGGAGAAGGGGACAACGGAGGATGACACGGTTGGATGGTATCACCGATTCACTCACCGGGTGAGTTTGAGCAAGCTCTGGGATTGCTGAGGACAGAGAGGCCTGGCATGTTGCAGTCCATGGAGTCTCAAAGAATTGGACATGAGTGAGTGACTGAACAACAACAATAAACTCATTCTTGAGTCAAAACCAATATTTTCAGTTAATTTTTTTCTCTAAATAAAATATATATTTAGTTCAAGTTTTCAGATTTAAATAGAATTCTATTGTTTATATTCTACTACAATTTTTTATCCCTGAACTGTAGATTGATTTTTATGTCCCCTGTTCCATCTTTAAAGATGTTTATTTCCCCCTCATTTTTATGGTTAATTTTACTAAAATTTTTTTTTTATTAATATTTTTCAAGAATTAGCTTTTGGCTCTTCTGGAGTTCTCTATTTTCTTTCTTATTTCAAGGATTTGGGCTTTCAATTTTATTTCTTTCCTCCTACTTATTTGGGGTTTAATCTACTTTTCTATGGAGAAGGCAATGGCACCCCACTCCAGTACTCTTGCCTGGAAAATCCCATGGACGGAGGAGCCTGGCAGGCTGAAGTCCATGGGGTCGCTAAGAGTCAGACACGACTGAGCAACTTCACTTTCACTTTTCACTTTCATGCATTGGAGAAGGAAATGGCAACCCACTCCAGTGTTCTTGCCTGGAGAATCCCAGGGACGGGGGAGCCTGGTGGGCTGCCGTCTGTGGGTTTGCACAGTGTCCGACACGACTGAAGTGACTTAGCCATAGCAGCTCCTTTTCTATTTTTATATATAGGCCATATGATCTCTGATGCACTTCTGTTTTATAGCATAAAAGCAGACAATACACAGACAAATGGGCAAAACTATGTTTCAACAAGACTATACCTACAAAAACAGGCAATGGACCAAATTCAGCAAACAGGCCATAGTATGCCAATGCCTGTTCTAGACAATAGAAAAAAAGGGGAAAATCTCATCAATTAATTTAATGAGACTACTATTACCTTAGTACCAAAATCACACATGGAAAAGAAAGAAAAAGAAAGTCAATGCTATTTGTGAATACAGAAGTAAAAATCCTACATAAAACATTACTAAGCTGAATATAACAATATAGAAAAGTGATAATGCAACATGATGAAATAAGGACTGTCCCAGGAGTTAAAAATTCATCTAACTTAGACCATCTATTAATTCATTTAGTACAATTTTGATCAAAAACTCAACAGCTTCTTAAGCAACTTGTCATGTTGATACTCGAATTCACTCAGTAAACCAGGAATAGCCAAAGTTATTCTTTTTTTTTTTTTTTTTACTTTACAATATTGTATTGGTTTTGCCATACATCAACATGAATCTGCCACAGGTGTACACATGTTCCCCATCCTGAACCCCCCTCCCACCTCCCTCCCCATCCCATCCCTCGGGGTCATCCCAGTGCACCAGCCCCAAGCATCCTGTATCCTGCATTGAACCTGGACTGGCGATTCATTTCTTATACGATATTATACATGTTTCAATGCCATTCTCCCAAATCATCCTACCCTCTCCGTCTCCCACAGAGTCCAAAAGACTGTTCTATACATCTGTGTCTCTTTTGCTCTCTCGCATACAAGGTTATTATTACTGTCTTTCTAAATTCCATATATATGTGTTAGTATACTATATGGGTGTTTTTCTTTCTGGCTTATTTCACTCTCTATAATAGGCTCCAGTTTCATCCACCTCATTAGAACTGATTCAAATGTATTCTTTTTAATGGCTGAGTAATACTCCATTGTATATATGTACCAAGGGTTCATTTCATAGGTATAAACTTACTTTAAGACTATAAAAACAGTGCTATATTAGCTCACCAAGCCCATATATATATATATATAGGAGCTAGTATATGACAGAGCAGATACAACAAATCAAATGGTGAAAAAAATACACTTTAATAATTGGTGCTGAACATTTTGGTAATCTATATAGCAAACACAAAAGCAAGTCTCCAACCTGTGCATAAAAAATTAATATCTTTAGTGTAAGAAGCAAATCTCTAAAATTTTGGGAAATATTTTTATAACTTCAATATATAAATTAATTTCTGATTTCAGGGTAAAAATTAATTTCTGAAACAGGACAGTTCAGTTCAGTCACTCAGTTGTGTCCGACTCTTTGTGACCCCATGAATAGCAGCATGCCAGGCCTCCCTGTCCATCACCAACTCCTGGAATTCACTCAAACTCATGTCTATCAAGTAGGTGATGCCATCCAGCCATCTCATCCTCTGTCGTCCCTTTCTCCTCCTACCCCCAATCCCTCCCAGCATCAGAGTCTTTTCCAATGAGTCAACTCTTCGCATGAGGTGGCCAAAGTACTGGAGTTTCAGCTGTAGCATCAGTCCTTCCAATGAGCACCCAGGACTGATCTCCTTTAGGATGGACTGGTTGGATCTTCTTCACAGTCCAACTCTCACATCCATACATGACCACTGGAAAAACCATAGCCTTGACTAGATGGACTTTTGTTGGCAAAGTAATGTCTCTGCTTTTCAATATGCTATCTAGGTTGGTCACAATTTGTCTTCCAAAAGTAAGTGTCTTTTAATTTCATGGCTACAGTTGCCATCTGCAGTGATTTTGGAGCCCAAGAAAATAAAGTCTGACACTGTTTCCACTGTTTCCCCATCTATTTGCCATGAAGTGATGGGACCAGATGCCATGATCTTCGTTTTCTGAATGTTGAGCTTTAAGCCAAATTTTTCACTCTCCTCTTTCACTTTCATCAAGAGGCTTTTTAGTTCCTCTTCACTTTCTGCCATAAGGGTGGTGTCATCTGCATATCTGAGGTTATTGATCTTTCTCCGGGCAATCTTGATTCCAGCTTGTGCTTCTTCCCGCCCAGTGTTTCTCATGATGCACTCTGCACATAAGTTAAATAAGCAGGGTGACAAACTAATTCAAGGGTACAATAAATTCTAATAGCTAAAAACGTTTAAAAGAGAACTCCATGAGTCAAAAAGAACAGACTGAAAATGTTTATGCATTTATTTTATGCATGATGTGAGATGCATAAAATACTAACAAAAATCAGTATTCATAAATATATAAGGTATCATAAAAGCACAAAAACATGCTTAGAAATAATAAAAATACACTTCTGGAGTAAGAGGAAGATGGAAAGTGAAGGGGTAGACTTTTTTATCCATTCATAATGCTTTATTTTCTACAAAGTAAAAACTAAAAGAGAAAGAGAAACTTGAAGGAAAACAGCAAAAGTTTAATATTTGTTTAATTTTAGTGATGGGTATATGGTATAGACGGGCATCCTTTGGCTCAGTGGGTTAAGAATCTGCCTGCAATGCAGGAGACACAGGAGATGTGGATATGATTTCTGGGTCAGGAAGATCCCTTGGAGAAGGAAATGGCAACCCACTGCAGTATTCTTGCCTGAAAAATCCCATGGACAGAGGAGCCTGGTGGGCTATAGTCCAAAGGGTAACAGAGTTGTATATGACTAAGTAACTAAGCATATTGTATGTACCGTATTTCTTTTGACTTTCATATATTTGAAATATTCCATAATTGAAATTAATGTTTAAAGGAACCTAGAATCAATATATAAAGTTTTAATTTCAAATTTTCTTATTTGAAAGTTCTTAATTATTTTCTTTTTAACAAATTTCCCAAATAAAATTGCCAAAAGAACAAAAATATACACAAAGGAAAGGCCTTTAACAAAGTTGATTTATTCATTCTTCCTACATCTGTGTTTACCTGGAAAGCAACAGAAATAATAAAAGAGATGAAGAAAGAAAGAGGAAGGCAAAGCTCAGTTTGCATGGTTCTTAGATGGAAAGACGGAGACTCACAAACAGCAAGAGCACCTCACATCCGCAGGGGTACAGCAAAGCAGCACAGGTGCTCATCACGGAAGTGGGAGGTGAGCACCCCTCTTTAGAAGCCTTGCTTTCATCCCTCCATGAGGTGCACTCTGACCACAGGGGACAGACCAGGACCCCGCCAGTCCCAGCCCTCAGAGTCTCTCCTGGGATGGAGCTCCTCACTGTTCCCTCATCCCTTCTGAACTTCTTTGCACGCCATCTTGCCTCTCTTGACAGGTTTTACTTAACTTTATGGATATGTTATGCCATATTTGAGCTAAATTTTTGTATATTTTAATTCTATTTTTGGTATATTTTGCATTATTATAAATAATTTTCAAGTGCAAGTTTATGTAGATGTATGGATAGATGGACAAGAGGAGCCCAGCAGGCAAAGAGTGGTACACAACCGAGCGACTAAGCACAGCACAGAATGGATGGGTGGATGGATGGATGGATGAAGAGATGATGGATGGGTTAATAGATTTATAGAGAAGAGAAGTAACGAATGCAACAGAAAGACTTTAGATGCCATAGCTGAGAGCTAAGTCCCCGGTTTCTGGTTTCTATGAAGTACAGCTAACCAATCTAGGGAAGGAAGGAGTTACAGCAGCTCGCTTCGTCCTAGTTACCGAAATGAAAGAACACAGGTGACCCAGAATAACTGTAATCATGCTGATGACCATCTTTCTGGTAGAGAGATGAATATTATCTGCTATGAGGAAGACTATATGGATCACAGCCTTGTCTAACTCAGTGAAACTATGAGCCATGCTGTGCAGGGCCACCCAAAATGGATGGGTAATGGTGGACAGTTGGACAAAATGTGGTCCACTAGGAAAGGGAATGGGAAACCACTTCAGTATTCTTGCCTTGAGAACCTCATGAACAGTATGAAAAGGCAAACAGACATGACATTGAAAACTTAACAACAACAACAAAATGATGTCCTTTTCATCATAGGGGACTGGAATGCAAAAGTAAGAAGTAAGAGATAACTGGAGTAACAGGCAAGTTTGGCTTTGGAGTACAAAGTGAAGCAGGGCAAAGCTAACAGAGTTTTGCCAAGAGAATGCACTGGTCATAGAATACAGCCTCTTCCAACAACACAAGAGACAACTCTACAGAGGGACATCACCAGATGGTCAACACCAAAATCAGATTGATTATATTCTTTGCAGCCAAAGATGGAGAACCCTCTATACAGTCAGCAAAAACAAAACCAGGGGCAGACTGTGACTCAGATCATGAACTCCTTATTGCCAAATTCAGTCTTAAATTGAAGAAAGTAGGGAAAACCACTAGAACATTCAGTAGTTACTTAAATCAAACCTCTCACAATTACACAGTGGAAGCGACAAATAGATTCAAGAGATTAGAACTGACAAAGTGCCTGAAGAACTACGGGAGGAGGTTGGTAACCTTGTATATGAGGCAGAGATCAAAACCATCCTCAAGAAGAAATGCAAAAAGACAAAATGGTTCTCTGAGGAGGCCTTACACATAACTGAGAAAAGAAGAGAAGCTAAAGGCAAAGGAGAAAAGGAAAGATATACCCATTTAAATGTAGAGTTTCAAAGAATAGCAAGGAAAGATAAGAAAGTCTTCCCAAATGATCAATGCAAAGAAATAGAGAAAAACAATAGAATGAGAAAGACTAGAGATCTCTTCAAGAAAATTAGAGATACCAAGGGAACATTTCATGCAAAGATGGGCACAATAAAGGACAGAAATGGTATGGACCTAACAGAAGCAGAAGATATTAAGAAGAGGTGGCAAGAATACACAGAACTATTCAAAAAAATTTTCACAACCCAGATAACCATGATGGTGTGATCACTCACCTAGAGTCAGACTTCCTAGAATGTGAAGTCAAGTGGGCCTTAGGAAGCATCACTACAAACAAGTGGAGGTGATAGAATTTCAGTTGAGCTATTTCAAATCCTAAAAGATGTTGCAGTGAAAGTGCTTCACTTAATATACCAGCAAATTTGGAAAACTTAGCAGTGGCCACAAGACTGGAAAAGGTCAGCTTTCATTCCAATCCCAAAGAAGGGCAATGCCAAAGAATGTTCAAACTACTGTACAATTGCTCTATCTCACACACTAGCAAAGTAATGCTCAAAATTCTCCAAGTCAGGCTTCCATAGTACATGAACTGTGAACTTCCAGATGTTCAAGCTGGATTTAGAAAAGGAAAAGGAAGCAGAGATCAAATTGCCAACCTCAGTTGTATCATAGAAAAAGCAAGAGAATTCCAGAAAAACATCTACTTCTGGTTCATTGACTATGCTAAAGCCTTTGACTGTGTGGATCACCAACAAACTGGAAAATTCTTCAAGAGATGGGAATACCAGACGAGCTTACCTGCCTCCTGGGAAACCCATATGCAGATCAAGAAGCAACAGTTAGAACCAGACATGGAACAGACTGGCTCAAAATTGAGAAAGGAGTATGTCAAGGCTGTATATTGTCACCCTGCTTATTTAACTTACATGCAGAATACATCATGAGAAATGCTGGGCTAATTGAAACATAAGCTGGAATCAAGATTGCAGGGAAAAATATCAATAACCTCAGATATGCAGATGATACCACCCTATGGCAGAAAGTGAAGAACTAAAGAGCCTCTTGATGAAAGTGAAAGAGGAGAGTGAAAAAACTGGCTTAAAACTCAGCATTCAAATACTAACGTCATGGCATCTGGTCCCATCACTTCATGGCAAATAGATGCGGAAACAATGGAAACACTGAAAGATTTTATTTTCTTGGGCTCCACTATCACTGCAAATGGTGATTGCAGCCATGAATTAAAAGATGCTTGCTCCTTGGAAGGAAAGTTATGACCAACCTAGACAGCATATTAAAAAGAAGAGGCATTACTTTGCAGACAAAATTCCATATAGTCAAAGCTATGTTTTTTTCAGTAGTCATAGACATGTGTGAGAGTTGGACCATGAAGAAGGCTGAATCCTGAAGAACTGATGCTTTTGAACTGTGGTGTTGGAGAAGACTCTTGAGAATTGCTTGGCCTGCAAGGAGATCAAACCTGCCAATCCTAAAGGAAATGAATCGTGACTATTCATTGGAAGGATCAATGCCAAAGCTGAAGCTCCACTACTTTGTCCAGCTGATGCAAAGAGCTGGCTCATTGGAAAAGACCCTGATGCTGAGAAATATTGAAGGCAGGAGGAAAAGGGGACGACAGAGGATGAGATGCTTGGATGGCATTACCCACTCAATGGACATGAGTTTGAGCAAGCTCTGGGAGTTGGTGATGGACAAGGAAGTCTGGTGTGCTGCAGTCCATGGGGTCGCAAAGAGTCAGACATGACTGAGTGACTGAACTGACCTGAACTGATGAGGAAGACATTCCTTACCTGTGAAATGCTCTTAGCTAGAAGTCTCTGGATTAGGATTGTCAAAGGAAGAATAGTGTTTCCCCAAAGATATCCATTCTCTAATATTCTGAAGGCATAAAGATCAACTTTGTCAAGCAAGTATTCTAGAATGCATTTCTTTCTTCAGGGCTATATTAACCCTCTAAGGTATAGTCTCTAAAGAACTTCACAGCCTACATGTCATCATGCTTGTTCACTGTACTGACAACGTCATGCTATCTGAACTTGATGGGCAGACAGGTCATGTACCCAAGATGCCCTAGTAAGAGATATATGCCAGAGGATTGTCAACAAGCCTGACAGCAGGGAACTGCCACTTCTGTAAAGTTTTCAGGGATCCAAAAGCCTAGGGTACTCCCTCTAAATTAAAAGATAAAACTTATTGTACCTTATACCTCCTACCACTAAGCACAATGCTCAGCACTTAGTAGGGCTCTTTGGATTTTGGAAGCAAGATATGTTGGACTTTGGAAAACTGATCCCACATATCAATCAAGTAAGCAACTAAAGGCTACCAGTTCCTTGTAGGGTCCAATTCAAAAGAAAGCTCTTCACCAGATCTAAACTGAGTACAAGGGCTTTATTTTCTTGGGCTGTTTGACTCAGCTGCTGCTGCTGCTAAGTCGCTTCAGTCGTGTCCAACTCTGTGCAACCCCATGGACAGCAGCCCACCAGGCTCCCCCATCCCTGGGATTCTCCAGGCAAGAACACTGGAGTGGGCTGCCATTTCCTTCTCCAATGCATGAAAGTGAAAAGTGAAAGGGAAGTCGCTCAGTCGTATCTGACTCTTCACAACCCCATGGACTGCAGCCCACCAGGCTCCTCCATCCATGGGATTTTCCAGGGAACAGTACTGGTGTGGGGTGCCATTGCCTTCTCCAAGCAGATATGGCTATATCAGAGTTCTCTGTGGATGATGAAGTTGCTATATAGTCTCTAAAAAGCTCCAATAGAAGACTTGAAGTACAGTATCTGTGATTAGAGCAGGGGCTTGCCCTTACAGCAAAGGACCACTCACCACTCAACAAAAGCTCCTGAAGAACTAACAGGCCCCAACAGAGATTGTGGTCCTGAGCACTGGACATCACTAAGTACACAACTTGAGCTGTTCATTAAACATTTTGTGTTATCTGGTACATCAGGTCACAAGGTCAGTAGCATTCCAAAGTACCAGACAAGTGATGCATTCAGAACTAAACAGGTTTAGAAGGCAAGGATCAGTTACATGATTGAGTGGCTCAGACTCAAGCAATCTATTTCAGTTGCAATAGCTTCACTCAGCCCATACTTAGGACCTCAAAGGGGCTTCCCTTTGAATTTGTTTTCCTTGTAGCCAAGAGCAACAAAAACAACAAAAAGAACCTGCCAGGGTCCAGCCCCGGTGGATCCAGGGTGATTCGAAGGTGGGGACGGAATCGGTGTCCTAGGAAAAATCTTAATTACAGATATAGAGAGAAACTAGAAACGGATAGTGTAGTAGGAAAATTAATGGAGAAAAAGAGGCTGAATAACTGGTTTATGTGGAATACTAATCACCACCTATGTAGGCCACAGACGTCTTTCCATTCTCCCAAGGGAGAGGAGGCACTGAGGCCTCCCCGGTCCAATCTTAGAAGCCCCGGCAAAGACAGTAGGCTTGGTGTGTACCCTCGTACCAGATGGAAATTCAGCCAGGAAAACGGGGAGTGAGAAAGAAACAACACGGGGGAATCAGTCTTTCCAGAAACTGATCCGATTTCTTTATTTTTCAGGTTTGTTTATATACCTTTTTGTTATATATAGGGATAAATACAGAGTCACGTGGGGGTCAGCAGACCTGACCCTTGTCACAATCAGGTGCTTCATATAAGATTATACAAAGGTCTTATGGGTTTTTACATCATCTTCTAGCCATGAGGTCTGCTGACATTTTATGGCCCTTTCTGATACCGGTCAGTTAACCAGAAAACTTATTTTTCCAGGGATGATTTTTTCTTAAATCAGGCGCCACCCTCCAAATAAAGTTGCATTCCTATAGGGTGAGGGTGTAGTGAGTTACAATCAAGAAAGGAATTTACTTAACCTAAGGTTTAACATGATTACTCTTAAAGGTTAATACTTATTTTTCCTATATGCTAGTTATATTCATTATAAGGACAAGGAATATGGAGATTTAGCAGCAAATATTGCCTCAACAAATGTAAACCCTTGACCAGTGTTCCCCTTAAGATCTATTTAGTCTTAAGATAGTGATAAAGTTACATTTTTACATAGCAAGGACACAGTGATTTATAACGAAGTACAGTGATCTATAACAAAAGAGAAAATTCATTAACTCAAAAAGTCTAGTATTGCCAACATCAAAAACTACTATATTTCCTTTTCTATATTCCAAATACATTGATTAATATATTCCCAGGTGCCTAAGGATGTGGAGGCCTGATGGCAATCATTGAGTCATCAATGAATAAAGCCCTACACTAATACTCCAAACTCTCTGTGCTGTTTATGGTTGAGAGGTTGTCACACAAGCTAGTCTGTCAGCAGAGAGGTTTGACCTGAGACATCTTTGTCACACCCAGGGCAGGGAATTAGCAGTAATTATTGGCACGATAAATGAAAAAACCCTTCACCAATATAATTTCTAATCAACCCACTGTACTATACTAATAATTTTCTAACTTCTCAAAAGATACTGTATTTAGAAAGTTTTAAAGCATCTCATGCCTCTCAAGGTTGGGAGCCTGTAAACAATCACATGTGGCCGGACGAACCTGATCAGGGAGGCTAGAGCACCTCCAGAGGAATTTCTAAGTTGAAACACTCTTGTCATGCCCAGGAATTTTTATTAACTGGAGCTGCAAGTTAACTCCTTCTCTGAGAGAAATGGTTATGGGGGAGAGCCCCCCACCATAAAGTCAGAGGTGTAGGTGAGAGCATGAAACAGACTCTGGTTTTGGGGTTGGATGCTCGGGAACAGGGGGTTTTCTGAGGCTTGATTATGCCTTTGCGTATGCCAAGCCTCCTTCCTCATGACCTTTGCCATGGGCAGAGTTCCTCACGCTGGCTCCCAACAGGAACCTAAACAAATGATAGTATGCACCAGAAAGTTAAAGAGGTCAACGTTCTCCCAGATCCTCTTGTTTAGTCTAACGAAACAGTTTCCTACTTGTCCCATGACTTCTACTTTCATCCCCCAATAATCTATTCACACAACATTCAAAGTGATCATTTTCAAGTGTGTATCAGACCATGCTGCCCCACTCACAAGCCTCTAATGACTGGTCCCCACTACATTCTAAATAAAACCTCAAGTGCTTCAGTTCAGTTCAGTTCAGTAGCTCAGTCGTGTCCGACTCTTTGCAACCCCATGAATCGCAGCACGCCAGGCCTCCCTGTTCATCACCATCTCCCAGAGTTCACTCAGACTCATGTCCATTGAGTCAGTGATGCCATCCAGCCATCTCATCCTCGGTCGTCCCCTTCTCCTCCTACCCCCAATCCCTCCCAGCATCAGAGTCTTTTCCAATGAGTCAACTCTTTGCATGAGGTGGCCAAAGTACTGGAGCTTCAGCTTCAGCATCATTCCTTCCAAGGAAATCCCAGGGCTGATCTCCTTCAGAATGGACTGGTTGGATCTCCTTGCAGTCCAAGGGACTCTCAAGAGTCTTCTCCAACACCACAGTTCAAAAGCATCAATTCTTTGGCACTCAGCCTTCTTCACAGTCCAACTCTCACATCCATACATGACCACAGGAAAAACCATAGCCTTGCCTGGCTGCACCCTCCATCGGCAGTGATTTTGGAGCCCCCCAAAATAAAGTCTGACACTGTTTCCACTGTTTCCCCATCTAGTTCCCATGAAGTGATGGGACCAGATGGCAACTTTTTCACTCCCCTCTTTCACTTTCAACAAGAGGTTTTTTAGTTCCTCTTCACTTTCTGCCATAAGAGTGGTGTCATCTGCATTTCTGAGGTTATTGATATTTCTCCCGGCAATCTTGATTCCAGCTTGTGTTTCTTCCAGTCCAGTGTTTCTCATGATGTACTCTGCATAGAAGTTACCACTGGCCAATAAGATCTGTATCATCTGGGCCATGATCAGCTTCCTGACCTTGTCTTTCTCCTTCATTCCTCCTGAGTCACCCCACCTTCTTGCTGTTCTTTGAACACGTTGTTCCCTTTTTCTGGAAATTTATTGCCCCCACTCCAATCTTTCTATGGCTTGCTTCCTTGCTTGACTTACGTCTCTAGTGAAGTGTCACCTCTCAGTAAGATCTTCCCTGACACACCATCCACATCCCACCCTACCTCTATATCTTTCGTTAACTATCCTCACCACCACTTTTCACTAGTAAACTTATGTATCTTTTGTTTATGTCTCTTCTGCGAGAGAAGGTAACAAATTGCTCCATTAGTTGCTGGACATAGAATAATGCCAGAACAGTACCTGGGCTGTGGTAGTGGCTCAGTTAACATTCAATGAATGAATGAATGGACAAATGGAATGCTTCTGGTTTTGCAGTAACATCAGTAGCAAGATTCCATCATCTTTTCCCTTAAGGAGACTTCCTCCCATTTAAGTTTTGCATTCAGCACAAAGGGATTAAAAAAATCTCTCTGA
Organism: Oryx dammah; assembly: GCF_014754425.2. Taxonomy (NCBI): domain Eukaryota; kingdom Metazoa; phylum Chordata; class Mammalia; order Artiodactyla; family Bovidae; genus Oryx; species Oryx dammah. The sequence goes on from NW_024070210.1 coordinate 97,987,690, forward strand.
TTGTATATTTAAACACTTTGGTTTGAAATTCCTTTTCTAAAATTACAACATTAATGTGCTCTTTGTGAATACTAGAATTAAAAAAAAATTAATGTTACCCCTCTACAATCTCACTCTTACTTCACACCCCTAACTCAAGACATCAAAGTTTAAAAGTGATGTGTCTTATTCCATCTTTTCCCCATGAAAATGCAGGGAGTTAGTAATTTTCTAAGCATTAGTAATCTTAGTTTTTAAAAAATAAGATCATATGATATATATTGGTCTTCCCTTGTGGCTCAGTTGGTGAAGAATCCGCCTGCAAGGCAGGATACCTGGGCTCGATCCCTGGGTTGGGAAGATCCCCTGGAGAAGGGAAAGGCCACCCACTCCAGTATTCTGGCCTAGATAATTCCATGGACTGTATAGTCTGTGTTGTCGCAAAAAGTCAGACACAACTGAGCAACTTTCACTTTCACTGTATATATTTACTACAATGTATTTTTCTCACTTAAGGGAACAAAATAATAAAAAGAAGCCTTAAAACAATTACATATAAACATACATTACATTCCTGTAAATTACATTACAAGATGAGCTTCACAAAAACTCTCAGTGGCTTCCAGCTAGAGAATAAGCACCATACATATAATGTATTATCTGCTAGAAACCTTTGCAAATTTAAGTCCCAGTTTCCATCTGTGACAGTGGAAATATGAGACTCTTCAGAGTCTAAGTGGATGGCACCACAGTCACGAGCCCCCGGGCCACACCACACTGTGGGGTTCAGCTTTGCCTGCTGTGAGTGACAGCAGGTCCCCATTGGTAGATGATAACTAGACCCTCTGATCAGGCTGCTACTTACACCGCTTTTGACTGTGTGTTTAAACAGCTCTCCTCTGCCTCACACAGTCACAGGTACCCAGGTTCCCTGATTATAAGCACAGATGGAAACTGGAGCTATGTATCCACTTGTGAATTTCATGCTTACTTTATTCAGATTCTGCAAAGGCCAACATCTGGGTTCTCTTCCCAGAGACTTGTTCTAACTGGTCTATGGTGAGGACTAGCTGGTTCACATACATGTTAAGGGTTATAAGAAAAAATCCTTGATTTTGAAGAATGTTCATGATATTTTCATAAGGTACAAAGACATTCTGCATTTTCCCAGGCCTGGATTCAGAGCATCTTACATGTACCCTCCTTGAGCTTACATGTATCATCGTTTCCCCAATTTAGACCTCCAGCCTGGAGCCCCAGTAGGGGACTGGGTATGGTTGGGCTCCAAATAGTTGCTCCAAATGGTTACACCAAAACATACCATAAGCATGTTTTGTTCTACTGCTTTTTATTTATTGTTCTACTGCTTTTATATCCTAGTACTAAAGGAATGGAGAAAATGTATAAGAATAAAGCACACAGACCTCTGAGGATTTGTGAGTCCAAGCACACCAAGTTTTAAGTTTCATGGATCATATTGCTAAGTAAGCACAAGTTGTCTCACTCTCTCTGCCTAGTCTAGCATTTGAAAAGGACCTTCTGGAAAATATATTCCATATTCTACCCACCCTAGACACTAGCCCACAGGTACCCTTTGAAGAGAACTCCATGGTTGGGAAAAAGTTCAAGTTATAGATAAATGAGTATGGATAAATGAGTGTGAAATTATGCTGAAAAAGTCATACTGTATTGATTTTATTTCAAAGAATCTCTTCTGTGATTTTCATCGAGCCTGCCTTATTAATCCAGAGCCAGGCAAGCACAATGCCTACCAATCAGTGACCAATTAATTACATTAATGCAATTCATTAATTATATTGCAATAGGCATGGAGGAATTCTTTATAACAATTTTAAGGTGTGATAGTGACCAACAGTTATTGCCACTGAATTATTGCCTATGGTTTTCCAGTGTTAAAAAATAAAGTTATAGAGCTGTAATTGGAGAGTATGATCCCATTCTTATAAAATTTCACTTGTTTGTATGCGGCTGTGTATACACATATATAGAAAGATATCCAGAAGGATGTCCAAAAACTCATTCATTCAACAAATACTTTCTATGCCAGACACTGTTCTATGTGCTGACAGTAATTACAGAGGACCAACCAAATCAGCATCTTCATGGAGTTAAATTTTATACTAACAAGAAAACAAAAAGCAAATAAAGGAAGCACACAGAAAATATTTCAATAGTGGTGAATAGGTGCTTTGATGAGAAATAAAGCCAAGTATGCTGGACTGCACTCTTGCCACCTTGACTGAGGCTAAGAATTACATTTCCCAGAATTCCTTTCCCTCTAGGGCCACTGGCTAATAGCAGACCTGAAAGGGAGCCTGAATGATGTTTAGGAGGCAGAAAGGAAGCAGCAGCCAGTACCTTCCAAAGGCCACAGCCGCCACAGGGACTGGCAGATGTACCTACACCTGTAGGCTGCAGCTTCCAGCCGGTCAGCCCTCTACTGGACCTGCAGACAGTCAGCAGCCATGACCCAAGCCCCAGCACTGCACCACAATGCCCTGGGAGGCGTTCTACTACTACCCCCTGAGCATTTTTACTCTCCACCCATTTAGATGACCATTCTACATCCCTCCCTCGTTCCTCAAACCCTGAACTCTCCTGCCTCTCTCTCCCCTCACTTCCTGTTTCACTGAGAAGTGAGCGAACTTCCACCAGTCCACATAACTATATCTAATAAAAGATCATCCAAATGTTCTGCCTTCCTTTCGATGACAAAGATTGGCTAGAAGTTCATCCATTCTTTTTCCTTCCTAAAAGCACAAAACTGCATTTCTCAGCCTTCCTTCTCACTGGGTTACAGCAGGAATGGAAATGAAAGGAATAGGGATGAAATTAATGAAAGCCATTTATCCATTTGGCCCCTAAAGTCTTCCTTGAGATTCTTGGCTCACACTCTTTCTGACCCTTGCATGATTGGAAATGCTGGAGTCCAGGACTGCAGAGCCACACCACGGGAGAAGCTCCAGTTCCAGAATCACCACTTGGAAGAGTGCTGCCCAGGACAGAAGTCTGTCCTCAGAGGACTGTGGTATGAACAAGAAACACACTGCTGATTATTTTACAGTATCTTATAGGCTGACTACTATACCTCTGTCTTTGCAGAAGAACTGCCCAATTTCTCCCCCTCTACTAGGTCAATCCCAGCAAATAAATATGCTCTGATATCTCCCATCTCTAACAATGACAAATCAGTGCTTTTATCTAGGTGATGAGACTTTTAAAATAAATTTTTACTTTTCGCTGTCTTGCCCTAAATTGCTTAAATGAATCCATTTTACAAGAAACACTTTACATCTATTAGGATGGCCACTATCAAAATAAAAATAAAAATTGGAAATAAGTATTGGCAAGGATGTGGAAAAACTGCAACCCTGGTGCACTATTGGAAGGAATGTAAAATGGTGCAGCCACTATGGACATAGTATGGCAGTTTCTCAAAAAACTAAACATAAAATTACCATATGATCCAACAACTTGACTTCTAGGTATATACCCAAAAGAACTGGAAGAAGGATCACAAGAAGATATTTGCAGACCCATGTTAATAGCAGCACTGTTCACAACAGTCAAAAAGGAAAAACAAACAAACAAAACAAAAAAAAAACCCAAGTGTTCAAATGTCCATTGACAGATGAATGGCTAAACAAAATACAGTATATACACACTGTTTATGTTAAATGCAAACTGACCAAATCTCAAAATTCCCTGGGCAGACAAAACCGTTTAAAGCAAATAGGTGAAACAATTTAGCCTACTCTTTAAAACAAGTGGAACTTAATTTGGTCATTGAAAATCATAATCAAAACTTAAGTTGCTCCCCTAAAGTGGCATAAGTAATGACTTGTAACCAATCTTCTATCATCAGGAACTCTAATGCTACAACCAATCATTGTAAAGAGTTAATAGTCTCTGCATTTTCACTATATAAGCTGTTTCATAACAATATACCTCTGTACTTCATTAACTCTTGGTTTGAGAGCTCTCAGTTTGTGAACTGTTTTGTATGCGCAATAAATTCTCACTAAATACTAAAAAACAAACAAAAACTGGGAAAAAAAAATGCTATCACCTCTGGAGAAGTTCTTTGAAATTCATGACATTACCAATGATTTCCTTTTTCCCCGTGCTGGGCATTCCCTACAGCTCCTCCATTCATTCATCAGTGTTCCCTGCAGCCTGACTCTCAGAACTTTCTTGCTGCCATCTCTCCATTCTTTGAGCATACACAAAGAATGTCAGGAAGTGGAAAGAGACACAGGGCAGCTCCTTCCTTTCTGAGAGCTAGTATTTCCTAGCCACAGTGCAATCCAGGTGATATTCATCAACAGGTGCTTCTTCTCGAAACCAGGGGTACACTCTCTTCACCTGGTGCCTTTCTTTTCTACCCCTCCACCATCAAAACTACATATATGATTTCATTCATATATGTATGCATGCATTCTAAGTCACTTCAGTCATGTTCAACTCTGTGCAACCCTATGGACTGTAGCCTGCCAGGCTCCTCTATTCATGAGATTCTCCAGGCAAGAATACTGGAGTGGGCTGCCGTGCCCTCCCAGGCGATCTTCCCTACCCAGGGATCGAACCTGTGTCTCTTGTCTCCTGTATTGAAAGGCAGATTCTTTACCACTAGCACTAATTTAACTATATGACTGAATATATGATACATGATTTATTAAACTAATTTACATCTTAGCAATTTCAAATAAATTCTATTTCAGTTTAGTTCAGTCGCTCAGTCGTGTCCGACTCTTTGCGACCCCATGCCTCGCAGCACGCCAGGCCTCCCTGTCCATCACCAACTCCTGGAATTCACTCAGACTCACCTCCATCTAGTCAGTGATGCCATCCAGCCATCTCATCCTCTGCCATTCTCTTCTCCTCCTGTCCCCAATCCCTACCAGCATCAGAGTCTTTTCCAGTGAGTCAACTCTTTGCATGAGGTGGCCAAAGTACTGGAGTTTCAGCTTTAGCATCATTCCTTCCAAAGAAATCCCAGGGCTGATCTCCTTTAGAATGGACTGGTTGGATCTCCTTGCAGTCCAAGGGACTCTCAAGAGTCTTCTCCAACACCACACTTCAAAAGCATCAATTCTTCAGCGCTCAGCCTTCTTCACAGTCCAACTCTCACATCCATACATGACTACTGGAAAAACCATAGCCTTGACTAGATGGACCTTAGTTGGCAAAGGAATGTCTCTTCTTTTCAATATGCTATTTAGGTTGGTCATAACTTTCCTTCCAAGGAGTAAGCGTCTTTTAATTTCATGGCTGCAGTCACCATCTGCAGTGATTTTGGAGCCCCCCCAAAATAAAGTCTGACACTGTTTCTGCTGCTTCCCCATCTATTTCCCATGAAGTGATGGGACCAGATGCCATAATCTTCATTTTCTGAATGTTGAGCTTTAAGCCAAATTTTTACTCTCCTCTTTCACTTTCATCAGGAGGCTTTTTAGTTCCTCTTCACTTTCTGCCATAAGGGTGGTGTCATCTGCATATCTGAGGTTATTGATATTTCTCCTGGGAATTCTATTTAACTCCATCCAAATCAATGAATTACCTTTTCCTGGGTTTATAACCAAAAACTTTGACACATCTAGCTCTTAAAAAGAGAGAGAGAGAAACTCTTTTAACTTCCCAGGCTTAATTTTAAAACTCTGAATAGAAAGTGTTTTCTAAACAGAAACAAATTGATTCCTTCACATACTCATTTCAGTAATGGACATTAGCTGCTTTTGTATACACGCTTTACAAAAGTACCTCTTTGGGGGAGAATTTTTAACTGTCTGCCAGCCCTGAAAGCAAGATTTTCTGCTTCATTTGGGCATGGATCGAGGCATCTGCGGTTTTCCTAAATGTTTCAGTGCAGGCTGAGCACTGCCCAAGGTACAGCAGATTGACTGGTTACTGCAGAAATTCTGAAGAATGTCAGCCTGTCATCCAACCCTCACTTGTTATTCAGCCAGAAGTCTATTTGCTGTCAGTCTTCAGGGGTATAGAATAATTTTAGGACAAAACAAGTCAGACAATCCCCTGCCACCCTGAAGGATCCTGCTGTCAAGAGTGACTCCGGGCCACACCAAATGTCACCCCTAAGGAAACAAACAAGAATCTGGAGAGCAGAGGTGGCAGCTGCCTCCATTTCAGTGGCTTTCTTTCCCATAAGATTATTGGCTAAAACTTCATGTTAAAAAAAAATAAAAGCCTATAAGGTAATCACGTTTAATTTTTTTAACCACCTGAATTTAATTCAGTTTAATTTCAACTCATAAAAGAGTTTAATGAGAACCATGGAACCTCATCTAGCATATACTATGGCGGGGGAGAGGGGCAAGAAACTGTATATTCACCACATGCTTCAGAGTTTGCATCCAGCAGAGATGATGATCCCAAATGCAGGGGTAGGCAAATTCTCATGTAAAACACAGAGGAATATGCCTACAGGTTCCGGGTTTCTTATTAGAGTTAATCAATTTCCATGCAGTCAGTCAACAGGTATGAACTGAACATCTGCTATGTATCGAACATGAGGATTTGAAAGAAACAAAGCATTGAGTTGGATTTGAATCAGAAACAGCCAGGGCCATCTTTATACCAATACCAGCAGCTGCAGGGGAAAACAGCAAGCAGAACTGATTTCTTTCCTCCCAGAGTTTTATGGAATATAGTTATATATTAGAAGAACAAAGGGAAAGGGGAAAAAGCTGGAAAGGCTGCTTGTTTACAGCTTATGTGTAATATGGCATCTGTATTATTATACTATCATTATACTACTTCTTATAAAAAACATATATTATTAATCCAAGTTAACATCATATATTCTACAAACTTTTAGCTTTAAAACAAGCTTTTGGGCTCCAAAATCACTGCAGATGGTGATTGCAGCCATGAAATTAAAAGATGCTTACTCCTTGGAAGGAAAGTTATGACCAACCTAGATAGCATATTCAAAAGCAGAGACATTCCTTTGCCAACAAAGGTCCATCTAGTCAAGGCTATGGTTTTTCCAGTGGTCATGTATGGATGTGAGAGTTGGACTGTAAGAAAGCTGAGCACCGAAGAATTGATGCTTTTGACCTGTGGTGTTGGAGAAGACTCTTGAGAGTCCCTTGGACTGCAAGGAGATCCAACCAGTCCATCCTAAAGGAGATCAGTCCTGGGTGTTCTTTGGAAGGAATGATGCTAAAGCTGAAACTCCAGTATTTTGGCCACCTCATGTGAAGAGTTGACTCATTGGAAAAGACTCTGATGCTGGTAGGGATTGAAGGCAGGAGGAGAAGGGGACAACAGAGGATGAGATGGCTGGATGGCATCACCGACTTGATGGACATGAGTCTGAGTGAACTCCAGGAGTTGGTGATGGACAGGGAGGCCTGACATGCTGTGATTCATGGGGTCGCAAAGAGTCGGACACGACTGAATGACTGAACTGAACTGAACTGAACTGGGATTAAGAGCTAGATTCTCTAGCTGAGACAGGATCTCAATTTGACCTTAAGAGTCTTTATGTCTTTGCACTGAATGTCAGGTAAACACCACAGAGAAGACAAATTTAATCTTATCTAAGTCTTTGTCAGTCTAATTAATCAATTAATATGATTCTGGGTTTAGCTTACTAAGTCAAAGACACCCTTCAACCTTCCCCATCCTTATCAGTGTACAGAAAGGTAATTTAAAGCCCATGATCTGAATACACAAAGTGATGGAGCCCAAGGACATTGCTTTCTTTGCAAATCTCAAGACCTATACTGGCTTCTAGTCAAGGCTAAGTAAGAAGAGATTTATATACAATTTCATTTCCCAGTTTTCTTCTGAAACAAAAGACAATCCACTTTCTGATTCCACAGATTCTGATTCTGTATCCCAAACAGATACTGGCTCAGGATTTGTTCCCCAAACTTAATAAACTCTGGAAAAAAAATAATATATTTAAGACAATGAGAAGTCAGCTAAGGATTTAACTGTGGAGCCCTGAGTAAAATAGGACATCAGAACAAAGGGATTCTTCTGGCTAGAAGAGGTGGAAAAGAGGGGTTTGAGCTGTGTCCTACCTCAGTTACTTCATTTGGTTTCCCCACGTTCATTGACCCATCCAGATGAGCTTGTTCATGGACTTACTTCCTCCTTGGTAATATCTTTCCTAAAGAGACTTACCCTCCTAAATGATGTTTAAGAGTCTGCAATGTGCACAAACCAATTTTTTTTTTCTTTAAAGCCTATCTCTTTAATGGAGGCTCCCTTCCTTCCACTGTTGCCTCTGAATCCCTATTATTTTGAACAAAATAATTTTAGATTGTATTAGAAAATATATAACAAAGAGTTGCAGGTTCCTGTCTCTCTGCCAGCATCCATCATGGCCTCCCACAACCATGACTGGCTCCCACCCTTAAGGGAGTGGGACCTAGAGGGTGTGCTGATGGCCCACAGGCAAGGGATCGAGCAGGGCCTGGTGACCCAAGGACACCTGGAGACAAGGGAGTTTCTGCATACCTTGCATCGGACCATGCCTAAAGGGTGGAGCTCATCCACAATGCGGTGGGAACAGCCTGTGAAGACCTAAGGTCCCAGGTCCCTGTGGCTCCCCAGCAGCACATGGGCACTGCAGCTTGTTGGTCTAGATGTCTTGGAGGGTGAGTGGGCTCACCCGTGTGACATCAGGACCACGTGCTCTCCATGCACTGCCTGCTAGAAATCAACATCCAGCAATAGCCCTCTGAACAGACACACACACTGCTAAGTTCTAGAAACACCTGTAAAACCTCTAAGTACCTGCAACAAAATCCAGTTGAAGCAGATTCTCCAAGAGCCCTGGCACCAGCTGTCCAGCCTCTCTCACTATGTTGTTTTATCATTTTCTCTTTGTCCGTCCTTTCCTTGATTTCTGTACAGGATTCTCTATCTTAAGGTGTACTGCCATTTTTTTTTTTGTTTGTTTGTTTCTGTTTTAAAATTAAATCTCTGTTTGAGCCATTGTAAAGAAAATATTAAATATATTTGGGTTTCTTTTTTAAAAAAGGAAATTTTGTAATAAAGTATACAGATTAAAACCTTACCAATAACTGCTTCCAGGCCAACAAAGGGAAAAGGTATAGGGGCTATGGAAGACTTGATCAAATTGAGCCCCAAAATAGAAAATAAAAATGTACTAAAGAAAAAGAAGGATTGGGGGAAAAAGTGGTTAAATTATCACTTACACACAATATGATTGGCTACATTCAAAACTTAACAGACTCGACTACAAGAATATTATGTATTCCATTATAGCTAATCTATTAGAATTAAGAACCAGGTTCAGCAAAGGTGCTGAATTAAAGACCAACCAAATTTATACAATAACATTCTTATATAACAGCCCACCGATAATAAAAGATAAAAGGAAAATATGATATGAACAAAAGAATAAAAAAATCTTAGGAACTTAAACATAAACTTAAGAATCCATGTACAAACTTTTATTAGTGTGAGTCGCTCAGTCGTGTCCGACTCTATGAGACCACATGGACTATAGCCCACCAATTTCCTCCATCCACAGAATTCTCCAGGTAAGAATATCGGAATGGGTTGCCATTTCCTTCTCCAGGGGATCTTCTCAACCTAGGGATAGAATCCAGGTCTCCCACATTACAGACAGGCTCTTTACCGCCTGAGCCAAAAATTTTATTAAGAAATTTGCAAAAGTATCTCAAAGGATATAAAAGAAGATGAATAAAAGAAATGTACAGTGAACTAGCAACCACTTAGCACTCTTCCTCAGAGGCAAAGCACCCCCACCCACCAACTTTCCAGACCTATTCTCTGCAGATACAGTCTATGAGACTAGATATCTAACTATTCCTTGAAAATGTGCTTCATTGTTCAACCAGGCATATAGAATTCTATAATGTAGCATCATTTATTTCATCGTTCCTCTTAATGGACATTTAGATTATTTCTAGGTTTTTGCAACTGTAAGTAATTTTGCCATAAACATCCTTGTGCATTCAACCATGTCCTTGTGTTATTTCTTTCTCAGGTCAAATTCCAAGAAGTCAAATCGGTGGCTCCAAGAAGGTGGATAAGAAGCAGGGGTTCACATTAGAGATGACTAGTAGGAACATTTCACTGAACTGTTCTCATCTAGTATTCTCATCTGACAAGAAAATCAAAGATCTATCAGGGATTGCGTAGAAGGGAGAATGGGAAACCAAATTGGGAATATTTCAGGTAATAAAATATAAAACCAATATAGATTAAAAGGACAAAGATTTTCCATCAGTTCAGTTCAGTCACTCAGTCATGTCTGACTCTTTGTGACCCCATGGACTGCAACACTCCAGGCTTCCCTGTCCATCACCAACTCCCGGAGCTTACTCAAACTCATGTCCATTGAGTCAGTGATACCATTCAGCCTTCTCATCTTCTGTCATCCCCTTCTCCCCCTGCCCTCAATCTTTCCCAGTATCAGGGTCTTTTCTAATGACTCAGTTCTTTGCATCAGGTGGCCAAAGTATTGGAGTTTCAGCTTCAGCATCAGTCCTTCCAATGAATATTCAGGACTGATTGCCTTTAGAATTGACTGGTTGGATCTCCTCACAGTCCAAGGGACTCTCAAGAGTCTTCTCCAATACTGCAGTTCAAAAGCATCAATTCTTCTGCCCTCAGCTTTCTTTATAGTCCAACTCTCACATCTGTGCGTGACTACCAGAAAAACCATAGCTTTGACTAGATGGAACTTGTCAGCAAAGGAATGTCTCTGCTTTGTAATATGCTGTCTAGGTTTGTCATAGTTTTTCTTCCAAGGAGCAAGCGTCTTTAAATTTCATGGCTGAAGTCACCATCTGCAGTGATTTTGGAGCCCCAAGAAAGTAAAGTCTGTCACTGTTTCCATTGTTTCCCTATCTATTTGCCATGAAGTGATGGGACTGGATGCCAGATTTTTTATAGGCTCCTCTAATAAGGAAATACAGGAAGATCGAAAAACAGATGCAAGCCTTGATCCTCTAAATTTTGCTGGAAACCAGGGGTAATATTTGTTTATCCTCTATGAGATTTGCTATAACTGGTGACTTCACTGTTACTTTAGCTAACTCTATCTGCTTCTATGTAGTTACCTGCAGCCAAGTTTCTTTAAAGTGGACAAACAGGTAGGAGAGCTGGGGAACAGGCATCTAAAGTCAAAGAGGTCAATGTGGTGAGCTGAGAGCCCAGGTGATAGAGGGGGCAAGGAGGATGTGAGGAGAAGGTGGAGGCTGAGCTTCAGGCCTGCAGCAGGAACACTGGGCCAGTGGGGAGCCCCATGGAGCTCCAGTCCCTCAGCTCCTTCCACCAGCATTTACTGAGAGCCTACCATGTGCACAGTGCCATTCTAGGCGTGGAGAATAGAGCAGTGAGCAAAGCAGGTGAAAACTTCCCTTTTAGGCTGCTAATGTCGTGGATTGGAGTGCAGAGTGGTAAAAAAGAGAATGGGCACATTTTACAATCTATTAAGTAATCAACATACTTAGTAGAAAAATAGCAAAGATAGCAATTTTAGAGGCAGTGTCCAGAGGTGCCCTCACTAAGAAAGTGCCATTTTAGTAAAGATCGGAAACAACCTAGATGTACATCAGCAAATGAATGGATAAGAAAGCTGTGGTACATATACACAATGGGGTATTACTCAGCCGTTAAAAAGAATACATTTGAATCAGTTCTAATGAGATGGATGAAACTGGAGCCTATTATAGAGTGAAGTAAGCCAGAAAGAAAAACACCAATACAGTATACTAACACATATATATGGAATTTAGAAAGATGGTAATGATGACCCTGTATGCGAGACAGCAAAAGAGACACAGATGTGTAGAGCGGACTTTTGGACTCTGAGGGAGAGGGAGAGGGTGGGATGATTTGGGAGAATGGCATTTAAACATGTATACTATCATGTAAGAAACGAATCGCCAATCTGTGTTCGATGCAGGATGCAGGATGCTTGGGGCTGGTGCATGGGGATGATCCAGAGAGATGATGGGGAGTGGGAGGTGGGAGGGGGGTTCATGTTTGGGAGCTCATGTACACCCGTGGCAGATTCATGTCAATGTATAGCAAAACCAATACAGTATTGTAAAGTAAAATAAAGTAAAAATAAAATTTAAAAAAAAAGAAGCAAATAGGTGGGGTGTATGATTATCTGGGCAAATAGCATCAAGGCAGAGAAAACAAAAAGCGCAAAGTCCCTGAGGTACAGTATGACTGTGACACTGAGAAACAGCAAAAATGCAGTGTTATTGGGACAGTCATCAGTTCTCATTTTTCAGAAGTTTTTGCCTTTAAAAAGATAAAGGGAGTTCCAGGAAGATGCCTTTCTGTGTGTGTTGATTTTCATTTGCCTCCAGCTCAAAATAACCTTCATGCCAAATAGCATATTTGAGGGTAGCACACTTCTGGTTCCTTATACAAGCAGAATGGAAAACAAAATCCTACCACTTTGTTGCTATACCTTTATCAATTCAGATCCTTGCCTTTCACATACATACAAGTGCTAAGTCCTGCAGAATCTTGCTGATTCTGCTTTAAGCTTAACAAGCTCTCAAGGCCGGGTCTGTAATGATTTATATACTGACAACTTAAAATATTCCCTAGCATTTCTGTTCTTTCAACCAGAAGATCTCCATAGACTCTTTCCTCATGCAAATTTAATTGGCTGTTAGACAAAGTAACAAACATGAAGTTGTAGAAAGGTCATTCAAAGCAAGGCCAGGTTCCTCCAAGATGCTCCTTTTGGGGAGAGGAGGTCGAGAGGGTGCATCTGAATTATCACTGCATTTCTCTTCACTTATCAAATTAGGACAAAGAGCTTTTGTTGGTAGCAAAATGCTACCAAAATCCTGGGTGATTTTCAGTGGTAAGACAGCCATTTCAGGAGCGAACAGTCTTTTCTCTCTTGTCATGAGAAAGGAAAATTTCCAATTACCCTAGGGAGAGAAGGAAGCTGTTCAGACCAAGTTCTCACAAGTCACTGGTCACTCTAACTTTTAATTCATTTATCCAAAGCATATTCATTGAAGGTCATATTACCAAAATGGTCCAAAGCTAAACTCAAGTCCCCAGTAGACATGTAAAGCTCATAATTCATGATGAAATGTCTACTGTCATTCCTAAATTGCTTGGGGACAATATTCCAGGCTTTTTGTTGGAACCCAGTTAAAGAGAGGCATTGGTCAGCACAGGGAATATTGTAGAGGATTTTCCTTCTCCCTCTCCCACCTTTCAGGTCTCCCAGCTTATAAGCTAATTGGGAAAGTAATATATAGAACTATAAAAGTTTAAAAAGCATATGCATATTGAATAATGACATAAGACAACAATATAATATATATCACAAGATTACATATATGGGCAAATAATATGATATTGTACATTCACAGGAGGGAGAGATTTTGCGGGTTGGAATATGGTGGCAGGGGAAGGGAAGATCATGGTAGAGATTTGGGAAATTCAGGCGGTTGCAAAATGTCCAGAAAGGGCAGACAAAGCATTAGGGAAAATTGTCCTTAAAAGGGCAGATAATGATGTTCCTCAGGAGCCTGAGAAAATACTGGGGGAACTTGGTTTATCCCCCAAAATGGGTGTGCCCTCCTGCTTTTCAATGGGTAGAGGTCGGGGACACTAACCCCACTGTGATAGCCAGGAAGTGCCACACCAGGGAGAACTGTTCCCCCAATAACTCCACCAGTCCCTCTCAGTTCAGAAACATTACAGATCATAAGAAAATGTTCCAGGAGTAAAGGTTTACATTTTAAACAATAACAAGCAAGCCATTAAATGTTTTGGAACAAACAGATAACTCTTTCCCACTTACCTCCTAAATAGGTATAAATTATTTCCAAAAAGTTTGTGGAAAACTGTAAGATTTTCCTCCGTGGTAAGCCAATGCTGAATTACAGCTTAATGGATTCTAAGGGTTCAGGCCAACAAATGTCTCCTTAAATCAGTGGTTACTTCAAAAAAAGCCTGTACTTTAATTGGCATATTTCATGTACTATGTGTGTGTGCATGCTCAGTCACTCAGTTGTATCTGATTCTTTGCGACCCTTTGGACTGTAGCCCACCAGGCTTCTCTGTCCATGGGATTTTACAGAGAATACTGGGGTGGGTTGTCATGTCCTCCTCCAGGGGACCTTTCTGACTCAGGGATTGAACTCTCAACTCAAGGCTCCTGCACTGGGAGGTGGGTTCTTTACTACTGAGCCACTGGGGAAGCCCCTTAATGTATTATGATTTCTGTTAAAAACAAAGAAAACTTAAAATTTAAGGATAAGGTAAAAAATTAATAGTCATTTCTAATTTTCTCTTGACATCTTATAGAATTAGATAAGTTGACTTTTTCAGGCAGGAAAATGGTGAAGCCCTGGCCGTGCCTTCAGAAAAGACACTGTCTCCTCCTGCCCAGACTGGTGGCCACTGCCAGTGAGCATTTATGGAGAGAACCATGATCTCTGGCAGATATGTGAAATTGATGATGCACTATCCACAGTTACTTGTTATGAACTGTTGCTTTACACATAGTTTTGAACTTTCCACTATGAAGGTATATTTGCTAATCCAGAAGAATATTTATTTGAAAGTTTGTTGGTCTGATTTATATTAATAATAAGCATTTAGACATATGGTACATAGGCCTCCATTTGCACTCTTGCCTGGACCCTGAAAATATAAAATGAGAATATCCAGGCATTCTCCTGTGTAAGAAGTCAAGTGCCAATGTGTGAGCATCCATGATGGGCCAGAAACTGACTCTACTTTTGTCATTTTACTTAAACCTCCCAGTGATTTTATGAGGTTAAACACATATATGAACAAACTGAGGATCAGAAAAGTTAACATCTTTGGCCAAGATCACATAGCTAATAAGCAAGGGCCTGGAAATCCAACAAAATCTTTCCAACCACAAAGCATTTTCTTTCCACTAGTTATGCCTCAATTTAATCCAGTGTTGATGCAGGTAAAATGGCAGCTTAGCTGCTCTTCGCTTTCGTTTTCACTTAGAATGGGGAAAATGAACCAATAACTGCCTCCTTATCCAAGCAGTGTCTCCTTGGAGAGAACCCAGACTCTACGAGCATGTCTTTTCCAAGTTCCTTGTAATAGTAATGAGATGCTCTCCCAAGGATCCCAAGGTGCTCCTTTTAAGCTCCTTTGGCTTCTAGGAATACCAACAGATAGTCTTTCAGTGCTGCAAATCAGGAGGACAAAACTGTTCCTCACTCAAAGATAAAATGGAGGAAAAGCAAACTGCTGGATGGGGAGTTGTATTCTGAAGTCATGTGTGTGTGTGTGAGAGAGAGAGAGAGAGAGAGAGAGAGGCATTCCTTTTACTGTTCAAAGACCACCAGCAAAAGCCAAGCTTGTGAACAAATTCCTTCTGCTGACAAATATCAGAACCTTCTTAAGAGTTTTATTCTTCATATTTTTAATATAAATTTATTAATTTTAATTGGAGGTTAATTACTTTACAATATTGTATTGGTTTTGCCATACATCAACATGAATCCACCACAGGTATACACGTGTTCCCCATCCTGAAACCCCTCCCTCCTCTCTCCCTGTACCATCCCTCTGGGTCATCCCAGTTCACCAGCCCCAAGCATCCTGTATCAATCACTGAACCTGGACTGGCAATTCGTTTCTTATATGATATTGTCACGCGAGTGTATGTTCCTCGATTCTTTGTCTCATCACAACAAAGATTTGGAGTGACGGACGTTAAAGCCCCCTCGGTGAGTCACAGCTCTCAGGTCTTGGATAGACCGTATTATAGCTCTCAGGTCTCAAATGGACCATGTTATAGCTCTTAGACAAATCAGTGTTACAGCTCTATTTTATTTAGAAGATAGCAGGAAAATCCCTCTTTGAGGCATGAGGGCACGTCGATCTAAAGACACAAGGAGAAGAGTGCCCCAGTGCGTGGGAGAGAGAGAGAGATCTGGCTCTGGCTCCTCTATTTATATGTTTATCTCTCCCTGGGCCTGTCCTATGTAAATTGGGCCAGCCAAGAGTGTTGTTTGTTTTACCTGAGGTCCTCACTCTGGTCCTCGGACCTTCTTTTGTTTCATTTTCGCGGGCTTTTCCCTTCCTTGTCTGTAGCCACCACCATTTTGGAGTCCTTTTCCCTGTTCTACCTACCTAACAATATTATACATGTTTCAATGCCATTCTCCCAAATCATCCCACCCTCTCCCTCTCCCACAGAGTTCAAAAGACTGTTCTATATATCTGTGTCTCTTTTGCTGTGTCGCATACAGGATTATCATTACCATCTTTCTAAATTCCATATATATGCATTAATATACTGTATTGGTGTTTTTCTTTCTGGCTTACTTCATTCTGTATAATAGGCCCCAGTTTCACCCACCTCATTAGAACTGATTCAAATGTATTCTTTTTAAGGACTGAGTAATACTCCATTGTGTATATGTACCACAGCTTTCTTATCCATTCATCTGCTGATGGACATCTAGGTTGCTTCCATGTCCTGGCTATTTTAAACAGTGCTGTGATGAACATTGGAGTGCACATGTCTCTTTAAAAGTAGCTTCTTTTTACTTTTAGCTCCACTGAAAAATGTAACTGTCAAAGAAGTGGATCCATTTCCCTATTACTTTGATTATCTTTCAAAATCACATGTTATGTGATCATGTTATTCCCCTACTTTAAAATGCTTCAGAGGGCGAAGGTGGGATGATATGGGAGAATGGCATTGAAACATGTATAATATCATATGTGAAATGAATCGCCAGTCCAGGTTCGATGCACGATACAGGATGCTCGGGGCTGGTGCACTGGGATGACCCAGAGGGATGGTATGGGGAGGGAGGTTGGAGTGGGGGTCAGGATGGGGAACACGTGTACACCTGTGGCAGATTCATGATGATGGATGGCAAAACCAATACAATATTGTAAAGTAATTAGCCTCCAATTATAATAAATAAATTTATATTAAAAATAATAATTAAAAAAATAAAATGCTTCAGTAGTTCCAACCACCTAGTAGATCAAATCTGAGTTCTCTAAGATGACATTCAAGGCCTTTTAATATCTGAAGCAGGCCAATTATTTCATCTTCAGTGCTTGCCATTTCCTGCATGATCTATCCTTTAAAATAGGCCAAAAGAGGTGTCATGCCCCAAACAGGCCTCACCTTGTCACATCAAGGGCTTACATTGAGGCCCCTGTCTTGTTCACTATGCCTCAAAAGTGTTTTTATTCTTGAAGATGCATTTCAGAATATCTATACACTAAAGCCTTCTCCAACCTAGACAAGTGACTACCAAGTTTTGAAATACAAACATAAATAAGGGAGTCTTAATATTGGACTGCTCAGTTTTACTTTGTCAAGTAAAAACACACATACACACACACCTATCATAATATCTAGGGCAAGTTAGAAACAAAAAGGAAGCATATAATCTCAGAATAAATGACACCTTTTCAAGTTAATAAATTTTGTTTCTATAAAAATTTCACTCATTAGGTTTTTCTTAATTTTCTCATTTGCCACAGGTAAACAAACCAAAAAATAAGCCATGGACTTGCATTTGGGAACTGTCCGAGACTGCGGATAGAATTATTTCATTAATTGTCTTCTAATATTGGACTGATCAAAAAGTTCCTTCAGTTTTTTCCATAACACCTTATGAAAAACCCCAATTAATATTTTGGCAAACTCAATACTTCATACAGATTTGCTATACTGAGTTAAAACTATTTTACTAAATCTCTTTTACTCTCTTCTCATTGAGTTTTGAATTTTTGAGTATAGGGATTATCATCATTATTCTCCATATTCTAAGCATCTGGTACATCAAAGGTGCTCAATGAATATCTGCTAAATTAATATTCATACAAATGACTCTGCATGTAGAAGGTATGCCAAGGCAGACCAGTCCCCCAAATCTTCCTTATCATTCTGGTTAAAGAATCAGCTGCCACCTCATGAGACCCAAGAGGTGCAGTTTGAATCCCTGGGTCAGGAAGATTTCCTGGAGTAGGAAATAGCAACCCCACTCAAGTATTCCTGTCTGGAAAATCCCACAGACTGAGGAGCCTGATGGGCTACAGTCCATGGGACCACAAAGAGTTGGACACAACTGAGCACAAGCATAGCTCCATTTCCAGATGTTTTTTTATTATTGATATTTCCTGCACCATATGATGTCACCTGTGAGACACTTGTCACTCAAGGTGCTGACCAAAATGTCAAGCAATGTTCCCCTAGGTTATAATCATCCTCTCCTTTATCACCATTCTTTAAAGTCATGGGCTTCCCTGGTGGCTCAGACGGTAAAGAATCCTCCTGCAATGCGGTAGACCTGGGATCGATTCCTGGGTTGGGAAGATCCCCTGGAGGTGGGCATGGAAATCCACTCCAATATTCTTACCTGGAGAATCCCTGTGGACAGAAGAGCCTGGGGGGCTACAGTCCATGGGGTCACAAAGGGCTGGACACAACTGAGTGACAAAGACAATTTAAAGGTATCTTCTTCTGTGTAACCTTCCAGGGATTTTTACAATAGGAGCATTTCACCTGCTTTTTGAGGTCATTAGTTAGGATGGTTTAGGTTATAAATACTAGGAGTGCAACTCAAACTCAATTAAACAAAAAAGTAATTCATTGATTTATGTAACTGAAAAGTTTCTCAGCTAAAGCTTGACTCAATAGTTCACTGATGCCATTTTGAACTTGATTTCTCCTTATTTTGTCCTTCTGCCTTCAGTGTGGTTTTATTCATCCAGCAATGGTCCCTTTCATGGTCTCGAGAGAAAGAGCTATCAGCATCTCCACACACTATATGCTTTTTATTCCTCATATTTCAAAAAATAATATAATTTTCCCTTCATTCTCACAAATTCAATCTAATAATAGTTTAGGTTACCTGACCACATCTGAACCGAGGCTAGTGGAATAAAATAGAATGACTAATTACAATCTTAAGTTCTAACACTGAAGCTAGAACACAGAGATAGAGTCCACTTTCCAGGAAACATGTAAATTCCCACGTGGAACTGTAGGGTTGGTGCAAAGAAATAGAGCAGTAGCAATTGTTGGCACAAATACCCTCTACGTTCTGTACAAGTGATCCTTTTCTGAAGTTATAACTATTCTCAAAAACGTTAGGACTTTCACAAATATGGTTATTTAAAAATCTTTCTCTCTCTTAAAGAAAATGATACCTTCCCCAAACTCTTATTCCACCCCCACAAAAAACAGTCACATTATTCTTTCTTTAACAAAGTAGAATTTAAAGATCTCTTCTAGAAAAAGATGGATGATGATAAAGGAACTGTTTCAAGAGCTGACCCAGAAAGTAATGATGAATTATATTCTTTCAGGCTGAACTGTCCAATGTACTAATACTAGAGGGCATCATCTTTCTTCTAGTTTCTAAAGAGGCCAAAAGATTCTTTGCCTGTGGCAGTGAGATATGAATGGAAGGTTAGTCACTTGATCTTTCCACAGAAGCAATAATTCACTGCCTCCAAGAAGAGCTCTCCAAGGAAGCACATTTGAGGGACTATATAAAACCAGTCCTCTCATCTAAAATGGACAGATTCTTAGAAGCTGTTTTAATGAACACCTGCTTTTACCTGAAGAATTCAGACTGGCTACCCATTTAAACTAAATTCCCCTATGGACTAAATCAGATGGACTATTATTATCTAAGAAATGACTAAAGGTTTCTTATCTTAAAAGGATAATAAGACTAAAATTTTGTCATAGAATTTTTAGTTAACTCAGATTTCAACTCCAGTTAGATTTTTAATTACCCTTGAAGTAAACTGCTGTAGTAATGGCCCCAGGGAATTACATTACATCTTTCAGTATCCATGCACATTGGATATTACACACACACACACACACACACAGATTCTGAGCTTGGCCATATGACTTGCTTTGGGCAATAGAACATTATCAAACATCACAACAAAGGCTTGTAAAGCACTAGCCTAATGGGAACTATTCCACCTTTATGTGGAAAAGCCCAAATAGCTCTGGGAGGATATGAGAGCTTATGGAGTCAAGTCCCTGCGGTTTCAGCCACCCCAGCTATTTAAGACATCCTAGCCAAACACTACGCTGCAGTCCATAGGGTCGCTAGGAGTCAGACAGGACTGAGCGACTTCACTTTCACTTTTCACTTTCATGCATGGGAGAAGGAAATGGCAACCCCCTCCAGTGTTCTTGCCTGGAGAACCCCAGGGACGGGGGAGCCTGGTGGGCTGTCATCTATGGGGTCACACAGAGTCGGACACGACTGAAGCGACTTAGCAGCAGCAGCAGCAACAGCCAAAGCCCAGATGCACATATGAGTCCCACCAGCACCATGTGGAACAGAAATGAAATGTACCAAATTGAGCTCAACCCATACTAGCATGGTAAAGGATTATGAGTAAATAAATGGATGTTGTTTTGAGGCACTAATTCTTGGGCTACACTGGTAGATAATAAACTATAATTGGCACAACTCTTAAGACTTTAGATCAACTACACACCTTAGCCTACTCAGTAGGTGACCAATAAATGTTTAGTGAATTATTTAATAAATTAAATTAAATCTAATTGTCCTGTTCATCCATTTGAATTGTATATTTGTAAAAAGCTTTTCTAACAAAATGTCAGAAAAGATTAAAGATTTCACAGAAATATTAATTTGGCCTTTATTTATTCAAAAGAAGACATATAGGATGCCATCTTCTAGTTAGTTGAGTAAAGTCACAAAGTAAACTTTAATGGTAAGGGAAGTAATTGACCTGTAATATTTAGTTTGGTTTCTGACCCTTGATACATATTATATAACCAATAACACTGAGGATGGCTGTGAATACTGATGATGACTGTAAACTTCTCAAGGATGGGGCTATTTTAGTCCATATTTTATTCATGGTACATTATTTACAATATCATGGATATATTTTGAAGGTGAGGTTCATGATGACGAGGATAATATTAGATAATGAGTAGAGCAGGGAGCGGAGAAGGCAATGGCACCCCACTCCAGTACTCTTGCCTGGAAAATCCCATGGATGGAGGAGCCTGGTGGGCTGCAGTCCATGGGGTCACTGAGAGTTGGACACAACTCAGTGACTTCATTTTCACTTTTCACTTTCATGCATAGGAGAAGGAAACGGCAACCCACTCCAGTGTTCTTGCCTGGAGAATCCCAGGGACGGAGGAGCCTGGTGAGCTTCCGTCTATGGGGTCGCACAGAGTCGGACACGACTGAAGTGACTTAGCAGCAGTAGCAGTAGCAGAGCAGGGAGGATTTTCAAATCCTAAAAGATGATGCTGTGAAAGTGCTGCACTCATTATGCCAGAAAATTTGGAAAATTCAGAAGTGGCCACAGGACTGGAAAAGGTCAGTTTTCATTCCAATCCCAAAGAAAGGCAATGCCAAAGAATGCTCAAACTACCCCACAACTGCACTCATCTCACACGCAGCAAAGTAATGCTCAAAATTCTCCAAGCCAGGCTTCAGCAGTATGTGAACCATGAACTTCCAGATGTTTACGCTGGATTTAGAAAAGACAGAGGAACCAGAGATCAAATTGCCAACATCTATTGGATCATCAAAAAAAGCATGAGAGTTCCACAAAAACATCTATTTCTGCTTTACTGACTATCCCAGAGACTTTGTCTGTGGATCGTAACAAACTATGGAGAATTCTTCAAGAGATGGGAATACCAGACCACCTGACCTGCCTCCTGAGAAATCTGTATGCAGGCCAGGAAGCAACAGTTAGAACTGGACATAGAACAACAGACTGGTTCCAAATAGGAAAAGGAGTACGTCAAGGCTGTATATTATCACCCTGCTTATTTAACTTCTATGCAGAGTACATCATGTGAAACGCTGGGCTGGAAGAGGCACAAGCTGGAATCAAGATTGCCAGGAGAAATATCAATAACCTCAGATATGCAGATGACACCACCCTTATGCCAGAAAGTGAAGAGGAACTAAAAAGCCCCTTGATGAAAGTGAAAGTGGAGAGTGAAAAAGTTGGCTTAAAGCTCAACATTCAGAAAATGAAGATCATGGCATCTGGTCCCATCACTTCATGGGAAATAGATGGGGAAACAGTGAAAACAGTGTCAGACTTTATTTTTTGGGCTCCAAAATCACTGCAGATGGTGACTGCAGCCATGAAATTAAAAGACTCCTTGGAAGGAAAGTTATGACCAACCTAGACAGCATATTGAAAAGCAGAGATATTACTTTGCCAACAAAGGTCCATCTAGTCAAGGCTATGGTTTTTCCAGTAGTCACATATGGATGTGAGAGTTGGACTGTCAAGAAGGCTGAGTGCCGAAGAATTGATGCTTTTGACCTGTGGTATTGGAGAAGACTCTTGAGAGCTGCTTGGACTGCAAGGAGATCCAACCAGTCCATCCTAAAGATCAGTCCTGGGTGTTCTTTGGAAGGACTGATGCTGAAGCTGAAACTCCAATACTTTGGTCACCTCATGTGAAGAGTTGACTCATTGGAAAAGCCCCTGATGCTGGGAGGGACTGGGAGCAGGAGGAGAAGGGGACGACAGAGGATGAGATGGCTGGATGGCATCACCGACTCAATGGACATGGGTTTGAGTGAACTCCGAGAGTTGGTGATGGACAGGGAGGCCTGGCATGCTGTGATTCATGGGGTCATGACACTACTGAGCGACTGAACTGAACTTAATATTTCCAATTTATTGTCTATTAGACCCCTTAGGAATTTTACTTTAATAATATTAGTTCAACGAATTCTCTCTTCTATGTCTAATAATCTATTACACTCATCTCTCATGCTTATAATTTCAAGGATTATGTTCTTTATTCACAGATGTCTGCTTTGCTCTTTTCTGTTCTATCTGATATCTTTATACAATTTTATTTTTTCATTGTGCTATGTATTTATTCTGTATCTTTCCAATTACCTTAGATTTTCTTATTTTACAGTTTCTGATTTTAAAATGCTTAGATCTTAGAATACTAAGTATTCTGTTGGTTGTATCTGCTCAATCTTGCTATGTGATGTGTAGTTTTTAAATAAGAGTTCATCGTCAAGGATAAATATTTGTTCCTTGGGATTCCTACGTTTTCTAGTTTATAAAATTATTCGAATGAAATGATTTCAGCCTTTTCAATGCCTAGAGATTAAGGAGTTTCAACAGTTTGGCACTGTTTTTAAGGACCTAATAGGATGCCAGGCCCCTTTTGGCTATCTCTGGACAGAACCCCAGGTTCCAGCCCAACTGCACCACTCAGTAGTTATCTAAGACAAACTTGCTCCTCCCCTCTCCCAGATAACGTGTCTTATAGTAGCTGTAGTTCCTAACGTATCCTAAGCACACAGTCAGAATCAGTCTCTACACAGTCATCTTTCTTCCTGTTCTCTCTTCTTCTCCATCTTAAGCTTTTGCTTCACTCCCCTCCTTTTGGAAACATGTTAATCCAATTTGGTCTTTGGCTCTACCTCCTCAAATTCCTCCTCCTCCATGTGTACTGGAATGACTTACTACAATCCTGTTTTGAGTTACAAAGTAAGGGTATGCTCAGATGACTCTGATCTCAAATGGGAGCACACACAGTGTATACACAGAATTTGGGAGGATTTTTCACATTATAAAATTTAGTTATGAATCTGAGACTAAGTTTTATGAAGAATAAAAATTTAAAAATTGGCCTTCAGAATATTGGCCTTAAATCTACCTAACAAAAAAATTGCCCAAACAAGCAATAATGGTTCTATAAAAGTTTAAACTTAGGGTAGAAGAACGATGGGCTCAATCACTCAGTCATGTGACCCCATGGACTATAGACCCCCAGGTTGCTCTTGCCCAAGGAATTTTCCAGGCAGGAATACTGGAATGAGTCGCCATTTTCCTCCTTAAGGGATCGGATCTTCCCAACTCAGGGATCCAATCTGCTTCTCTTGAATCTCCTGCATTGACAGGCAGGTTCTTTAGCACCACCTGGGAAGCCCCAGAAGAAAGATGTAGTTTCAGAAAAACTAAAAATGGTTCATTCTTCTGACAAGATTCTTGAAAAAAACAGTATCACTAAAAAAATTGCCATAAAAAAGGGGCCTAGTTCTCTAAAATTAATGGTAACTGTATTTCTCATTAAGTAAACTCACTAGAAATAGCACTATGTAAACAGTGGAAAAAAAAGTTTGTTTTTTTTTAAAACTGAGTTTCTGAATTTAGAAATGAGAAAATTGATGTGCACTCAACTCTAGAGAATATCTTTTAAATTTCTCTTTATTATACAAGTCTTGGAAAAAGAAACCAGGGAGTAAAGGGATGGTAGGGACAAAGCAGAGATCTCCATGCCATTACCCACAACATCCATGAGGGACAAAAACTGGGAGCAGAAACCTACTCCCAGAGCCACACATACTGGGAAACATGCGGGGAGTGGAGGGGTAGAGATGGTTAGGGTTGTATCCACTCATTTAGCAATGTTCCATGAGAACTCAGGGAAGGAGATGAACGCTATTTCAGATGAATCCTCTATCCTCTAAAATTTTCTAATCTGGTATAAAACGAAAATAGGATAAAATGTCACGTCCAAGTCCCACATGAGTAATACAGTAAAAAATTAAACACATCCAGGAGATAGAAAAAAAAATTTTTTTTTCAGTTTTTAAAAACCTACTTCTGGTTAAAGAAATAAGTAAAAGTTTATTACCAGTTAGGCAGGAGATGGGTGGGCCCTAGAGCAAGCCCCTGGAGCGTGTTGCCTGTGGACAGAAACCCCGTAACAGCAGGGTCGGGAAAGGAGCTGGACCCTGCCCAAATACAAGGTAGAAAGACCATGTATTTCTCTTTCTCAAAGTCAAGAAGACCCTCCTGACTACACATACACAGAAAGACCTGCTGGAAGTCAAAAAAGAGAGGGGGCAGCCCCCCCCCGAGTAAGTGATGCCAGCCTACCCTCAGGCCTTTTCACTAGAATCCACCTTGGCTACGAGATGCGCACACACACATGGGAGGATGCTGAGATAAACCAAACATAGTTTCAGAACCAGAAACCCAGAAAATATCCCACAGAAGTGATTCAAACTGCTAGGCGAGCACGGCTTTCTCTGATCCCTCCCACGGGTCTATCCACATGTGCCCTTTTCCCTCCTAATAGACACTTTCCTTGTTTCACACTAACTTCCCATCTCAGTGTGGAAATTTATCCCATAGCTGGCAGGAAGAGCCTTGTCATTACCCACTGGTCCTTGTCACTGGTCCACACCTCGCCATGGTCTAGAGTTCAGCGGTCTCGCTACACCGCCGACCTCAGTCTCTGACCTGAGACCAAAATCACGCTGCAAACTGCTGCAGGCTAAGACCACCCGAGAGCACTAGCCCTTCCTGACTTCAGGCCGGGAATTCCCTGAAGACGGCCAAGTTTTCTCAAATGTTTAGTCAGAGAAAAAGCAGCCCCAAGCCTGTCATCCCCATTTACGTCTTCAGCGTAAAACAGAAGGGCACTCTCAGTGCTGGGAACACAAGACCGTTTGAGAGGCATACGATGCTTCAGCAGCTGGTCACAACCGGCCACCCCCAAAGTGCCATTCTCAATTTCTTGGATCTAATAGAAACAAAATGCTATGCAGAGCTACAAAGCCCTATTCAACATCATCCAACAGCCAGAAATCACCCCTGCTGATGGGACCTGCCGCCCTGGCCAGGGAGATTCAGCCTCGGCTCTTCCAGCACACAACTGGGGCCTCCTGGACAGGAATTTCTAACTTCTCAGGGTTCCTGCCTGCACAGTGAACAGCAGCACAGCCGAGATTATCTCTAAAGCCCATCTCGTCCTGGATTTTATGAGACTAAGAGATTTCTAAACTGCCTAGTGCCATGCTGCTCATTTAATGAGAACATTCACATAAGCTAATCTCAGCAAAACTGTAGAGCTGCTAGTGCTGTCTTAATTAGGAATTTACTACAGACTCACTCTTCGCTTTTCCTGGATGTTCATAGAGAGCCCTGCCCTCTACAACTTGGGTAAATGGGTATTATTTTCCCCTCTTAATCATCACACAGCAAGTCTCCAAATCCAAGTGCAAAAACGGTGGCTCCTCAGAGGCGACAACATGCAATTAGATGTCTGCAGTTTTACATATTCCAAGCAAGCAATTTAAAATGTCAAATAGTGAGCCATTTCTCTGTGCTCCATAAAGACTCCCCCTGATTCCCCCAGACAACCCGTTTGCAGAATTGCTAGTAAATCAACATAATTTGTTTTCCCTGAGACTGTGTTCTGCTAGGGAAACCTTCAAAACTGCTGAAGCTGCTGCAATTATATAAAATTATTACATCTCACAATAAGGAACTTCCCTATAGTTGGTCATGCAAATGAGGGACAATAATATATATATATAATTTAGACAGTCTGACTGTTGTTCCCAAGTTAGTTTAATTTCATCAGTGTTCCCTGTGTTTCATAAAACCCCAGAATTCTACAATTCAGCAGATATGAGCTATCCCAGAGACAGACATTTTGCATGCACAAATTCAAATATTTAGTATGTAATTCATGTTAAATATTTGCAGTATTTAAATGCAAATATACCATCAATGTGATGTCTGTCACAGCAGAATGGAGAATAATTAGACTTCATTTTAACGCAGTTGACAGGCAGTTTTTCCAAGTCTCACAGAAAGCCTGCAGGCAAGTCAACAATGCCCAAGTCCACACACCTGGCAACACCCAAGAAAATGGATCAGAGTCCAAGGTGGGGAACTTTGTGATGCTCTTTCCCCAGAAGACAGAGCAGCCCTAAGGCTCACCCTTGAATGATGTAGAGGTATGGAGACAGCCTTGCTCAAAGAATGTCCCCAAAATGTAAAGAGGCAGTTTATTCTGGTGGCAAAAAGAATACTCAGAGAAACTCAAGAACAATGGCTCCTCATATAGCTTTGACCAGATCTATGATCACCATACTTATGATAAATGTTTGCTATTACACACAAGTTAAGGCAAGAATGTAGTCTTAGGTCAGGGGTTGAATCTCAGTTTTAAGGTATTAGCTGCATGAGTCTTTTACAAGGTTCTAGCTCTCTGAACCATAGCTTCTTCATCTATAAAATGAATTTGGTGACAAGAGGGGAGGATTAGGTGTTTACCTGGTATACAGTCAATTGTAAAACATTTAGCCTAGACATAAAAATTAAGACAACCCTAGGCAAGGTTATGAAATGAGTTGAGACTGCCTAGAGTCCTTTCTTTACCCACATTTTTTTCACTTTTCTTTAAACTTACACCCCTGCCTTTATGCTATTTCCTTCTCCCAAGCATAACTTAGCCACACTAAGATTAGGGAGATACAGAGTATTAGCAGTATTTATACTCAACATGCTATAGAAGCTGAGAGCACAATATCTAGAGTCAGACAGATCTGGGTTCAAATCCTGATTCCATCCTTCTCTAGTAACATGACCCTAGGCAAGTTAATTCATTTCTCAATGTCTCAAATTCTCCATCTATAAAATGGGGATAATGCTAATAACTACCTGTACAGAGTTGAGGCAAAGACTAAAGTGTTCATGACATGGTTAGTGTTATGTTAAAGTGAGCATCTAATGGGTTTCCCTGGTAGCTCAGATGGTAAAGAATCTGTCTGCAGAGTGGAAGACCCAAGTTTCATCCCTGGGTGGGGAAGATCCCCTGGAGAAGGGAATGGCTACTCACTCCAGTATTCTTTACTGGAGAATTTCATGGATAGAGGAGCCTGGTGGGCTACAGTCCATGGGTTTGCAAAGAGTATGGCTCTGGTTATATTTTGTCCCTCATTCTGCTAATAGCTCAAGTTTAGCTTATACATAAATCTATCTTTAGACAGGAACTTGAACCACATTTCTCCTCTCCTGCTTAACTGATTTATAAAAATCCATTACACTCTTTATATTCTACCTTTTTCAATTTTACCTTGTTCCCTTGAGTCCTGCATGTACTTCCCTTATTCTCTCCAATCTTTCTGTAGAGGAAAAAAAAGGCAATCCCTTGAGTTCTATTTCCTAGGAGCCCACCCTCAAATTTCTAGCATCATTAGTTCCTTCTCATTCACTCCTCTGTGCCTCCAATTATGCAACAATCTTTGAATGACCATCTCTTATTTGCCAATCTTGGTTAGGAGCTGGGAATACAAAAATAGCAGAAACTACTTTCAAACAGGTCTGCAGGATGAACATATTTGAAAGACATTAAGGTGTCAACATCAACAGGACTTGAGACTGATGTATGTGGCAGGCTAGGAGCAAAGTTCACTCTTAAATTCCTCCCCAAGTTCCTTTAAAAGGTTGTGTATGAATATGCTTTTGTCTGAATATTGTCTCTACCAAGCACCACTATAAGGTAGACTATGCAACATCAGGAGTATTAACATAATGGGGAGACATTTTTAGCTTCTGGAAATACACAGACACATACACACGTATTTTCATGGAAAAACAATTTTTTTTTTTTCCAGAAAAAAATTTTCTAGCTGAAATAGGCAGAAACTGACTCATGGAAAGCAAAACTTTGGTACGTAAATACAAGATTAATAAGATGATTTGGGACCTTCAGAGTCTTTAAGAATAATTTTTCATCTCAAAGTTGTGAAGGTCTTTTAAGAGCCAGGGCTCTACTGATGAAAAATACAAAATAGCATCACTGAATGTGCTTCACTCTGCAAAGCAAAAGCTTTTCTGGAACTGCTCAGTTGAGTCAACAAGCAACTCAACTTAAAATTGCTCTGCAAAAATAATGTAAAAGCTTAACAGTTAGGAGATGACTTGCTTACTGTGTCCTTATAAGGCACATAAGGAAAGGGGATGGGGTTGTGAGATCTGGGAAAACAGGGATGAGAAAGTAAAGATAGGAAAGGAAAAGTTTATACTGGAAGATCAAGGCCTCCTAGTAACATGGCTGCAGCCCAGAGCCAAGAAGAAAACAGAGTTGGTATGTGGTACATATGTTGCATATGGACAGACCCCAGAGGCAGCAACATGTGCTTCCAGAGTTGTTTGCCTTTTCTGCAGTATAATTCACTTCTCTCACCCTCTTTGCCTCCCTAAAACTCAGTAAAGTCTGTTTAAAACATTTTGCACCCATTAGGTGAAGAATATATAAAGGAAGGGCTATATCCATGCACAGGGTGAAGAGGAGTAGGGAAGCATCTCAACAATGTGGAAAAGCTTTCTGCAGGCAGGCAAAAAAGAAAAGGCAGAGAAGCCCAGAGCAGTGGTTCAAAGGGAAGTGTGGCCAACAAGGAGACCAAGCGTTCCCCGGCAGCACCATCCTTGCAAGGAGGAGTCGACTTCCTAGGCTCACAAGAGCTACAGACTCAGATGATTGTTTTTTGGATGTTAAAGTAAATAAGTAACTGAGAAATGCTAGCGATCTTGGGGAAATTGGCACACAAGGAAAGTTCTAACAGAAGAAAATGAGCCAGGTTTATAAGAGCAGGTCAGAATGCAATCTACTGCATACTGAATCTACTTCATTCAATAGGGCATAAGCAAAAACTCAAAAGGTCCCAAATCCCAGGCCTCCCTCCCCAGAGTTTCTAAGGGTCTTCGACCTTCATAAAGGCATGGTTGAAAGATGCTATGAGAAGAAAATCAGCAAAGTTCAACAATCCTAGTCAGGAGCTTCATTCTCCTGTTTATTTCTCATATCAGGGATGTCCTCAGAGATGCATGAAGACCTCCCATTCCCAGAGAAAATTCATGACAGAAACCCAAAGGATTGTCAACTTTTCTGCTAAATATCGTGCAAGATGGGAAATCTGGTACTTCTCTTCATAGCCTTCTCCAGTTTTTAAATCACTTACAGTCAAAAAGCTCTTATCATCAAACCAATTATCTCGTACAGCAATCCTAGCTCAATCCATCTTCCTCTGACTCTCCGTGGAAAAGAAGAGCCAGTAGCCAGCACTCTCTGAACTTTTCTACAGCTGTGACTAAAGAGTCACAGTGTGACCCCTTCTCATTTTCTCACACAGGCTAGAACACTGATTTTGCCTTCTGGACCATTTCTTCAATTCATCCCCTTCACAGTTTCTACTGTTTTAGCTTCTCTGGCTTTCTGCACCTTCATGTTAAATTGAAAAGCAAATCAGAAACAGTACATTTAAGACCAATAAAAAGCAGACTAAGAAGATAGATGACTTCACTTTCATATCATAATTGTGCTGATGGCATAGTCATTTTGAAACTTTCTCTAAAATGTCATTATGCACTCAACTTTGGAAACCTGTATCCATTGTGTCAATCTGCTGTGTGCTGAAGCAGTGACATTTTCAATTCTGTTAAACAGTGCTTTGCTCTACTGAAAGATTTCTAAAACACTGAGTTTTAAAAATCCAGTTATTAGAGGAGTTGCTCAGGGAATCTACCAGGCATGCCTGAAAGTTCACCTCGACACTGAAAATGGTTATTTTCCATCAAAGCCATTCTTTTTCTGATCAGGTCATTAAGGACCTCTATCTGCCTAATCAAATCACATTTGCTGACATCAGACTTGAGCCTCGATCAACTGTCCTCACAAAGGAATCCTCCTTTGAAAAGTGCTCTCCTCTTTCTTTGTGCAGCCTCACCCTCTGGTTTTCTGCTTCCCTCTCTACTATTGCTTCTCACTCTTTGGGCTACTCCTCCTCTTCCTAACGTTTAACTCCTAAAGTTTTTCAGAGTCATCTCAAGACATCTTGTCTCCTTTGAAGCACTCTTAGCATCCTTTATGGTTTTAATTGCCACTTATAAATCAAGGACTTCCAATGTGTAATTCCAGGCCAGACCTTTATTTGAAACTTCATAAAAATATATCTAATTTACTCATCAGTATCTCCTTTTAGACATCTAACAAGCAACTCCAACTCCTTGTGTCTAGGACTGAATATACAATTACTCACTTCCCACTGCTTACTCCTACACCTGAAAAATCTGCTTGTTGTGATCCCTACATTTCCTGGCTCAATAGTTGCTCTTGAAAGAAACCTAGTGCCATCACTAAGACCTTCTTCATCCTCCACATTCACTCACCCACCTCGACTTCCTAGACTTCTGAAATCCATGTTTTGACTTTCATGGCCCCTTTCTTTATCCCAGTCCCTACCGCCTCTCTCCTGGACTTCTGAAAAACCCCTAAATGGTCTCCCAGCCCTATTCTTCTCCTCTCCAATAATATCTTCACTTTGCGGTCATGGTGATGTTTTAAAATACAAAGGTCACAATGTCACTCCCTTGTTTAACATTCTGCAGTGGGTTTCTATGACATTTAGTATGAAGGATCAGAAATGTTTAACAGTGTCTGCAAGCCCTAATCCTGCCTGATCTACCTTCTGCCTGTTTTCTAACCTGAGCTCTCACTGCCCTTCTGCTTTCTACATTACAGCCACACTGGTCATCTTTCAGTTTCTCAAATGTATCAGGCTCTTTGCCATCTCATAGTCTCCATATGCATAGGTCCCTCTGCCTAAAATGCTTTCCCACCTATTTTTCTGATTACTGTTACTCTTCTCTAATGTGTTAGCTGGAATAAATGTCTCTTCCTCAAAAAATAGCTCTTGATCCCTGCACTGAGTGTGGCAAAGATAAGAGTAACCACCACATACTCCCAGTGCTCATCAATATTTTTCCAGAATTTCCTGCTGTAAGACAGGGTTTTGTGGCTAGCTTCAGTCCACTTGCTGGGGGTAATGACATCACTCTCATCTGAAGGATTTACAACTGAGTAGAACATCTCCAAATTCTCTCACTTGCTTATGCAGCTGAAAGCAGAGAATTTCATGATGGTAGACTTGTAAGACTATAACATGAGTGAGAAATGAAACTATGGGGAATTAAGCCACTGAAACCTTGAGATTTTTTTCACCACAACATAGTTGAGCTCAAGAACAGTCTGTTAGACCCCACAGTATCCAGTCTCATATTACCTTGTATTATTATTAATAAACACTTGGCATCCAGCACAGTTTTGACATTTAATAAGCTCTGGAAAATATATGTTAAATAAGTAAACAAATGAGTAAAATACCAGACTGTACAGATTGAGAATGATTTCCTTTCAAAGAGATAAAAAGGATTTAAGACAACAGAGTAAAATTCTTTGTTAGGATTCACAGAGGACTCTGGAGATTTATGGTCACTTCTAATATGATCCTGAGGACTTTACTCATCTTCCAGGGGAACAGACAACAAATAGCAAAGGCATATGTAGGTAAAATGCCCTGACAGAGTCCCTTTCTGGAAGACAGAGTAGACATGTATCAGAAGAATTATTTCTTATGCCTGCTTTGCCCAGAAACCTAGCTAGATAAACACAATGCTAAAAGAGATTTTATGGGTGAAGGAACAAAAGACCTACTAGCTTCCCTTTTCAGCTACATAGACAAATATAAAAGGCTATGAATGAAATTATTGATCATTTTATTAATTCACTTAAGATATTAGCATAATAATAAAATAACTTTAATTTTAATAATAAATAAGCAATAACAAATATTAGAAAAAATAAAAATCTGTTTTTGGCTAGAGCATGGTGCAAGTTATAATTGTCTCTCAGAATTTCATTTCTGTGAAGTATTACTCTAAAAGAATAATCTTGGCTAATTTTAAGTTGGGTACATTTAGTTTTATTCATTTAAAAATTAAGTATTTCTAAGTACAAAGATAGGAGCAACCTCCCCTACAAGTAGGAGGCCACCCACCAAATCTCTAGGAGGGCTGCAGCCTGGCTCTGTACCTACACCACCCAGACTCCATTCAGCCTTCTGGAAAAGCACCAGGAAACCACAGAAGCAATGCTCTGAAGATAAAATCTTCAAAATTAAGGTGACAAAATGACAGCTAATGTCATAGTCAACAAGGACCCAGAAAATATAATTAAGAAAATTATGATTAGGAAAAATGTAGCAATTACCACACACAACAACAGGGCTGCCATGCCAGAGTTAACTATCCACAACTTCAAGGACACAAGGAACTTAGATACTCATGGTATATTTTCTCAAATTTCTTGAGTTTAATTCTTAATCTATTTCTATTCTTTCTTTTTTTTTTTTTTTAAGTTTATAGCTACTTAGGGATCAATATGGCACAGTAGAAGAAAATTGAGTTCACTTCCCCCACCCCCACCCCCAAAGACATCAAAAATACATCTACAGTGTGTTACAATTCTCACTAAAAACAAACAGGAAACTGGCAGACAGATTTATACAACCAAGCCTGTAAGTAAAGATTCACCTGGAGTCAGGTAGGAAAAAAACAGAAGTGATGGCTTTGGGACTTGTACATCTGAAGGGGACCAGAAGAGGAAGGGATTACATAGGCACAGAGATTCTCCCTGGAGACTGAGCAGTTCAAACCACACACTGGGCCCCCCAGCCTGGAGAAAAATACTGGCAAGACAAGCCCCTTAGCTGGTTTGAAAACCAGTGGGACTAATAGGAGGGCTGGAGAAAATCAAAAGTTTCATTCATGAAGAGTATGCACTTACTTGCTTACTCCTGGGACAAAGCAAAAAAAAAAAAAGTAAATTGAAACTACCTGGGACTCTGGCTAATTTCCTGAAACCTACCAAGCATGCACACTGGCCCGCACCAAACAACAACTCCAGACCCTCTTGCTGTGCAAGGAAGCTCCTCACTAGGGTGAAAGCCTACCATTGCCAAGGAGGGTGCTCAGATGCAAGGCTCTCAGACCTGATGTTGACTCCGAATGTGGAGAAACAACCATTGCTGGTCCTTGCAGCATCAGCTGACTGAGAGAGGTCTAGAGCTCTGGCTAGTGTGCCAGGACTATTCCAGAATACAGCCTGGCCCATATGAAGCACCTGTTCCAGCCACTCTGGCTGATTTGCTGTTCCCCTTTGGGGTGAATGTGCCATTTCTGGGATGGGGCAGAGTGCACACTTAAAAGGAACAGGAGCAACTTGGACCGAATCCTCAGGGCTTCTACTCTAGAACCTTATAACACAATTCTACCCATCAATAGGGCAATGTTGGCCACTGAGCATCAGAGAAGTCCCAATTCACAACTGGTTCGTGACCTGGCACCTCCATCTCCAGTTCCACTTCTCACCAAGAAAATAGCTTCCAGCACAGCCTGGGGAAGACATGACCTGTGTTCATCTCAGATCCACGTCTCTCACCAAAGCCACTGGGCACACAGAGACTGCATCTGAATGCTCCCATACAAGGACAACCCTTCAAGAATGGGATAGTGGACTATTTTACCTTATTTCATAGAGAAAGGCAAGCAAGCTGAATAGAGGAGCTTGTTTCAAATGAAAGAACAAGAGAAATATCTGAAAAAGCAACTAATGAGACAGAGATAAATAAGTTACCAGAAAAAGAGTTCAAATCACTAGTAAAAGGAATGCTAAGTGAACTAGAGGAAAGAAAAGATGCATACAGTGAAATTTTTATCAAGGAACCAGAAAACATAGAAAAGAATCAGTCAGATGTGAAGAATACAATAACTGAAATGAAAAACACACTAGACGAAATTAAAAGCAGATTTAGTGATACATAAGAACACATAAGTGATCGGGAAGACAGAATACAGAAATCACCTAATCAGAAAACCAAGAGGAAAAATAAAATTTAAAAATGAGAACAGATTAAGGGACCTCTAAGAAAACATCAAGTGTACTAACATTTGTATTACAGGAGTTCCAGAAGAAGAGAAGTGGAAAATGATAAAAAATGTATTTGATGAAATTATGCCTGAAAACTTCCCAAACATAAAGAAGGAAACAGATATACAGGTACAGAAAGAAAAGAGAGTTCCAAAAAACATGAAGCCAAAGAAATACACACTAAGATATATAATTATCATAAAATGGAAAATTTATGATGAAGAGAGAATTCTAAAGGAAGCAAAAGAAAAACACAGAGTCATATAGAAGGGATTCCCCATAAGGCTGTTAGTTGATTTTTTGCAGAAAAAAATTTAGAATCTAGGTCAAAAGGGACTGGCATGACATATTTAAAGTGATAAAAGGGAAAATCCTACAACCTAGGGAACTCTACTCAGCAAGTTTGTCATTTAGAAGGAGAATGAAAGAGAGATAAAGAACTTTTCAGACAAGGAAACAACAAAAGACTTCATCAATAATAAACCACCCCTACATGAATTGATAAAGAGTCTTCTCCAAGTGGAAAAGGCTACAAGAAGCAAGAATTTACAAGAAATGAAAACTTCCACTAGCAAAGGCAAGTATATAGTAAAGTCTGGATCAAACACTTAAATAATTGAACAATGAAGAGTAAATGAAGAAAACTATAAAATACACTGCATTGTATGTTCTTAACAGTTAAGAAATAGACATGTAGGAGACATAAGTAATGATATAAAAAAAATAAAACACAGGAGAGAAGAGTTCAAAATGTAGATCTTTTAGGGTATGTTTGAACTTAAATGACAGTTTTTTAAAACTGGATATGGTTGTAGGTTAACACTAAAGCTGAAACTCCAGTACTTTGGCCACCTCATGCAAAGAGTTGACTCAATGGAAAAGACTCTGATGCTGGGAGGGATTGGGGGCAGGAGGAGAAGGGGACGATAGAGGATGAGATGGCTGGATGGCATCACTGACTCGATGGATGTGAGTCTGAGTGAACTCTGGGAGTTGGTGATGGACAGGGAGGCCTGGCGTGCTGCGATTCAAGGGGTCCCAAAGAGTCGGACAGGACTGAGTGACTGAACTGAACTGAACATATAGGAAACACATGGTAAGCACAGGTCAAAGACCTAAAACAGATACACAAAAACTAGAGAGAAAGGAACACAAGGGTACTGCTAAATAAAATAATCAAACCACAAAAGAAAAAGCAAACAGAAGAAACAGACAGAGAACTATAAAAACAACCAGAAACAAAACAGCAGTGAGTATGTACGTATGTACCTATCAATTATCACTTTAAAAATCAATGGACTAAACCCACACATCTATGGACACTTTATTTTTGACAAAGGAGGCAAGAATATACAAGGAGAAAAGACAGACTCGTTAATAAGTGGTGCTGGAAAAACTTCACAGCTACATATAAAGGAATGAAACTAAAACACTTTCTAACATCACACAAAAAATAAACTTTTTTAAAATGCAAAAAAATGGATTAAAGATTTAAATGTAAGGCCAGAAACTATAAAGCTCTTAGAGAAAAATATAGGCAGTACATACTTTGACATACATCAGAGCAAGATCCTCTTTGACCCACCTCCTAGAGAAATGGAAATAAAAGCAAAAGTAAGAAAATGGGACTAAATTAAACTTAAAAGGTTTTGCACAGCAAAGGAAACAATAAATAAGATTAAGAGACAACCCTCAGAATGGGAGAAAATTGCAAATGAAACAACTGACAAAGGGTTAATTTCCAAAATATATAAGCAGCTCAATAGCAGAAAAACAAATGATCCAATCAGAAATGGGCTGTAAGACATAAACAGACATTTCTCCAAAGAAGACATGCAGATGGCCAACAAAGACATGAAAAGATGCTCAACATCGCTGACTACCAGAGAAACGCAAATCAAAACTACAATGAGGTATCACCTCACACCGTCAGAATGGTCATCAGTAAAATATCTACATACTTTAAATGCTGGAGAGGATGTGGAGGAAAGGGGAACTCCCTTGCACTGCTGGGAGGAATGTAAATTGACATAACCACTATGGAAGACAGTATGGAGATTGTTTAAAAAATTAAGACTAGAACTACCATATGACCCAATAAACCCACTCCTGGGCATATACCCTGAGAAAACCATAACTGAAAGAGATGCATGTACCCCAGTGTTTGTTGCAGCACTCTTTACAATATGTAGGACATGGAAGCAACCCAGATGTCCATGGACAGATGAATGGATACAGAAATTTTGCCACATATATATACAATGGAATATTACTCAGCTATAAAAAAGAGCCCAGGAGCCTATTATATAGAGTGAAGTGAGTCAGAAAGAGAAAGGAACATTGCATGGTAATGCATGTATATGGAATCTAGAAAGGTGGTGCTGATGAATCTATCTGCAGGGCAGCAATGGAAATGCAGACACAGAGAACAGACTTGAGGACACAGGGTGGGAAAGAGAGGGAGAGACTAATTGAGAGAGTAGCATGGAAATATAAACATTACCGTGTGTAAAGCAGATGGCCAGTAGAGTTTGCTATGCAATGCAGGGAGCTCAGCCTCGTGCTCTGTGACAACCTAGAGGGGTGGGATGGGGTGGGAGATGGGAGAGAGGTTTAAGAGGGACAGGACATGTGTATACTTGTGGTTGGTTCATGATGATGTATGGCAGAAACCTCACAATATT
Organism: Oryx dammah; assembly: GCF_014754425.2. Taxonomy (NCBI): domain Eukaryota; kingdom Metazoa; phylum Chordata; class Mammalia; order Artiodactyla; family Bovidae; genus Oryx; species Oryx dammah. Next base: position 98,024,992 of record NW_024070210.1, read on the forward strand.
GTAAAGCAATAATCCTACCAAAAAAAAAAAAAAACAAACTACCTCTGCCCCCCAAAATAATAATGGACTAAATGCCCCAGTCAAGAGATGTAGAATTGAATACTAGGAGAATATAACATTCATTAACATCTATTATCTGTTATTACATAATATAGTATAACATATATGTGCATAATATATATTGGTATATTGGGTTCCGTAAGATGCTACAGAAAAATCCAAATGAACTTTTTGACAAACTCAATGTATTGTAACATATGTACATATGCATGATACAGAAGCATATAATATAGAAGTACCTAAATATAACACAGGGATAGTAACAGACATAAAATAAGAACTTGACATAATACAATAATAGTAGGGAACTTTAATACCCATTTGCATCAATGGACAGATCAGCCAGAAAGAAAATCAACAAGGAAACAGTTGTCTTAAATGACACAATAGGTCAGCTGAACTTAAGAGACATTAAGTTCAGATACAGGACATTCTATCCAAAACAGCAGAAAACATTCCTTACAACTGTACATGGAAAGTTGTCCAGAATAGATCCCATTCTAGGCCACAAAACAAGTTTGAACAAAATTTAAAGGATAGAAATTGTATCAAGCCATTTTCCACCTAAGATGGAGTGAAACTGGAAATCAATTATGGAAGAAAAATGGGGAAAATGCAAACATACAGAGAGTAAACAACATGCTACTAAAACACTAATGGGTCAATGAAGAAATCAAAAAGCAAATCATAAAACTTTGAGATAAATAAAAAGGAAAACACAACTGTCTAAAATTTCTGGGACACAGTGAAAGCAGTTCTAAATTGGAAGTTTATAGTGACATAGGACTATTTTAACAAATAAGAAAAACTTCAAATAGACAACTAACCTACCATGTAAAGGAACTAGAAGAAACCAAGTCCAAAGTCAGTAGGAGGAAGGAAATAATAAAGAACAGACAAAATAGGGAAAAAACACAACAGAAAATATCAATAGCCCAAAATATGTAAGCCATATAATTGCCCATCAACAGATGAATGGACAAAGACATGAGGTACAGAAAGACACACAAGAGAAGAATTAGAGTTCCAATCTAAAGGCAGTCTGCTGGCAGAATTCACTTTTCATTGGGGAGGCCAGTTTTTTCTCTATTAAGGCCTTTGATAGCCTAAATGAGTTCTGCCCAGGGAACGGTATGAACGGTAATCTGCTCCAGGGAAAGCTCACTTATTTAATCATATCAAAAAATTATCTCCACAGAAACATCTAGAGAAATGTTCAACCAAATATCTGGATACCTTGGCATACCCAAGTTGAAACAAAATCAGCCATTACATGCATAAGGACACAATATTCTTTTAGGCTTACGAACTTTACCACATATAAGATTTCCCTACAAAATGTGTTAAATCACAAGCCAATAACATGCACAAGCCCCTAGCATTATCGGCTACCATTTCTGATTCTGGTGATTTAACAATAAATTTTTGAGAAACTACTCCAAGATCTTCTAAGTGTCTTCAAAGGGGCCTCAGAACACCTCTAAGGATTGGAGGTAAGCCCAACAGAAACCTTTCCATTTTCTCAATATTTTCATAAAGGTAAAGCTAGGGTTAAAAAAAACACATCAAGCTTATACTTGAAAAAGTAAAGAAGTCATAAAAGGACAATAAAGGAAAGGAAAGTGAAGTCGCTCAGTCGTGTCTGACTCTGTGACCCCATGGACTGTAGCCTACCAGGCTCCTCTGTCCATGGGACTTTCCAGCCAATAGTACTGGAGTGGATTGCCATTTCCTTCTCCAGCGGATCTTCCCAACCCAGGGATGGAACCCAAGTCTCCCGTGTTGTAGACAGACGCTTTACCATCTGAGCCACCAGGGAAGTCCAAAAGGATAATAATATGCCATCAAATAAGTAGGAAACAAGGAAAAGCAGTTCTATAATTTCATTTCAATATAGAATATAATTAGGAGTAATATATAGATATAATTTTATACACACACACATATATATATATATATATAAACTTGTCTCCAGATTTTTTGTATAGAATCTTCTGGAAAAAATATATTCTTCTCACCCACTGCTCCCACATTGAGGCTCAGTCCAAAACTCATGGCTCTGGGGTCTCACCATCACCTGGAGAACTAAACACTGTGGTGTGCTCCACAGGTATTCCTCCAGGACTGAAGGATCTGATCCTCTGGGGATCACCATGGCTGACAGCTCTCAATTGTCACCTCTCTCCAGAAATTGTTTCAGCTGAAGACAGCTTCTTACCCCAGGCTCCACATCCTTCCTGGGGGCAGCCTGCATCCAGTGACAATCAACACAAGAACATAAAAATCAAGTTCCCTTGTTGCAATGTGGGGTAATACCAGTTTCAGAACTTTCCATCAAGTTATTTGAGAATATCCTCGAGACTACCCAACTTCCTCTGGTCAGTCCTGGTTCCCTCTTTTCCTTTCCCTTCCCTTCCCCAGATGTTGATCCTGAGAGTATTCCTTAAGAAAGTCCCACATAACAATACTGATCTGAGAATCTGCTGAGACATGGGTGAAGAACCCAATTTATAGTAGAAGAAGATGGCTCTGCAGCCATTGGGCCTTCTTTTACCAATATAAGATCCTCTTCTTAGGCCTCCATAGTTAATTAGCTCTTCCCACTAAATCGCACTGGGTATTTTCCTTCCTGCATCTGCAAACAAAGTAGTCTCAGTGGCCACAATAAATATAGGAAGTGACAGAATATCATGGATACACTTAGTACTGATTTGCAGCAAGCACCAGAAGCTTCTTTCATGCAGAATAAATTAGTAAGTAGAGAAACCCATTCTATTTCCTTCTTAATGTGCGTGTCATGCTGTGCAATATTTGCCCTGAGGTGTAAGGGTTAGGGTGAGATGCATGCAAATATCTTGCTCAGAAAGATACATTCTTAGCACACTAGGAAACTAACAACCTTAGAGGTGAACATTCTGCTGTAATAACTAAAATGTAAAACCCTTATGCCAGCTATTGATATTATCTTATTACTTGGCATTTAGATAGCTACAGGAAGCAAAGAGGCTTTAAAAAGTCTGAGAAAATGGAAATAATCCTACTTTACTGCCAGTGACACCCGGACAGCCATTAAAAATTCAGTTGTCAGATAAACGAAGTTGCATTAGAGTTGTCCTATTTTGAAATAAGCAGGGCAGGAGGTACTTTTAAAATCGCTTTTCTGGAAATCTGTCTTATCAGCTTTCAGTGACATTAGATTTGTGCATTTATCTGGAAATCAGAGGTGATTTCTGTCAATCCCTTGTTGCAGTCACATTTCAATTAAAAACCTGAAGGAGTGCTCTTATCAGGCCCCAGCATTCGTCTGAGTCGTCACTAAATATACTTTCCTCCTAGATAGGATTTGTATTTTCTTCTTCATTGACTACAGAAGTTATTCCAGCTTAAATTTGGCTTTGCTCACCAACTTACTTTTCAAAATTAAAGATAAGGTTCTGGGTTAGCAGGATACACTGCCTTCCGCCACCAAAGTAAATGCAACAGCTCATGATAATGTTTTATGCAAACTCCAGAAAAACTCAGATTCATTTAATAGTGGTTTATTGAAAAAAATATTTCAATTATGAGAATTTAAATTTTGGCCCTTAGGAAACTCCATCAACTCAATTAATAGAAATGATCATTAATGAGAGTCCTAGCACTTAGAAAATGTACCTAATATTTGTAAGGCCAATTATCAAACAAGAGTCAAAATATTTTATTTTCAAGGAAAGCTACTGTTAATGGCACATTTGAGGGGTTTTCTGTTACCTCACAACTTCTAAAATCTTTGTTAATTTTCTAAATAATAAATACTAAAAAGATATCATATTTATCTATATTCATATAGACATCTATGCACAAAATGTGTAAATAAAGCCTTTTGTCTTCCAAAGATATCTACATTGATCAGTGTATTTGAATTGAGAATATGAATATCAAGAACTATAATTCCCTATAAGATTTTAACTAATCTTAGGATTCATAACATTTACAAAAACTTAAGGCATGAAAAATCTTGGTATCATGTTGTCCAAATTTAGTTTAACATAAAAGGACATGGAGAGATCTGGAAGACCTCATCTGAGATATAGTTAAATGAAAGCAGAAGCTTTAAACCCAAAAGTACATGGATTCAAATCCTTCACCTAACACTTAGCCTAAGCATGTGACTTAAAAGCTTTCAGCTTCAGTTTCCTTGCCTATAAGATAGGATTAATAGAAGTCAACTTGAAAGGCATTTTAAAGTGTATGTAAACATTAAACCTCAAGCCTGGTACAGGATCTCCACTAATTATGATGGCAGCTATTATTACACGTGCCTAATAACTCACTAGGTATCATGAAGTAGCCATGAAAAATAAGTATAATATTAGATTAAAAATAATTCAGATATTTTTAAAGGATCCAAAGTTGAGAAGATACTAGATAAACTGAAATGAGGTGGTGACTCTAGACTAGGATAGTAACTCTGAGGGTAGGGAGGAGAAATGCTTCCACTCATACAAAAAGCTTAAGAGATAAGGCCTAAAAATTTTACTCAAGTAAAATTTACTTCTTAAGTACAAGAAATAAATTGTTTCACAACCAACTCATACATTCCCCTACCAGGTGGATTTCCACATAAGCTCACTTTCCCTCCACTGCTATGTAACACGTTTACCATTAAGCATATTTATCATTAATTTTACCAGGGTTAAAATGTTAGAGAAGAGGCTGGATAACATATCAGGCCCTGAACCTAATTATTTAGTTGATAGATTGTCACTTCTATCTAGTATTTTATTGCTGATCATAGTAGAAATTATACAGAGCCATTAAAATCATGGAAAATGAAATTTATTTTAAATTTATTTGCAAGAGTGCTAATAAATGGATTATATGCTATGAAACATAAGGAAAAAAGAAAAAATATACTCTGGAATAAGTGATTTTTTAAAACAAGAATAACTTCAAAAAAAATCTGCAACACGTTTTTCAAATAGAGCACTATAGTCAATTAAACATATAGAACACACTATGTGCCCAATGTTGAGAATACAAAAAACCAAACAGGCATCATGGTTCTTACCTACAAAATGTTTACAGATTACTTGGAGATATGACTAATGCACATAAAACCATTACTGAATTATTAAACTCCATAGAAAGTCAGTGTGAGTTAAAGAGATCAGACAATAATAAAAATTCTAATCCTAGCTCTTTTACATACGTAGCCTCAGTTAACCTACACAAGATCCTGTGAGAGGTGTATCATTATCTGCAGTGAGGTGATAAACTGAAACTCAAAAGCCCTTAGGACTCTGAATGTAGCCTGAGTACACCTAGATCAGAAGAGGAAATATATGGTAAACACACAGGATTCCTATCCAGCATCCATCGCCCACTTTTTGTTTAAAACCAGGATTTTGTGCATAGATGGGCCTTACAGAAATCCAACCTCACCCCAGGTGCAAGGTAGACCAGAGGTTTGCAGGAAACCCATTTCTCTTGCGGGCAGTTAAATTAGGAACAGACTCTTTACCCAATTTGATCCAGCTGTGTTGTGATGCCTATTAGGGGGCTCCTGAAAAAGGGTTTGTGATTCCTAGGTGGTTGTTAGCTCCTCAAAGATGCAGTCAAGAAGAGCCTGCCATCTATTCTTCTACCCATCTTTGAGGAGCTAATAATCACTTCAGAAGCCCATCTTATTCTAAAAGCTTCATCTTGTGAGATATGGAGTTAACTTGTTGGTAGAACCAATTAAGAGGGTTCAGGTGTGTTCTGGTTTTTATTTTGACTTATCACTAAAAGCATCCTAAAAGTACCCTCTTACACAGATCTGTAATTCAAATGCAAGCCTTCAGATTTTGGGTTCCACTTGCTTTCCTACTGACCAACGTTACTCTTCTTTCTCCTTGGAACAAATAGGACTCTCACTGATAGGTCAAGATTGGGAATTTACTCTGAAGCAGAGCAGGGACAATGCCTGTGGTATGGAAGAATTTAAGGTCTCAGAATGAGGTGAGAGTGTGAAGCCGCACTCTAATGCTCTGTTCCTACAGCCAGATGAGAATTTCCCTTGTCCTGAATTTGACATTTGGAAAAAAAGGTGATGTTGTGTGCTCCAAAATTCTGTTTGTTGCCATCATCATTCTTTCTTAACCCCCACCCCTTCTTCCTCCTCCTCCTTAATGCTTAGTCTGGACAGACTAAGTTCCCACTCTACCAAACTAAGGTCCTGGGTTAGGCCATCAACCCCTAAGTTTTCTTAAAATCCTTGCTCATGTTCACTGCTCTGATGAGTAGCATTGGGGATTACAGAAAGTATCGAGAACGTGATCTACACCCTTGCGGAGACCATACTGTGGTCAGGATACAAATGGCAATGCTATAATGATAACAAGCACTATCATTTATTAGTGCATATGAAGTGCTAGATATTGTAGCAGTTATTTATCTACATTCTCCTCTATGCTCACTAAGGTAAGTAGTAAGTATTAAAAGAGTATATAAAAGCATTTAATATAATGGTTTTCATAATGATGTCATAGACATTTAGACAAAAATAACCAACATCTAATTCTCCAAACTACTTATTGCATAGAATGCTGGGATGATGAGAGATTCACACCTCCATTTTCTCATTCTGGAATGTTGAAATATTGTTTTTGAAACTAAAAATGCATGAATAAGATTCATTGTAGAAGTAAATAAATTCTGAGTCTATCTCATTTGAAAAATGAGGATGACTCTTAGCAATGAGATATATGTAAGGAAAATGTTAAATAATAAACTCCACACAGTCTAAGAACAGTGAATTCTTAATCAACGTTAATTATCTTTTCCTTTCCTAAGAAAGATGACATGTTATAATTTTGCCTAGAAAAATGTCAAGTACTGAATTTGTCTAATCCAAATGCATTGATACCTAATGGAAAGCGTTAGCATGTGTATGTATGTGCTCAGTCACGTCTGACTCTTTGCAATCCCGTGGACTCTAGCCCACCAGGCTTCTCTATTCATGAGATTTTACAGGCGAGAATACTGGAATGGGTTGCCATTTCTTCCTCCTAGGGAATCTTCCTGACCCAGGGATCGAACCTATGTCTCCTGTATCTCCTTCACTGAGAGGTGGATTCTTTACCACTAAGCCACCTGGGAAGCTCAAGGATTAGCATAGATGAAAGGAAAAATAAACTATTTCTCTACTCATTGCAATAGTCTAATGCCATGACACATATGAGAGGGAAATACCCTAAGACACAGAGAGTGTTTTTTAAAATCATAAATGATAGTTTAGGTTTTAAAATTTCCCCACATTACCCAAATAAAGTTGCTAGATCAATACCAGTAGTAAATATACATACACTGAAAAATACCTGGAAAAAGCATTGACAAACTTCAATATCCATTAGTGATAAAAATCACTCAGCATAGTAGGAACAGAAGGGAACTATCTCAATCTGATATATATATTAAAAAAAAAACTTTCAGAAACACACACACACAAACTTATAGCTAATATACTTAATGGTGAAAGACTGAATACTCTTCCCACAAGGGCAGAAAGAGGATGAGCCTGCTCTCACCATTCTTACTTAACATTGTATTAGAATTCCTAGTCAGTGGATATATTGAAATGTCATTACATAAAATTATCTGATTTTAAATATTTTTATAATAAACATGAAATCATTAACATAACACAGAGACTAGAGAGTAGGTACTGTATCAGTATGAGTAGGGTAAAGTGAGAACTGGCAACGTTCAGACAGGGAAAATTCTGACACACTAGGCTCCCACGTTTGGACTTTATTCTGTAGGTCAGTGTTTCTCAAATGTAAGCATGAATCGGGCCCTGGAAGATGTGTTAAAATACCGATTGCTGAGTCCTACTCCCAGCATTTCTGAGCTAATAGGTCTGGGTGTAAGCTAGATCATTTGTATTTCCAACAAGTTTCTAGGTGCTGCTGAAATTGCTGGTCTGGGGTACACACCTGGAGAACCACTGAGAAGCTTAAAAATGTTAAGAACAAATGCGACACAATCAAATCTACACTAAAGGAAGCCTGGTGCAGTGGTTTTCAACTTTGGCTGCACACTGAAATGACCTAGGTCTGAAGACATCAGAGCAAGTGAACAAAAACTCTTGCGGGTAGACATGGGTATTAGCATTTTTAAAAACTGATAGGTGGTTTCAAAAGGTATCTAATTGGTGATCTGTGATGATAGTGTTGGAAGCAACTGAGAGGCTAGTTGAGATGGTGACTCTCAAACCTGGTTTCCCAGAACTCAAGGACCAACAAGGAGGCAAGACTCTTACTTCCATAATTACAATAAAGCAGTTATGCTTTTATCATTTCAAATAGTCATTTAATTTGCATTTCTCTAATAATGAGTGATGTTGAGCATCTTTTCATGTGTTTGTTAGCCATCCGTATGTCTTCTTTGGAGAAATGTCTATTTAGTTCTTTGGCCCATTTTTTGATTGGGTCGTTTATTTTTCTGGAATTGAGCTGCAGGAGTTGCTTGTATATTTTTGAGATTAGTTGTTTGTCAGTTGCTTCATTTGCTATTATTTTCTCCCATTCAGAAGGCTGTCTTTTCACTTTGCTTATATTTTCCTTTGTTGTGCAGAAGCTTTTAATTTTAATTAGGTCCCATTTGTTTATTTTTGCTTTTATTTCCAGAATTCTGGGAGGTGGATCATAGAGGATCCTGCTGTGGTTTATGTCAGAGAGTGTTTTGCCTATGTTCTCCTCTAGGAGTTTTATAGTTTCTGGTCTTACATTTAGATCTTTAATCCATTTTGAGTTTATTTTTGTGTGCGGTGTTAGAAAGTGATCTAGTTTCATTCTTTTACAAGTGGTTGACCAGTTTTCCCAGCACCACTTGTTAAAGAGATTGTCTTTACTCCATTGTATATTCTTGCCTCCTTTGTCAAAGATAAGGTGTCCATATGTGTGTGGATTTATCTCTGGGCTTCCTATTTTGTTCCACTGATCTATATTTCTGTCTTTGTGCCAATACCATACTGTCTTGATGACTGTGGCTTTGTAGTAGAGCCTGAAGTCAGGCAAGTTGATTCCTCCAGTTCCATTCTTCTTTCTCAAGATTGCTTTGGCTATTCGTGGTTTTTTGTATTTCCATACAAATCTTGAAATTATTTGTTCTAGTTCTGTGAAGTACCACTTCACACCAGTCAGAATGTCTGCGATCCAAAAATCTGCAAGCAATAAATGCTGGAGAGGGTGTGGAGAGAAGGGAACCCTCCTACACTGTTGGCGGGAATGCAAACTAGTACAGCCACTATGGAGAACAGTGTGGAGATTCCTTTAAAAATTGCAAATAGAACTGCCTTATGACCCAGCAATCCCACTGCTGGGCATACACACCGAGGAAACCAGAATTGAAAGAGACACATGTACCCCAATGTTCATCGCAGCACTGTTTATAATAGCCAGGACATGGAAACAACCTAGATGTCCATCAGCAGATGAATGGATAAGAAAGCTGTGATACATATACACAATGTAGTATTACTCAGCTGTTAAAAAGAATACATTTGAATCAGTTCTGATGAGATGGATGAAACTGGAGCCGATTATACAGAGTGAAGTAAGCCAGAAAGAAAAACACCAATACAGTATACTAACACATATATATGGAATTTAGAAAGATGGCAATGATGACCCTGTATGCAGGACAGCAAAAAAGACACAGATGTGTATAGCGGACTTTTGGACTCAGTGGGAGAGGGAGAGGGTGAGATGATTTGGAAGAATGGCATTGAAACATGTATAATATCATGTAAGAATCGAATTGCCAGTCTATGTCCGATGCAGGATATGGCACGCTTGGGGCTGGTACACGGGGATGACCCAGAGAGATGTTGTGGGGAGGGCGGTGGGAGGGGGGTTCATGTTTGGGAACGCATGTACACCCGTGGTGGATTCATGTCAATGTATGGCAAAACCAATACAGAATTGTAAAGTAGAATAAAAAATTAAATTAAAAAAAAGAAGAAGAAGAACAAAAAAAAAAGAAAAAAATGAGAAAGTAAAGTACTTACCTTCACTTATGAACAGACATGTAACAAATCTTGAAAACAAAAAATAAAATTCAACAATATAGAAAAATTTTAATATTATATGTCATAACCAAGTTGATGATGTGTCAAGAAGACAAGGTGTTTAAATATTAGAAATCAATGAATAGTTTTTTGATTAAATGGAAAATGTTATTTCAATAGATGTGATAAAAATGGTAAAATTCAAAATTATAATGAATGTGCTATTGAAAAGAATAAAAAACCTCTTATCAAACTAAAAAAAAATAGTCATTTAAAAAGAAAGAAAAAGTTTTTATTGCTCTAAAATGAATAGTTTTGACAATCCTGAGTCAGGAGTTTATTGAAATGAACTTGGCTAAAATGTTGTCAGGAGCATTTGAGAATGGCTAGAGGAGCTAAAAAAGTTGAGGGTCAGAGCTGTCGGAAAGAGAGTGGTTAGAGATTCATGTCAATAACTGTGGTCATTCATCCAGGAGGCAGGTTCAGGTGTTGTTATGGGGGCATTTTCAGGGTGAATTCCCCCTTGGGAAACTGAAATCCCTCTGGTACCAGAAATATGACCATTTTTTCCTTCCCATATAACAAACTCTGTAAGCACTGGTCATTGTTCCAAAGCAAAGTATGCCCAAGGTCACACAAAACATTTTATGAAAAACAATTACATATTTACACTGAGGAAAACACATAATAAATAAAGACACTAAGGATATTGGTGGCTTGGTTTAGGGCAGTCGCCTCCAAATTTAAAAATGCATACTTCCTGAGGGTCTACCAAATTTTCCAAAAGAATTAAAGCTTGGTTGGTTTTGAGGGAATCGATTTCAGACTCAACTCTTTCTTCAAAAATGGACCAGCTGACCACATCATATACAAATAATGAATTATGTTGAATATCTGAAACTAATACATTTTATGTCAATTACATCTCAATAAAAAAATTCACAGCAGCTGAGAATGTCATTGACAGAGAGACATCATGCTGACTCTCCTTTTGTTTTCTTCTCCAGTGTAGTGCTGTTTACAATAGCCAAGACGTGGAAGCAACCTAAACAGATGAGCTGATAAAGATGTGGTACATATACAATGGAATATTACTCAGACATTAAAAAGAATGAAATAATGTCATTTACTCCAACATGGATGAATTTGGAAATTATCAAACTAAGTAAAAGTTGGCTTAAAACGCAACATTCAGAAAACTAAGATCATGGCATCTGGCTCCATCACTTCATGACAAATAGATGGGGAAACAAGGGAAACAGTGACAGACTTTATTTTGGGGGGCTCCAAAATCACTGCACATAGTGACTGCAGCCATGAAATTAAAAGATGCTTGCCCCTTGGAAAAGTTATGATCAACCTAGACAGCATATTAAAAAGCAGAGACATTACTTTGCCAACAAAGGTCCGTCTAGTCAAAGCTATGGTTTTTCCAGTAGTCATGTATGGGTGAGAGAGTTGGACTATAAAGAAAGCTGAGTGCCGAAGTATTGATTCTTTTGACCTGTGGTGTTTGGAGAAGATTCTTGAGAGTCCCTTGGACTGCAAGGAGATCCAACCAGTCCATCCTAAAGGAGATCAGTCCTGGGTGTTCATTGGAAGGACTGATGCTGAGGCTGAAACTCCAATACTTTGACCACCTGATGTGAAGAGCTGACTCATTTGAAAATACCCTGATGCTGGGAAAGATTGAAGGGAGAGGAGAAGGGGACAACACAAGATGAGATGTTTGGATGGCATCACTGACTCTATGGACATGAATTTGAGCAAGCTCTGGGCTTGTTTGTTGATGGACAGGGAAACCTGGCGTCCTGCAGTCCATGGGATTGCAAAGAGTCAGATATGACTGAGTGACTGAACTGAACTGATACTAAGTAAAGTGAGTCAAACAGAGAAAGACAAATATATTATTTATGTACAGAAGCTAAAAAAAAATGATACAAATGAACGTATTTACAAAACAGAAAGAAACTCACAGACTTAAACAACAAATTCATGGTTACCGGGGGAAACAGGTGGGTTGGAGAGATAGATTGGGACTTTAGGAATGACAGGTACACACTGCTATATTTAGAATTATCAACAAGGACCTACTGTACAGCACAAGAAACTCTGCTCAATATTATGTAATAATCTAAAGGGGGAAAGAATTTGAAAAAAAATAAGATACACATATATGTAAAACTGAATCACTTTACTGTATATCTGAAACTAACACATTTTTAGTCAACTATGCTCCAATATAAAATAAAAATTTTAAAGAAAGAAAGATCAACTTTCACTTACCCTAATCCTACTACGGTGCACTGTCTCAGGATTTATAAGGCTCCAGGATGCCAAAGGGTATCATCATTTCCATTCTGCATAATCATCACTCCTGAATGAGAATCCCTAGAGATCAAAGCCAGGAGCACAATGGTGCAGAAGATGGCAAAGCCCAGAGCCTTATTTCATCTGAGCACTAACCTTTGGCGAGACTTCATGCCTTAAACACCTATATGTTTCACAATGAGAAGGTAGAGAGAAGACAGTTGTCCCTAGGACAGGTATCTGAATGAAAAGTGTACCGGAACAAAATATTTTTATTGAGAAAAAGCCTCATTGGGCAGGTTTAACAGTCAACACTGGCTTTCCAAATTTGACAGTCAACACATTTCCCATAAATAGCAGGAGCTAAATCTAAAGCTTCAAGGTTGGGACATACATATCTATCTCCATATCCATCTCTCTATCTGTACATACAAATGTGAGGGGAAGAAATTAAAGCATTTTAATAAAAAGTAGGGAGTTGACAAAAGTACTTTAAAATTAACGATTTTTCCGTTTTCCAACCCTTTCTGAATATATCATATTCAACAAAATCCACAAAAGTAAAAACTGATGGGAATAGCTAATTATCCATTGGCAAGTTTTGATAAAGCTTTTTTGAAATACATTCCAGAAACTGGGAAAGATAATTGCTCTACTGACTAGATAATAAATTTATTTGGTAATCAGATAGTTTTCCATTCCTTAATTTCAACATAATTGAATTATTAGCTAAGATGTTATTAAAAATCATTAGTGATAACACAAAACTATGTTATCAGATATTTGACAAGGGTATGATTTGGAGGTATAACTTGGAAGAAGTTCAAAAATTCATTGTCACTGATATAACAAAACTCCTTCCGTTCTTACATGTTTATATGGGAACATGACTTTGGGTGCTTATAGCTAGAAAATAAAAATATAAATAAAAGTGATGCTCATGCATGCATGCATGCTAAGTTACTTCAGATGGGTCAGATTCTTTGCAACCCCACGGACTGTAGCCCACTAGGCTCCTCTGTCCATGGGGATTCTCCAGGCAAGAACACTGGAGTGGGTTGCCATGCCCTCCTCTAGGAGATCTTCCCAACCCACCGAATGAACCCAGGTCTCCTGTGGTTCCTACATTGCAGGTGGATTCTTTACCCCTGAGCTACCACCAGGGAAGCCCTAAAGTGATGCTCAGTCCTATTTTATTCTAGCAATAGCAATGAGCAACATTTATTCATGGACTCACAAATTAACTGGACAGAAAAAATCCATTAGTTTCATTAGGAGATAAATTTCCTTAAAGTTTTACATCATGTTAAAAACTCATTCATCAAAAATTTTAATTATCTATTTTATTTTAATTAATTGTGCAGAAAAAAAGTCGTTATGATGATAACTCAATCCGGAAAATAGTTTCTTTCAAAAATAATTTAGAAAGAGTGTCATGCTAAGGCCAAACTTAGAAAAAATAAATTTCAATTTACCTAAATATTTCTGTTGCAGAGACATATGGTCATGATCAGAAAAAGAATTCTAAGCATAGTTATCTAGCATGTAAATTTAAGTCCAAGAATAAATGGAGGGGCATAAAATTTCTGTTCAAGAAACTTATTTATCTTTAAGCTGATGTTGTAGGGTATCAAATCTAAATGGCATTTGGATTCCCCTTGAAACATTTGAGAGACCAATATACACAATTAAGTGCAACAGAAATTATCATTCTTTGCAAATATTTTTAACTTACATTGAAAAATAGTTACCCACTTTTAATTTTGGGGGGGTGAGTTACATAATTTTCAAAATTCCTTAAGTAGATATAGAAGAATAAAATGTTTGAAACTAATGCCCTAGTGAACATTCCTTCCTACACTATTTAGGAAAAGGTATGTTCCTTTATTTCTCAAATAAAATTGCCTTGAATAATGTTTGTCTAACAGGTTTAAGCCCAAGAGAACAGTAATAGATTTCAGCTTTAAACTGCCACCCTGCCTTCTGATGCCCAGAAAGATCATGAAAAGACATGAGGATCCATGATCAGAAATACTCAGATAAAGAAGATAACGGTACATATATACAGCAGAATATTACTCAGCCATCAAAAATGAAATAATCCCATTTACAGCAACATGGATGGCCCTGGAAATTATCATACTAAGTGAAGTAAGTCAGAGAGAGAGAGTCAAATACTATATGGTATCGCTCATAATAGAATCTAAAAAAAAATGGAATCAAAAAATGATACAAATAAACTTATTGACAAAATAGAAACCAACTCACAGACTTAGAGAATAAACTTATTGTTTTTGGGGGGAAGGGTTGGGTGGAGGGATAGATTGGGTGTTTGGGCTTCCCTGGAGACTCAGCTGGTAAAGAACCCACCTGCAATGTGGGAGACTTGGGTTTGATCCCTGGGATGAGAAGATCCGCTGGAAAAGGGAAAGGCAACCCACTCCAGTGTCCTGGACTGTACTGTCCATGGGGTGACAGAGACACGACTGAATCATTTTCACTTTCACTTGGGATTAACATGTACACACTGCTATTATTTAAAATAAAATGACTTTCCATGGAAAAAATAAATAAATAAAAGGAAAAATAAATAAAAGAAGAGAGAGAGATACTCTGCAGAGGCTCAGCTAGCAACTGAGAGCATTCAAGCTTCCCACTTCGGATAAGGACTGAAAGCAAGGAAATAATACCTAAGTACTGTTTAGCTGTTCCACTACTAAAGAAGAAAAGTTTATTTCCAATGGAATTTTTTAAAACTGGAGCAGTCTGACACAGGGAGAGGTGTGTCAGTTGCTCAGTTGTGTTTGACTCTGTGACCCCATGGACTGTACCCCATCAGGCTCCTCTGTCCATAGGATTCTCCAGGCAAGAATCCCAGAGTGGGTTGCCATCTCCTTCTCCAGGGGATCTTCCTGACCAGGGATCGAACCCAGGTCTCCCACACTGCAGGCAGATTCTTTACCATCTGAACCACCAGGGAAGGGAGAGGGGTTCCCACAAATTTGAGCAAGATATATATTTATCTTTTTTTTATTTGAAGGTAGTTGCCATCTTGAAGTCTGCTGAACAAACGAGACTCCATAAATGATATGAAGCACAAATTTAACTCTTTCAAATGTCGTAGCAATTTTGGAATTCTTGGGAATCTTGAATTTCATACATATACAAAGCCTGTGTCTTAAATAAGTTAAATATCTTGCCCAAGGTTACATAGCATTTTAGTGACAGATGTAAGAAAGAGACTGCTTTCCCGATCTTCTCTGTCATTTGCTCTTTCTACACTATGGCCTAAAAAGCTGTGCCAAAAATAGTCTCTTGACAGCTGATTTCCCACATGACATCATCTAATAGTCTACATATTGGGAAGTGTTGTTAAGATCACTATCGCAGCAACTAGCATAGCTTAAAACTCTGAGGAGGAAGAAGTCAGGCTCCTGTGAGCATGATACCTTCCTCAACATTATACTAAGAGGAAAATAACTTCAAAAACGCCACTAAAAAACCCTTTTTTCTAATGAAACCCGTACCAACATTGATTTAAAAGCTTCATCTGGTAGAATTTCCCTTTTTCTCTTTCCTGAAATAGGAGAAACCTGTGGGTTCCTTTCCTAATTTAGCTGCTGTTCAAGCAGAGAAAAATTCTCCTGTGATTTTATGGCTGCATACAGCAAACATCATTCTCCTACAAGCAAGACAAAGAAAATAATACAGGGTTTATTTGCAATTAAATCTGTAAATAAGAGTTCAGGAAATATAAATCCAAACCTTCATCAGAAAACTGAACTAACAGGATGGAAAAAGACTTTTCCACCAAGCTACTGATACATCATTTTCTTGAAAACAACTATGATACGGCACATTGGTTCCTATTGGTTCAGACTGTAAATAGATAAATGAGTGCTATAGATAATCGGCATTTCCAGGATCTGGTTTATAGAAAGAGGAGGGTCCTGAAAATACATGTTCTCCAAGATCTGCATTCAGACACAAATTAGATTTCATCCAGACTACAGAAAAAATAGCTGACTGATAGAATAAGTTGGAAAGGAATTGACTGGCAGACCTGAGTTAGGAGAGGGAACAGGAAAGCAAGAAGGTGCAGGGAAGGAGGACCACAGAGCGCAGCACCGCTCAGCAAGACAACTGGAGGTTGCTTGGGCCCTGGTGAACAAAAGAAAAGAGGGACAGAGAAGATTTTGAATTACTTTGATTCCCAAGAGACTGGGACTTCTCGCTCCAAGGAGGAGTCATAAAAGGAGCAATGCTCAAGTGAAAGTCCAGAGGAGCCGGTGGGCCAGCTGCCCTCTCTTTCCCCCCAAAATCAGGGCTGAGCAAGGAGGAGATGGTGAGGACGAGGGCCAGCATCAGTGGCCCATTTTAAATTTCAAGTACTCAGATGTAAAAAGGAAATGAAAGACCAAACCTATCAGGTGACTTTGAACTTCTCTTTGCCTCCAAGGGAGAATCTCATCATTGAGTTTTCTGGGGTCCTGTTTTCAGGCTATACTCATGCACCTTAGAATTTAAAGTACTGTCAGTAAGGGCACTGTGTCATGAGTCTGATTATGTCCTGTGTCCAAACAGTTCTCCAGGTGTATGGGAGATTGTTTTAAAAACTGTGCAGCTTATCTGATGAGTCACCTAATGTTTAGGAGCATGGGCTAGAGCTCTGGGGATTACATGATCCTAGAAGTCACTATGAGAGTTGGGCAAGCTGTAGTTATTTCATGCTATGACACAGGTCTGTGTTCATAACAAAGAATGATTTCTCTGTTAATAAAGTTCAATGCATCCCACAGACACTATGTTTTCCCATTGATTTCAGACAATATCATGGACAGAATTTGTATTTACTTCCTAGGTCTCTGACTCTAGCTGTAATTTCTCCTATAAGTAAGGCCTGTTAACTTGAACCTCTTCCAACACTGAACATTAAAAATCATGGGCTTACTTAAGTCACTTCCACATTTTCTAAAATGAGGTGTCTATTTAGTTAATGAAACAGTTTTTTTTTAACACAGACAATTCAAAACTAGGAAATAAGAAATAATTAGAGTCCTACCTCTGTTCCCTGTGGATTGTCTGAGGCTCCACAGCTCTTCTCACCTGAGCTCTGTTTTACAAGATTGGTCTTGGACATTCCCCAACTCTTTACATTCCTCCCCTCAGGATACCTTGATATCCCCAGGGCTTCTGAATGGGGTGGTTTCATATATCCATTTCCTTTGTGGAATGTCAGACTCCCTCCTGGAGACCATGGGGTCACAAAGAGTTGAACACAACTGAGCAACTTTCACGTTCTTTATCTAGTTTAAAACCGGCAAAAATTCATCACTTTCACCTGAATTGCTTATCAGTCAAATCTATACACCTGTTAAGATACTAAGTTAAAAAATTATGTGGTTGAAAAACTAGTTTGATCTGATTGAGTTGATCCAATAAGACTTGTGTCTATGATATCAGGAATGTTTGATTTTGGTTAAATCTGTTGAGATACTAAATCCTTGGACTTCTTCTGAAATCCAAAGAGGTATATCTCTCTCCATCTTATTACCGGGTTGGCCAAAGAGTTCATTTGGGTCATACATATGATTTCCACTAAGGACTGATGGTTATCCAAATGGAAAGTACGATGTGTGTATATGTATATATGTATATATAGCTAATGGATAATTTTTCCCCTAAATCAAAGAATGAAAGCCCAAGGTCACACAGCTACTAAGCTCAAATCACAAATTTAAGGTCATCGGTTGAATACCATAAATTTCTAAACATATTCGTAGACTAATTTTTGTTGTTGCTATTAAATTAGGAAGTTTTATCAACATAGTTCAGAACTTTCCAATACCATGTCTTTTAAGTTGTTTGATTCCTCTCTCCCTTGTTGAACTTAAGTCTATAAGAATAAAATTTCGGTTCTATTCACCCTGAGAAATTATCTGACCAAATGTTAGCTGTACATGATAAGATGAAAAGGACTCATCCCTACCTATTTTCTTGATGGTGTCTTTGCTCTCCCCTTGTGTTTACCACAGATAACACTCAACATCTTTCTAAGCAATCTCTCCCTAAGTCCTCTGAGCTGATGATCAGAGCAAATTCAGGTCTTTGAACATCTAAAACAAACTAAATAGGAAGAAATTCGAGTGCACAGACACATTTCACATTTTAAAATTTTAGCTGAAGATAGGAAAGGGATAGATGAAAAAAGTTGAAAGATTCCGGATGTTTACCAACATAAAAGTGATGACTTAAGGAGTAAAGAAGCAAGTAAAGAGTAAAGGTGTAAAGAAGGGTGGGCCTAAGGATAATCTGGCTGAGAATGGAAAGCAGTGGTTCTCCATGAACTGGGATGTGGGCTTCCAGAGAACATTTGACAGTGCCTGGAGACATTTCTGATTGTCACAAGTGAAGAGAATGCTACAGCCATCTAGTGGGTACAAGCCAAAGATGCTGCCGAATATTCTCCAATGCATAAGACAGCTTCACCTCCATAAAGAATTATATGGCCCCAAATAATAGTGTCAAGGCTGAGAAACCCTGTTCTAAAACAATCAGTATGCTGTTCCTCTCTTCAGCATCCCCTTAATATGCTGGAAATGTTTACCTTTTAGGTTTTTCAAAATGAAAATATATTCTATAAAGCAATTATGCTTTCCTTTTGCCAAAGTTGGGTGGTAGACTGCTAGTCACATTCTTTCTTTTCCTAACTCCCCAGTACAATCTAATTCCCTAATACAACCTGGCCCCAATGTCCTTATTTATGTGCCTGACAACTATAAACAGGGAATAAGCTTCCTTTTTTATAAGATTCTTGGGAGACTGTTTGGGGACAATATCATGTCTCCCTTGCCTGACATTCGACACTGCAACATCACTTCAAGGGTTGCAGTCCAAGGCGGGGCTATCACCTAGTAGAAGAAGAAGGAAGAAAGAAAGGGGTGCTGATATAATGACGTAACATCCTGATCCAAAGTCCTACAAGTCACGTCAGTGGGACACTTCAATGGGACACTCTGAGGCCAAGGCAGCTGCCAGTGAGAAGATAAATTTGTCATTTCTCACCCTCCCACTCAACCCACAGGTAAACTAGATTATTCTAGATTCTTCTAAGGCTTCAAATATATGAGTCCCTGAGGTCCTGATCAGATTCATGATTATTAAGCATTAGAAATGATTGCTCTATAATAAATATTTTCTCTTTATAAAAGACAGAATATAAGAGGTGAAAAAAAAATCAATTCATGTATTACCTACAATCCTAAATTGTTCAAGATGGCATTTAATCTAATTTTAGGTTTTAAGTGAAATGATAATAATCTTAAGCACTTTTTAGGAAATAGAAATTTAAAGAGTTATGTTACTAGATTATGTAAAAAAGAGACAAATATCCACCTTATACCATTTCTACTTTGATTAGGAATGTAACAACTACTATATATTAGATTTAGTCTTTTATCAGCTTAAACTCCTTTATCAGCATCTTACTGCACTATGAATAAAATCTAAATTTCTAAAGATCCATCTAGGCAAAATGATTATTTTTTAAAGACCAATAACGTGAGTAAATCTTGCCCCTCCATATCTGAGATAATAAATGTGTTAAAATTGTTAAAATAAAATAAACTGGAGATGAAACTTGAAGATCCTCTGAGTATACAAAATCAGTTAAACTATGCAAGCAAAACTTAACTTAGGTTATTTCTTGTAAATGCCTCTGATAGTCATAAATTAAAGTTAAGTCATCCATCTAAAATGGTATAAGAAAATTACTTTTAACATATTTCCTGCTGTCTAGACAACTATCCCCCACCCCCTGTCAAGGTTAAACAGCTTCTTCATTTTCAATTTATAAGCCATCTTGTGACATCATGCCTCTGATCTTTTTACCACTTTCAATATTTTAAGTTTGAAGTATTCCTTTTTGCAAACAGCTTCTCTCTCACTCAATAAAATATTCATATAAAGTAAAAATTAATAATAAAAATTAAAGTCCCTCCGTGATGGTTAATTCCGCTGCTCCTCCTGGCTCCCTGGGCTCCCTGTCCCTAACTTCCTCTCTGTCATTCAAGCATCCCAACCCCTTTCTTGCTGCAGTGCCTCGGCACTTACTCTTCAGCCTACGCTAGAGCACTCTTCCTTAAGTTTTTGCAGCATGGCTGACTCTTATTCTCAGGCCTCAGCTCAAGTGCCACCTCTTTAAAGAAACCTCCCTAGACCACTTCTCACCTCCACACCAGTTATTTTCACATAAGCCCATTTCCTCTCCCTCTGTGCACCTTTTACAATTATCATTAATCTTTTCAGTATGCTTTTTACATATTGTCTATCTTTCTCCACTAGAAGGCTAGCTCCCTGAGCACAGGAATCTTATCTGCAGTTGTTGATTGCTGCCGGAGCCTCACAGTACCTGGCATGTGACAGTGACTGACCACATTTGTTGCATTAATGAAGGAAGAATCTAGAAAAATGGCACTGAAGAATTTATTTGCAGAGCAGCAATAGAGAAACAGACATAGAGAACAGACTTATGGATATGGGGAGAGGGGAAGAGAGGGTGAGATGTATGGAAAGCGTATCATGGAAACTTACATTACCATATGTAAAACAGATAGCCAGTGGGAATTTGCTGTATGGCTCAGGAAACTCAAACGGGCTCTGCATCAACCTAGAGGGGTGGGATGGAGAGAGAGATGAGGGAGGTTCAAAAGGGAGGGAATATATGTGTACCTATGGCTGATTCATGTTGAGGTTTGATAGAAAACAACAAAATTCTGTAAAGCAATTACCCTTCAATAAAAAAATAATTAATTAAAAAAAGAAGTCCATATGAGTAAGACATTTTCCACAAGCAGAGATCATTCAAACTATTTCTTCCAGAAATTTCAAATGTAATCACATGACCTAAGGCAATATACAGAAGCCAAAGTATCAGCTCCTAAACTCTGAAAGGAGCAGGACATAGAAATTAGCTGATACAATGACATTATTGAATATACCATAAATATAACCTAGTTTGCAAGCGTACTGAAAAGATTATTCTAAAGACTTCTGTAAACAACACATCTTGAGAGAAAGTTAAATAATAACAATGTATTAACAAAGGAAGGCAATTGGAAAACTCATCAACGGAACATTAAATAAACATATATATATACACACACCTATATATGTACAAGACTAAAGCTTTTCCCTCTAGTCAAGGCTATGGTTTTTCCTGTGGTCATGTATGGATGTGAGAGTTGGACTGTGAAGAAGGCTGAGCGCCGAAGAATTGATACTTTTGAACTGTGGTGTTGGAGAAGACTCTTGAGAGTCCCTTGGACTGCAAGGAGATCCAACCCGTCCATTCTGAAGGAGATCAGCCCTGGGATTTCTTTGGAAGGAATGATGCTGAAGCTGAAACTCCAGTACTTTGGCCACCTCATGCGAAGAGCTGACTAATTGGAAAAGACTCTGATGCTGGGAGGGATTGGGGGCAGGAGGAGAAGGGGACGACCGAGGATGAGATGGCTGGATGGCATCACTGACTCAATGGATGTGAGTCTGAGTGAACTCCGGGAGCTGGTGATGGACAGGGAGGCCTGGCGTGCTGCGATTCATGGGGTCGCAGAGTCGGACACGACTGAGCGACTAACTGAAACTGAACTTGCTTCTCCTTCCTAAGCATACACACAAGCCCCTACACACACACACATACCCACAGACCCACATACGCATATCACACATGCGGCTGCCTTCCTGAGAAGCACAGTGACCAACAGAGCTCCAGTGGGAATATGCTATTTTTTACGGTTAAGAGAATAGACATAAAATTCTACAACGTAAATGAGGAATGTGAGGTGGTGACAGCTAGTGAAATGGGCTAAATCAAATCTAGACCCACAAATAACAACATGACTACTTCTCTAAATTTGGATTTTGGATGACTTCCAGTTCTGATTTTTCCATGTCTTAAGAATGAATGCAGTATTTTATAAGAAAAAAAAAAAAGTTTTTTAAAGGATAGTTTTCTCCCCCTCTCAGCCTCACTCCTCTTCCTCAACCTCTCTGAAGACAGTTCCAAAAATTGAACCCCTATTCCTTTCATTTGAGTGACCTGGCCAAAACCAAACTAATCAGCTCTGAAAGGATCTATTAAGATTTCCTGCTAATATTAATAGAAACCAGGACATCTTGAGAAATGGCTATTCTAGGGCGGGGACAGAGAAGATGCAAGATTCGCCTGGAACTTCAGTTTGCTTCAGAGAAAGGAAGTGCTCAAAAATAAATGATGAGGCATGTCACAAGGCTACAGTTACCAGGTTACATGAGATGGCTACAAGACAAATATGAAACAATTTAAATGCCAAATAATTAAAGGATTAGTAAACTATAAGGCTTTGAGGAAAAACTGGGACTCTGTGAGTCTGTCATGACAACAAATAAGGAAAGAAAGATACAGGATAAGGGTACACATTTGAGGCAAGAGAATGTCAAGTACCAACTGCTAAAGTAGACTGAACGCTGGAGTTGACAAATCATCATTTTGCAACCATTACAATAAGGTTTTGTTCAGGGTAGAATCATAAACAGATACTAAATATAGGAGGGAAATTACCAACTATAGGGAGGCAAAATTTACATATAATATTAATAAAAGGTACCCTTTATTTCTATAGTTAGAAGTTCCAACAGATTTTTTTCACTGTTGTAGCCACCACTAAAATCAAGATTAGGAACATTTCTATCTCCTCAAAATTCCTATATGCCCCGCTTCGGTCAACATATCCCCACCATCCTTAGTCTCTAGCAATCAATAATGCTTTCTTTTACTAAACGTTAGTTTTACCTTTTCTAGAATCTCACATAAATGCAACCATACAGTACCTATTCTTTGCCTGGTTTCCTTCTCAGAGCATAATATTTTTGAGATTCATCCATTCTGTTGCACGTATAAGAATGTCATTCTTTTTTTAACTACTGAGTAGTATTCCATGGTATCAGTATATTATAACGTGTATATGTGGTCCCCTCTTGATGGGCATTTGAGTTGTTTTCAGTTTGGGACCATTGTGAATAAGGATGATATGTACATTCATATACAAGTCTTTCTGTGGACTTGTGCTTTCATTTCTCTTGGGTTAACAACCAAGGGCAAAATTCCTAGGTCATATGAGAAGTGCATGTTTAACTTCATAAGAAACTGTCAGATATTGTTCAAGGTGGCTGCGCCACTTTCAGTTCCCACAGTAAGTATGAGAATTACAGTTGCTTCACACGCTTGTTATGATCAGTCTTCATAATTTTAGCCATTCTAGTGGGTGGATGGTAGTACATCTCATGGTAGTTTTAACTTTCGTTTGAAGAATAAACTTTGATAAGGAGCAGGATATTTGCAAGGTCTTAAAACATCTCACCACAGGCTGTTTATTAGTAACGAGAAAAAATGACAGTATCCACACAGTGGAGAAATCTGGCAAAATCAACATCACAAATGGCAGGCAAGTGGAAATCATAAACCTCCAGACAACATACACCAAGAATACAATGTCACTTGCGTATAGTACCCTTCTGACTGAGGGTATATAGCTAATCATCACAGAGGGGCTTCCTTGGTGGCTCAGTGGTAAAGAAACCGTCAGCCAACTTAGGAAATTCAGGTTCGATCCCTGGGTCTGGAAGATGTCCTGGAGAAGGGAATGGCCACCCACTCCCAGAACGGCAACCCACTCCCAGTGTTCTTGCCTGTAAAATCCCATGGACAGAGGAACCTGGTGAGCTACAGACCACTTGGTCACAAAAGAGTCAGACACAACCTAACAACTAAAAAACAAATCATCACGAAACATACATAAACCAAAAACGAAGAACATTCTGCTTTTAAAAGAAATTACATTGTTCAAAAATGTCAACGGCATTTTTGAGAATTTTTTTCCTAATCTGGAACAATTCCCTAATCTGGGGAATTATTTCAGATTAGGGAGACTAAAACCCCTAATAGTTAATGCCATACTTGATCCTAAATTGGATCCTGGAGTACAGGAGAAAAATCCACACACATGCACAGAAATATTATAAAAGGTCTTATAGAGTAAATTTGGTCTAAAACTGGTCTATAAGGAAGTAGATTAGATAAAAGTGTTATACCTATGCTAACTTTACTGAGGTTGATCAATGTATTAAAGTCATGAAGAAAATAGTCTGCTTCTTTGGAAATCTACACTGAAGTATTTCAGTTCAGTCAGTCAGTTCAGTCGCTCAGTCGTGTCCAACTCCTTGCGACCCCATGAATCTCAGCACGCCAGGCCTCCCTGTCCATCACCAACTCCCAGAGTTCACTCAGACTCACGTCCATCGAGTCGGTGATGCCATCCAGCCATCTCATCCTCTGTCGTCCCCTTCTCCTCCTGCCCCCAATCCTTCCCAGCATCACAGTCTTTTCCAATGAGTCAACTCTTCTCATGAGGTGGCCAAAGTACTGTATTTAGGGGTACACAATTATATTGTTTTCAACTTTCAAATGGTTCCCATGAAAGAATATATGAAAGAGAGAAGAAATGATCGAGCTGCTGCTGCTGCTGCTGCTAAGTCTCTTCAGAAATAGGTCCAAATGGGGCTAAAATCTGGGTAAAGGGTGTACTGCAATTCTTTGTACTATGTCTATAACTTTTGAAGTTTGAAATTATTTCTAAATAAAAAAAAATCTTTAAGTAGTTAAGCCAGATTGGATTAAATGGCACCCACTTTGTTTCCCATCTAAAAATCCCTAAACATTAGAAGGAAAAGGTGAGTTTTTCAACAATCAATAACAGCAATAGGAAAATATGAGTGCCATATGTGGAGCAGAAATGTTGTGGTCCTGGAACCATAATAAGCAGAGAAGAGAGGATTTAGAACTCAAAACAAATAGATACTTCTTTCCACTTCCCCTGCAAACACCAAAGTCCAGATCTAAAAATGGTCAGGTGGTTTCAAGTTAGGTACAAGCACAGGAGAATGAACTTTGAACTCTTACACCTTAACTGGCTCTTGAAGGAGAAGCCGTTTGCAAGTCGGGGATTGCAGGTAACAGCAGGGATGTGCTTCGTCCCTCTGTACTGACAAAGCGTGAAGTTCTGAGGGCCCCGACCCGGGTCTGGCCGTGGTTAGCAGTGTGGGCCCAGAGTTCGCATGACCAATAGAAAGCAGTAGACAGGACCCAGGGAGGACCCAGCCTCTGCTTTCAGAGCGGGTCTTTATTTCAGCGTCACCTGTCCCTGTGCTGCTCGTTTTAAGTCTCTCTGGCCCCTAGTCTCTAGTCCTCAATACTGCAGACTAACTAAGCCTGCTTCTCTCAGACAAAATGAACTTCTCTGCATCACTAAACCGCTGACAAAGCCCATCTGGCCAAACCTGTTCTGTTACCAATTTAGCGGTTTCCTGAAAGTGCACATCTTACTCTGGGTCACGGATTTCCAAGGCTCTCTCGTCGTCAGCCTCGGGTCTGCTAATCCATGCTTTCTCCTGAGAACTCCTACTTGTCAAGTGCTTGGCAAGATAAATTATGTCTCTCCCTTACTTGGAGAAGTTATAAATCTTTTGTTAACAACTTATAAATAGATCATCCTTTTCCTTTGTCCTTACAAGCCAATCTTTCTAATTTCCTAATTTCCCAAAGAGTCCCATTGCTTTTCTCAGAAGCCCTTTCAGCCATGCTGAAGTATTGGAAGCAAGCTGCCAAGCAGTCACTTTTGATTCCATTCAAGGTGATACATTGGAACCTTCTTTAATTACTAATAGGGGAAGGTCAAAGGTCACCTTCCCTCAACTGCCAGGTATGTCATTTCATATTAAAGAGCAAAGAAAGTATAACTAGGAATATCAAGTAATTAATTAGCCTAATTTTTAGAAGCTTTTATACCAGCTTCCAAAAATCATATTGAGATCCAACCAGATCTAACTTAGCTATTTCCATGCGATAGGACATTTAAAACTGATGACTTACCTGCTACCCCTCAGGTCAAGTCCTCTGGCCTATCTGGTTTTCTTTTTTCAGTTCTCTCTCATGAAAGTGTAGATTCTGAATCTTTGTAGAGTAGTAGTCTAGATTTGTTTGTTCAGTCGAAATCTCATATTATCACTTCTCTGTAGTCATAGCCTGGGTAGAACTTACTGGTGAAATATCAGTCTGGCACCTGTGATGGCTCATCTTCCTCAGGTACAAGTATTTCTCTTGAATAAAACAAGCCCAAACAAGCATATCCTGAACCTCTACTGGCCAACAACATGGACCATTCACCTGCTTTACTCACCAACAGGGTGCATTTTAAGATGAAAATTTTAAAACAAATCAATAAAGATTTAAGGAAAGCATTTCCAACAGATTTATCCATTCCAGGCTGCTTATAATGGTGTGTGTAACAAAGCCAGGTACCAAGAGAATGGGAATTGTTCAATGTCAGTAAATTACATGAGACACTATTTGAGGCCCTTTATCTTTTATTTTTATAATTTCACGCAAAAATATCAGTTAATATGGATTTACATGATTTCTCCATAATTAATCATTAAATTACATTTATTAAAAGGCTCCTGCTAAGTGCTTTATTTGTAGTACCACTTGAGTCTTTACAATAATAATATTCTAAGGCAGATACTCTTGCCTTCATTTTACAGAGGAGGAAACTGAGGCTTAGCAAGATTAAATAAATTGACCAAGATCACACAGTAAAGGACAGTAGAAGGACACAAAGCCAGACTGGACTCATGATTAACTGGGTTCTAATTAACTCTTCTGTTTCTCACCTCTTTTTTATCTCAGTGTCTGTTCATGTGTTTCCATAGTCAATGGAGTTACATTTATTAGAACCTACTGTCAAGAACCATTCTACTTAAAACTATTTCAAACTGCTCTCTCTTCCATAATATTTTCAAAATGAATTGGCAACAATTCTGTAAATTAGCTAAGTAGCATCTTCAGGCCTGAAGAGCCCGCATCTGCAGGCTTGTTGATTCATGTTCATTCCAGTTTTACAAGTGCTGCCTCTCCTGTGTTTTACTGATAGCTGTTTTACAAGATCTTCATTACTTCCTAATTGTTCAGGCCTC
This sequence comes from Oryx dammah, assembly GCF_014754425.2. Taxonomy (NCBI): domain Eukaryota; kingdom Metazoa; phylum Chordata; class Mammalia; order Artiodactyla; family Bovidae; genus Oryx; species Oryx dammah. Next base: position 98,052,464 of record NW_024070210.1, read on the forward strand.
TACAGTAAGTTTTGCTTGTGAAGACAGACGGTTTGCATGTTTGTAAAGTTGGAATAATAAAAGAAAATGAGAATGCTATGCCATCATCCCCAGGACTGATAAATTAGTAAATTAAATGGTCCTTTTTTGGATGTACCTCCATTGGCCAGTTTCTTATAAAATCCTGCAGAGAAGCAGAAGCCAAGAATAAATGAAGGGAACATTAATCCATTTCATTAACAAAGAAACGTGTTACCACACAAATAATCTGTTACTGAACCTTGAACAGAGGTGAACATTTCTCCTTCTCTCTTAAAAACCGCTATCTCCTAAGAAAGCCTGAAGTGTACAGGCATTCTGTGCCTTCCTCACAATTTATCTGTGTCTAGAAAGTTATTTCCCATCTTTCCCCACAAATTCAACTCCTACCCTTCAGGTTGTTGTTGTTTAGTTTCCACGTCATGTCTGACTCCGTTGCAGTCCCAGGGACTGTAGCCCACAAGGCTCCTCTGACCATGGGATTTCCCAGGTTAAGAATACTGAAGTGTGTAGCCACTCCCTTCTCCAGGGGATCTTCCCAACCCAGGGATCACACCCAGGTCTCCTGCACTGCAGGCATATTCTTTACCATCTGAGCCACCAGGGAAGCCCTTTCCACTAGCTGTTAGTAAATGTTGAAGGAATGAACAAATAAAATGGCAGAATGTGGCATCCCAATTCACAGCATTTATTTAACTCAGACTCACCAGACACACCTGTCAGAAAGTCAAGACAGAGACCACAATGCACATATGGCATGAGATCCCAGCCATTATTCACACAATGAGCACATCCTACAAGCAAATATAACATTAGGTAGGTTACCCTGATTTTCCTATCTATCTCCATTACTTTGATTCTTACCAGCTATGATCCTAAAGTTAAAAAGTCTAATTTTATGATGGTGCCTAAATGTAAGCCAAATATCTCTTCAGACTCAAGAAAGAATTCTGAAACTCCTTTTGCCTAAAATGATATATGTTTTGATTAATATGCAAAAGAGCTGTAAATTTGCTACCACACTTTTTAAATACCAAACAGCTAGTCCCTTGGACTGCAAGGAGATCAGTCCATCCTAAAGGAAATCAGTCCTGAATATTCAGTGGAAGGACTGATGCTGAAGCTGAAACTCCAATACTTTGGCCACCTGATGCGAAGAACTGACTCACTGGAAAAGACCCTGATGCTGGGAAAGATTGAAGGCAGGAGGAGGAAGAGATGACAGAGGATGAAACAGTTGAATGGCATCACCAACTCGATGGACATGAGTTTGAGTGATCTCTGGGAGTTGGTGATGGACAGGGAGGCCTGGTGTGCTGCAGTCCATGGGGTCTCAAAAAGTAGGACACAACTGAGCTACTGAACTGAACTGACTAAGGTAGAATAGCCTCAAATTCTCCCCTTTCATTGGCCCCCTTTTTTTTTTTCCTGCCTGCCCCTCACTTTATACACTTTATACTCCACAGGAGAGCTACTTTCAACTAACACAATACTTGTAAACATTTCCACACTGGTGGGAGAGCTTATGTTTGGATCTCAGTACTTAACATTATTGACACCATTCTGAGTCGAGCATCATTTAGATGTAAAAAAATTATAAAAAGTCACTAAATTCAGGCCAACCATCAAAATACCAAGGTCTGGCTGCAGTGACAATTACTCCAAATTTAGTGGCTTAAAATAACAGAAATTTATTTTCTCGTAATCCTGGAGGCCAGGAGTGTGAAATCAGGCCAATTTAAGATGTTAGCAGCACTGTGCTCCTTCTAGAGTTTCTAGGGGAGAATCTATTTCTTGCCTCTTCCAGTTTGCTGCAGCTGCTGGCATTCTTTGGCTCATGACCACATCTTCCAGCCAGATCTCTCTACCTTGTTTCCATTACACCTTCTTCTCTGTGTTTGTGTAATATCCCTCTCTGCTCCCTCTTACAACCATATGTGCAATAGAATTTAGAACCCAGGATAACATCCCCAGCTCAAGATTCTTAATCACATCTGTAAGGACGTTGTTTCCATATGAGGTAACATTTACAGATTCCAGGCATTACCTGATACGTTTGGGGAGTCATTATTCAGCTTACCACATCTCTGTAAAAGTATAGATAAATTAAGACAACTTTGAATGGTTCAAGTAATGAGTGCATACTAGAATCCAATAGTAGCTGACTATAGATCAAAGCTGGTTTTCTCCTGACCTCTGATACATGTCAGGGGATTAAAAGAACTGATTTCCTTGAATATACAGACAGAATATACAGATCTCATCTCCCCTGAGCAGCCTTGGCTCACAACCCACCTGTGAAGTTACACCCAAGCTTTTGTCACACTCCCAACCAATTTCATCAGTGAATAGCAGAAAATCTACTGAAAACTGAAGAGGGGAAGGGAAAGTAGAAGGAGAGTAGAAAAGAGAACTAACAACACACAGCACATTTTCATTTTAAACAATTCCTCCTGAGGCAACGTTTTTCCGCTCCTGCCGTTGCTGCTATAGTCACTAAACCTTTTATCATCCTTCTCTCCTTTATTCTTCGAAAATCTTCTTGATTGTCACAAGCAACTCAATTCTTGCACTACGCTTGCAAATTTCAGTCAGCAAAGCAAAAGCCTTGCAGTTATCTAATCCTGCCACCCTCAAAGTAATTTGAAAAAAAGCCATCAGATCTTGAGCAAGCCCTCTGCTGTCTCAGCTCCAACTGTGTATCAGCTTGTTCACTTGACCAACACAGCTCTTCCTAGAAAGGAATCTGCTACTAAATAAAATAACAATGTTCATAATAAAATCCCGACAGTGAATGAATCATTGTTAGTACCTCTCTTCAAGGTCCTCAACAACTTGTCCTCCGAAGTGAAGTGAAGTCGCTCAGTCGTGTCCGACTCTTTGTGACCCCCATGGACTGTAGCCTACTGGGCTCCTCCGTCCATGGGATTTTCCAGGCAAGAGTACTGGAGTGGGGTGCCATTTCCTCCTCCAGAGGATCTTCCCGACCCAGGGCTCGAACCCGGATCTCCCACAGTGTAGGCAGATGAGCCACAAGGGAAGCCCTGTATTATCCTTCGAAGAAGTTGGAAAAAAAAAATCCCCCACTTCATCAAAAGACTCCATATAAATTATAGAATTTCACAAAGTGAATTCTTATTTCTGTCCCTCTCAAAAAACTAAGTTGATTGCTTTTATGTTATCATGGTTCCTAGTAAACATTTCTGGAGCAAACATATTTTCTATTTAGGCTTTACAAGAGTTAAGAAAAAGTTTTTAAATGTTTAAAACATATTTTTCTGGGCTTTTCCTTTCACAAGCTAGTAGGTTTCCAAGAGTTTTTAAAAATTCTCCAAATATGCCTGGCAGCATTGTGGAAATAACAGAATTTTGGATATATTTTCTGGATCATGTTCTGTATCTAGTTATCTAGTTTATAAATATCTGCAAAGATTAATTTTTTCAATCAATAGTTTAGTAGTTAGAGATCCATAATGAAAAGGCTTTGCCCTTCTCAGCTGCACACGAATCATTTCCTCCAGCTCTCTGACACATACAGACTTTTTACAAGGATTAAGTTAAATGAGCTGAAATCCCTGTCTTCTAGGCACCATGAATGAGTGACATCATCCTCGCCACCAAGAAGCATGCAGGATAGGAGAGGACGGTAACTCAGCAGTTTACCCAGCAATCACAAAGGCATAAGCACATAAAGGCATTGGTAACAAATGACAACACAGGGAAGCTGTTTTTAATCACCTGTTTTCAGGCCAAAATTGCTTTTCACACTAGAGATTAGAAGACTCTCAAGATCAGGTAGTTTGAGAATGCAGCCTAGCATTTGGGGGCCCAATTTGCATAAACATCTCTTAGAAATAGCAACAAGAGATAAAAGTGAGTCAATTTTAAAATCAATTTTTAAAATTGATTTTTAAATCCATATGATAGATTAAAAATAGTCCATTGTTCTCAAAGAAATAGACAAGAAAGAGGAGCCAGAAGCAGAGAAAGAAAAGAGGAAAAGGAAGAAGATATAAAAGGATCACAACTCTGAAAATGAAATAGTAGTGACAAGAGTTGTGTGTACACAGCACACTTACAAGTCCAAAATCTGCACTCAGAACAACTAGGTTCAGCTGGAATTCTTCACTGGAGTCTGCGCAGGAGCGTCAGAGGAACAAGAGCCACGTCCCCGGGAAGGACAGGCACTGCGCCAGGCTGGAGGCGGCTGGAGATGAGAAGGAAGCGGAACCAACACTCCTCTCGGGGCCTCACCCAGCAGAAGACAAGCCAGGGTCTGCATTTTCTGAACTGCACTAATTCCTCTTTGATTTGGCCTTTTGGGGAAAAAATAGGAAACTAACATCTACCTCATTGGGTTCTTGTGAGAATTCAATGAAGAATTTTGGATGGGTTTACTCTTTCCAGTACACTGTGTTGGGGGTCACAAACAAAACACCTCAAGATGATAACAGAATGACAAGCCAAATGCAGGCTACTTTAGAGAACTGCAGCGGTAGCCAAGTTTTTCTTAATTTGCATGCGCAGGGTGCTAAGAGACTGGTTCTAACTAGGGAAACCTTTTCAAATTGTGATCTGGTATCCTGGGGCTTCTGGTCTCCACATATGGTACAGGCCTGAAGACAGAGAAAAATGAGATCAGCAACCTAGGAAAGCATGGGGTGGGGGTGGGAGGTCATAAACAGGAAGGCTTTGAAAATGTCTGATAATCTCTAAAAATAAAAATGCCTTTAGCTACTCGCTGGAGCATTCCAGAAGCCGCGCCTCTGAAGAAGGACAAGGCACTCTTCAGAGCTGACAGTTTTCAGGAGTCGAACAGTGTGAAAATACAATTTCTATTCTTACACAGCAAACTCCAAAGCCTCATGACTGCATCCAGGAGCAGAAGAGGAGCCTGCATAGCTCTGATATTTGCTGGCCTGCAGTGAAGGGCATTGGCGATGACAAAAGGTATTTTCCCTCCTGCAGCAGCAAGCAGCCCATCTGTTATCCTGCCCCGGCACAGTGCCGGGGAAATCCTTCACGAACTAGAAGCCTCCTGCCAGAGATCCCTGGAAACACTCCCCAGACGATCCTGCCCACGCACAGGAGCGCACGCTTCTTCCCAGCCTGCCTTTTTGTAATTTTCGTTTTTATTGCTCCAGAGAACAGCGCCTGTGATTTAAAAGTAGCAGGAGGGTCTGCCTTTGAAGTTGTCAGAAATTTTTCTTATTATTTTAACCCTAGAATGGCAATGATTGCCTCGATTCAGAGACACATATGGCTAAGGATGGCATCTTGTGGACAAGCTCACGGGACGAGGAAGCTCATCAAACCTGTCTCCTTGCTTCAGCAGAGAGCCTCCAAAGATCACTGAGACACAAGAACTGCAGAGAAACAGCACCCCTAGGGCTGCTGGCTAGACTGCTGACACAGCCTCCTGTCCTGCTGAGGGCCAGGCTGCAAGGACCTAGAGCTGACGTGACAGCTCTGGGCACCTGAGGGGTGCCCAGAGGGAGGACTCCCCCCTCCCTCGGGCTCCAGAAGGGAGGAGGAGAGGGAGCCAGGTGCATCAGAGCCTTGTGCATCCCTTGGGTTCAAAGGTGAGTCCTCAGAGGGGGACAAATGCAGAATTGTCTCAGGTTTGGGGCACCCAAGACACATTTGGTCATCACCTGGAGGCAGGCATATGTACCTCTAGCCTGTTTTGGAAGGCTTCTGTGCAAGACACCTATTAGGTTCCCTACTGCTTGGCTTTGGGGATACAGAAATCTCTCCACCCACCTGCAAAGTGCTGCTTTCCTTGTGCTTTGCTTCAAGAGTTAATTCAAGTTTTCTCTGACCTGATTTGTGCTTTGGGGAATGCTGGAGAGCTTTCTGAAATGTATCCCATCAGCCTCGGGTTTGCCTCCACAGATCAGATTGTCAGTCTGTTGCAATCAGCTCTGCCTCCTCAGCCAATGCCTGTACGTGATGCTTCTCTGTAAAAGTGACAGTGACCCGGCCAAGGCAGCTGGTAACCTGTGGGACACCAGGCACGGGAGCCAGGAAGATGCTGGCAGCTGTCCCTGACCTTCAGAAGTCACTGGCTTGCGTTCTGAGTCGCGGTGCTGAACGCTGCTTTCTTCTTTACCTCGCTGCAAATTGCTGTTAATGATCTGGGGAGGGAAAGGCCTAAGCGAAGTCATTTTCAACAGGGGAACAAGAATAGGGTAGTAGCACCGCCATTCTCAGACTGGCAGAACTGCAGGAGAGAAACGGGAGGGAACCCTGGATGGATAAACCGCAGTCCTTTTGTCAGTACCTAAATGAAACCATTGCCCACATCCATATGAGATGCAGAAACAAAGAAGTCACGTAACCCACTTTATAACTATCACAAAACAAGAGGGGGAGAGTTTTTACTGATCTGTTGAAGCTAATTGATTCAAGCAACCAATCAGGATATTGCAGCAATAAAACTACAAGAAGGATTTTTGGCCTTTTGGTTTTCAGTATTTTGATGATCTATACAGACCGGAATAGTTGTATAATGGACAGATCTTCATTTCACTTGATTCTGTATAGACACAGCCTTCTATGCTACTGAAGGAAACATTCTAAGAATAGAATTCCTTCTTTTACAAACTTAAAATTTCAGTTCCATCACTGCAGGTACAATATATTTTTGTATAAGTAGGCAGATCAACCCCCACGTCCTAGTGCTCTTTGGTACAAAGCACGTTACATTTTCAAAACTGGGAGAAAGTCTTTGAGTTGAGAAGTCTAAAGAACAATGTTTTAGGGGAGGGATTGATTGAGAATTTGGGATTAGCAGGGGGAAAGTATTATATATAGGATGGACAAGAACAAGGTCCTACTGTACAGCCCAGGGAACCATATTCAATATCCTACAATAAACCATAATTGAAAGAAATATGAAAAAGAATATGTATATATGTGTATATATATATGTGTGTGTGTGTGTGTGTGTGTGTGTATACATAAACACGGGCTTCCCTGGTGGCTCAGATGGTAAAAAATCTGCCTGCAATGTAGGAGACTCAGGTTTGATCTTTGGGTAGGGAAGATCCCCTGGAGAAGGAAACAGCTTACTCACTCCAGTATTCTTGCCTGGAGAATTCCATGGACTGAGGAGCCTGGCGGGCTACAGTCCGTGGGGTCTCAAAGAGTCAAACACAACTGACCAAATAACACTTCAGTTCACATACATATACGTACCTATGTATACACACGTACGTGTATAAAATGGAACCACCTTGCTGTGTACCAGAAACTAAACTAAACTAGTCATCATTGATGACCAACTCCCTAGGAAATGAAAACAATAAAAAGCAAGTGCTACATGGGGGAGAAATATCCCTTCTGAGACGTGTAATGAGTAGGAGGCCAGACTTTATTATTATTATTAATTCATTCCTTAGCCCTGCAGTGGGGAGCCTGAAATTACTGAACAAGTGAAGTACAGCAGCACAGTGGAAGACTTGGATATGTATCATTCCTCATTCCTTCACCCCAACTATCACGGCTTTTTAAGAAATATACAGACAATCTTCTGCAAGAGGATGACTGAGGCTACTTTATTAACATTTCCAAGTAATTTATCTTCAGATTTACTCATAATGTTATTGTTCTATCCAACTTGTTTTGGTTCAAAGGACGTAGAAAAGGGACCATACACAGATCCTCCCCCATTTATTGAGCTTTCTCGCTGACATTTTGCTAAGTACTTTATATGTTTTATCTCATTTTTATACATCCACCAGTTCTATGAGTTGGGCATTATTTAAAAAAAAAAATAAGGAAAAAGTATAGGGCTTCCCTAGTGGTTCAGAAGGTAAAAAATCTGCCCACAATGTGGGAGATCCATGTTTGATCCCTGGGTTGGGAAGATCCCCTGGAGATGGAAATGGCTACTCGCTCCAGTATTTTTGCCTGGAGAGTTCCATGGACAGAGTAGCCTGGCAAATCCGTGTGGTCACAAAGAGTCAGGCACAACTGAGCTATTAACACACTTTTTCTCATCATGTTCACTAACTTCAGACTAGACAGCAGTCAGTTCAGTCGCTCATTTGTGCCCAACTCTCTGCGACCCCGTGGACTGCAGCACACCAGGCTTCCCTCTCTATCACCAACTCCTAGAGCTTACTCAAACTCATGTCCATAGAGTCGGTGATGCCACCCAACTATCTCATCCTCTGTCATCCCCTTCTCCTCCCACCTTCAATCTTTCTCAGCATCAGGGTCTTTTCCAGTGAGTCAGTTCTTCACATCAGGTGGCCAAAGTATTGGAGTTTCAGCTTCAATATCAGTTCTTCCAATGAATATTTGGGACTGATTTCCTCTAAGAATGGACTGGTTGGACCTCCTTGCAGTTCAAGGGACTCTCAAGAGTCTTCTCCAACACCACAGTTCAAAAGCATTAATTCTTCAGTGCTCAGCTCTCTTTATAGTCCAACTCTCACATCCATACATGACTACTGAAAAAACCATAGCTTTGACTAGATGGACTTTTGTTGGCAAACTAATGCCTCTGCTTTTTAATATGCTGTCTAGGTTGGTCACAGCTTTTCTTCCAAGGAGCAACTGTCTTAACTTCATGCCTGCAGCCACCATCTGCACCAAGAAAATAAAGTCTGTCACTGTTTCCATTGTTTTCCCATCTATTTGCCATGAAGTGATGGGACCAGATGCCATGATCTTCATTTTCTGAATGTTTAGTTTTAAGCCAGAGTTTTCACTCTCCTCTTTCACTTTCATCAAGAGGCTCTTTAGTTCCTCTTTGCTTTCTGCCATAAGGGTGATGTTATCTGCAATCTGAGGTTACTGTTATTTCTTCCAGCAATCTTGATTCTAGCTTGTGCTTCATTCAGCCCATCATTTCACATGATGTAATCTGCATATAAGTTAAATAAGCAGGGTGACAATATATAGCCTTGATGTACTCCTTTCTCAATTTGGAATCAGTCTGTTGTTTCATGTATAGTTCTAACTGTTGCTTCTTGACCTGCATACAGATTTCTCAGGAGGCAGGTACGGTGGTCTGGTATTCCCATATCTTGAAGAATTTTCCATGGTTTGTTGTGATCACACAGTCAAAGGCTTTGGCATAGTCAATTAAGCAGAAGTAGATGTTTTTCTGGAACTCTCTTGCCTTTCTATGATTCAGTGGATGTTGGCAATTTGATCTCTGGTTCCTCTGCCTTTTCTAAATCCAGCTTGAACATCTGGAAGTTCATGGTTTATGTACTGCTGAAGCCTGGCTTGGACTATACTACAAAGCTACAGGAATCTAAACAGTATAACTTAAGCATTATTTCATCTGTTGTGCACTAAATGAAACCAAAGCACAAGCTTTAGGTTAGCAGATAGCAGAGAAGTCCTTAACTGCCTTACCTGTTAGGCTGAACACTCCATGAGATCAGAGACCACTTCCCCATTGTTTCCAGTTATAAACATGACCCTTAGTAAATACACACACAGCACAGTTCTTGACACACTGTAGATGTTCAATTAATAACTGCTGAAGAAAAAAAAGAAAAGGGGAAAAAAGATTATTTTGAAAGTCGAAAGACTAAGAAATCATAAATAAATCTTTGGTTAGCCATTCTTATTTTTTATTTTGATCATAATTTCTCAGCTCCCATACGTCTATTGATTTTCCATAAATACATAAGGAAAGTTGGAGTTATTTTTTTCCCAGCCATAGTAAGACATGAATAAAAGAACCCAAAATTGGCCAAAATTCCACAACACTCCCTACTAAAAAGAAAGGAGCCTCTGGACCCTGGGGATTAAGAGTTGCATGGAAATTGGGTTTTATTAGAAAAATAATAGACTTACAGCACCAGAATAAAACTGTTCTCTAGCTCACCTCCTAGCTTCAAACACTGAAACACTTAAATCAGCCAATACAGAACCTCGAGTCTAAGGAAAAGCAACTTAATACAAGACGGCCAGCAAAGATAAGCCTCTAATTATGATTTTGTGTCAGACAAAGTTGGAAGAGACCCTCGGGGATCAACAGCGATTCATTTACTCATCAACTATTAGGAGCTCTGAATACTTTTTTCATGAATATAAAAGCTAAGTGCCTTTTTTAAGAGCTGAAAATTTCAGTTGTGAAGTGAGAAAGATCTATCATAAAGAGATGCTATGTTCTTTCAATCTAAAAAGTGAGCAGCTATTTTTGTAGTATTTGAAGTATATAGTTTTGCTAAAGTTAGTTAGAATCAGTGTCTCTCATTAAAGAATCTCAGTGACTGCTCACTGTAGTTCTATACAGTGGAAATCCCATGTGCTATGGAATCTGCTCTGGGTCTGGTGAGCCTTCTCCCAAGGCTCAAGATTGAGTCTCAAGTGCCCTATAAACACTACTTCAGCTTCTAGTCAAGACCATGGTAGCCCCCAGGCAGTGCCACCCAAGTATGTGAAACCTCGGGTATTTTCAAGTCACTTCCACTGTCTCGCACAAGTCCACCAAGGAGCAGAGCTGCAGTGTTGATCTGTACCACATATCTCTTTCTGTGCTTTTACCAACCTTTCTCCTATTAACAAAGACACAGCTATATATTCATGGGGCTAGGGAGGAAACAGAGTTGGTAGACAGATGGTAGGGAGTATTCAAGTCCACCTTAGTATGAGTCTCTCCCAAGAGTAACCTTGGTCCTTCATGCAGATGCTCTCCTGGCAGGCTGCCCTCCCTGTTCCCCAGGCAAGCTTACATCCAACTAGCAGTGGGTATTCTCTCATCTAAAGTTGGGGCAGTGCTCCACGTTTTCCTTAGAACAAGTGACAAGATAAACAGACTTTCAATCCAACCTCTTCTCTAACCACAAAGAAAAATTTGTTACTCAAGTTTTAGAAATTTCAGTCCCATATGACAACACAAAACTGTCAGCCTTTGTCAACTGACAGAGAAAAAAACAAAATGATTATGAGTGAAGAAAAAGGCTCAAGCAAATCATCAAACTGGTGCAGTCAACTGAGATTATATTTAACAGATGGACACCAGCTTCAAAAAAGTCTCTTGAATATGTAATTTGTTTTAATATTGACTGATAAATATCATAATAACTTATGTCTGAAAGATACAAGTAAACATCATATAACATTAATAGAATAAAAAAATACCACTGATAGAAAGAACATATTCTTCGTTCAATGTGCCATACATAGAAAATAGTGAATAAAACAGGATATCAGGAATAAGAACATATTTTAGAGTCTCTGTTAAATTGTAAATTCCATTCAAACAAACATATTATTATGCAAATGTAAAAGCTATGGTATAATACTTAGAAAATTAATGACTTCTTTCTATACTCAGATTTAATAAAGTAAAAAGTACCTAAAGAATGTGCTACTCAGGAATAAATATAAGTGTCCCAGTGTCATTTTTAATTATCTCTGCCTAATCATTACTTCTTTTAGCACCTAGATTTACTTTTCATAAAGCTTAACCCTAGCACATCCTCACAGAGTATTATTTCCGCTTCTTCCTACTCTCTTTTCCCTACTCCTCCTTCTTCCTCTGTCTCCTTCTCTCTTCCTCCTTCTTCTCCTTTGTCTTCATCTTTTTCTTTTAATTTAGCTTGCTCCTTCCACATATTATTTAAAGGGAATAAAAAGACGAAACAAACTATAATCCCACAAAAGCCTGCCAAAGTTAGTTTTTCTACTCATTTTTACTGCTTTTAAATTTTCTTTTTTCTTTTCTGCTAGTTTTCTTTCTTTCTTTTTAATGTTACTTTGACTCCTCAAAAACAAGTCTTTAAACCCCAGTCAGCTGAGGCTCTGAGAATACTTTCAGAGTTCTCTGAAGTTAGATCCAGTTCACCCTAGGACACTGGATTTTCTGCCAGTCACTAATCTTAGTAATCATTATTGCTGCCAAAAATATAGGCCTCTTTTGATATAAATCATGGTAAAGGGCAGGAGCTGAATAGTTTTTAAAGTAATTGGTTTTCCAATTAAAACCACAGTCTCCTATGCTAAAAAGTCACAATGTTGAACATCATTCTGTCAAAATAGACCTGGGCTCTAGGAAAAAAAAAAAAATGTATTTTTAGCTCTGACAAATGTTAATTGAAATCAGTATTGGAAACATCAGTGAATCATCAGACTGGGTGTTTGAAAGCTACCCCATTATAATGGGTATATAAACTGAGCAGCCTTCTTCAATAACACACCAATTTATGAAATTTTAATAGAAACAGAACATTAAAAGAAAGCTTAGTGATTTAATAGTTAAGCCCTGACTTTATTTTATATTTTTGTTTATCCAAAATAAGATTTACTTTTACTCCATTTAATTTTAAATGGATAATGAATTCATGAGTTTACAGTATGAAAAAAATCTGGAAAGAGTCTTGCCTCCCTTTCATCATCTCTCCAGTTTCCTTACACACTATGCCTGCCCATTAGGTAATGACTTTTTATTCTATCAAACACTGGTCCCCCTAAAATCACCAACACAAGCTATTGATAAGACAAAGCTGAGTGTACTCTTTACTGCAGTAAAAGAGAATTCTACATTGCAAAACTTTGTAGTATAAGGTCAAAATTTAATGAAAATTGGAAGCTTAGTTTAAGGCTTGTCTTTTAACACAATGACTTGATTGGAACTGCGTAAGAATCTCCACACAACAGTCCAGGATTAATGAAATCAGCAAGGTGAGAATTTTAAGAACTAAGAATTCAAAGAATCTTAAGGCACAAAAGGTTGATGTTTTCCAATGAAGAGTAGATAAGTCTTTGGGCAAGTCCCTATAATGAACAACCAAGACATCTGCTTGAGCATAAGTGTCCCAGAGGAGAAAAGAAATGCTATTGGAAACAGTGGGAAAGCAAAGGCATGTTCGTGTAGACATAGAATATGGTTTCCACTTCAGGGTCCAGGCTTAGTATGGGAAAAGACGGGCTTGGTTTTCAGTTAGTTTCTTGTGTCTCCTTCCAAAGTTTCTGCATGCAAATAAGCTTAAGAATTAGTATGCATTCTTGTTCATCTCCTCTTCTTTTAAACAGAATTGCACATTAGACACATTCTTCTGAATCTTGCTTTTTTGATTTAATATATATTGGACAACTTTCTGTATAAACAATGGAGAGTACAGCTGTGCAACATACAGAGGTACCAACATTTATTTGACCAATCCCCTACTGGGTTGCTGCCAAACTTCTAATAATACAAACAGTGCAGGAATGGATGTCTTTGGTGAATCTCTCATTCACAATCTGAAGGATTAAACTGTGGAAATGGGATTGATCTAAATGTATATAAATGTGTAATTTCTGCCAAATATTTTCAGCTGACTTCCCTAGCACTTATACCGATTCACCTCCCTACCAGCTCCCATTTCATACACTCAGACTGCAGCCCAGAAAGACCAAATCATCTGCTTAGTTCACCCAACCTGTTAATGAACGTGAGGCTCTAACACCCAAGTCTCATAAATCCCACCCCAAGGTTCCTGTTTTCCTGAATTTTTCTGAATATGAGGTTGGCCAGTGCTGACCTCCAAGAATCCAACTGTTGATCTCTGAAACTTCTTGATTAATGTCCAGTTTGGGAAGCCCAAGGGCATTTCCTAATCTGCACCTCCTAACCCAGTTGAAGTAACTAAGTGGATCCCACCAGAAGGAAAAGAGGGGAAAAAAATGCTTAAGTGGAAGATAAGGGAAAAAATCCATGAAGGAGCAATAACATAAGAGTCACCTTGTGCTATGAGACAGATTGGCTGTATTAGTGTGTGTCTTTAAAAATAGCAACCTCATTAACAAATGCAGTAGTAATTTGCATTTTCAGACTTGAACCTACTTGGTTTAATACAGTCTCCATCTCCTGCCATCCAGGTTAGTTTGGCATCATCCTTTATACTCTAGCTCACAAAAATTAAAGCCACTACATTAATTTTGGAAGCTGTAAAACCCCATATGCATAGATCATTAACAAGCTTGTTTGCTTGATCTGCCTCTGTCTGGCCTCCCAAACCTTGGCTGCTTTAGATCAATTCATCAAGAATCAACTCCCTTGATAATAATTTGGCTAAAGGACCAAAAAGGCCATAAAACATCCAGTCTCCTGCCATATCCAAACATCTTTGTTTATCTGATTCTGCTAAGTCCAAAGTTAAGGTTACAAAGCATGCATTTCTCCTGGATCTAAAAGAACTAGAAATAAATACTGAGTGTTTTACATAAAGGAGACATTTAGTAAATGTTAGCTGGTAATACCTATAGCTTGCATTATATTCTAATTTATGGTACTAATCTAGATTCAACAGTTGTCAATATTTTGTCCAAGAAGGCAATGGCAACTCACTCTAGTACTCTTGCCTGGAAAAGCCCATGGACGGAGGAGCCTGGTAGGCTGCAGCCCATGGGGCCACTAAGAGTTCGGTGTGATTAAGCGACTTCACTTTCCCTTTTCCCTATCATGCTTTGGAGATAGAAATGGCAACCCACTCCAGTGTTCTTGACTGGAGAATCCCAGGGACGGGGGAGCCTGGTGGGCTGCCATCTGTGGGGTCACACAGAGTCGGACACGCCTGAAGTGACTTGGCAGCAGTAGCAGCTGGTAATAAGGTCTGTCCTTAAAACAATTTAAATTGACCATACACCTCATTATTACCAATGAATATTTGTTTAAAAAATGGGGCACCTCCAGCTGGGGCAACCACCTGTACTAGAATTACAGGGAGGAGGGAAAGGGAAGGCAAGAGGATTGACTGGTGACTGATTTGCCAGACTCCAAAGGTCTCAGTTGGAGTGGAGGCCCCAGATCCATTTGAGCGTCCCCAGTAAGCCCTCTGTTTGTTGTTATTGCTGCTGTTTGGGCTGCACCGTGCAGTATGTGAGATCTTAGCTACCCAGGGATCGACCCCATGGCCCCTGCAGTGGAAGTGTGGAGTCTTAACCACTGGACCACAACAAAATCTCCAATGAGCCCTTTGAACCCTGAGTAGGACTGACATGCAGGGAGACACAGAAGATGAAGAGATGTTCCATGACTGAAGTGGGGAAGGCATCTCATGGCGAGGCAGGCACAGAGGCCTGCCTATCTATAGATCAAATACTCAAAAAGAGAGATTGTCTTGTGCTAACAACACAATGAGCAGCAACCTAAAGGACCTCATTTATTGCAAATGAAACACAAATACCTACACAACTAACAAAATACTTTTTAATCCAATACATAGTAATTAGAGAAAAATCACGAGGCAAAACACCTTCTCTTTTCCTTACCCGCTAAGCCAGACATAGTGCCAAGTTCTAATTTGAGGGTTATGACTTCAATGAGAATTCTGTAGCTAAATTAAATTGCTCCAGGTTTTAGATCTCCAAAACATCTGGCCTAATAGTATGAGTGTTCTAGTCTAGATAATTAATTCAACTAGCCGTGATTCTTCACTTTAGTGAACAGAGGAAAATGCAAAATTTAACACATATACAAAAGTTGTTAATTTCTTGAAGTTTCAACCAACCAACAATAAAATAAATAAGTTGCCTGCACTCTTCGTACATGAATATAAAGACTTTGGAGTGGTGAGACTTTTTTATGTGTGGTGTGTGAAACTTTTCCTACTAATTTATGGTCACATAAACTTCCATACCTTTCATTCAAATAGCTTGATGATCACCTTGTAGGGTTTTGTTCCTTTAAATATCTAATTAATGTGGGCAGTTCCTCAATATACAAACATTGGTATTTTTTGGTGTGTAGATGACATGTTCTTAGTCTCCTCCTTAACTTCAGCCATTCTACTGCTTTTAAAAACTCCAGCAAAAAGTAGATTTCAGGAAAAGACAATTTGATTCAATTTATATTAAAGAAATTAATGGAAATAAAAGCTATGTGTATATTTACATATATGTATGTAAACAGAAGAGAACTGTCTGGAAACTTGACAGTATTTTCCTCTGTTAAAAGAAATGAGATAATTGGAAGGGAGAGATATTTTTCATTTCAAATATTTAATGAAGTGATAATGTGTTTATATATTACTTATAAGAAATTATCTAAAATAAAACTTACTGATTAAATTTCAATTATAAAATAAAATTTCAGTCTACACTGCAAAATTTAGATGCTTAATTGTACTCCCCTAAGAATATAACCTCTCAGAAAAACTTTTTTTGCATGTAGAGATGTAATTTGTATCAAATGGAATAATCTAAGAAAAGAAGTGTTGGTTTTTTTTTAATAAATGCTTAGAAAAGTTCAGTGGCTATAGACACTGGCTCCTTTTGTCCACCTGTATTTTGCTGCCATGAAGGAGGAATATTACCCATCTTAAGTGCTTTTTACTCAACCCCTCATTCTGCATAGTAGAGATTCTGTACAATCAATTCCAATCAAGTTTGTTCCTGTGTCCTTTTGAATTCTTTCAAAGAATGTTCTTATTCAAAGCCAGTATCTAGTGCTATTAACCTTTGAGCATCCCTTTGCTAGCTGCACATCAGACTGAATTCTGATCACTCTCCCCTCAAACTATCAGTCCTCTCTTATTGCTTTGCTTGGCTCTTTGCCAAGCTTTTTGAGCAGCCAGCCTACACCAGGAGGTCTAAATAAACTATTCTAAGAGAACAAGCCTTTAAAAGCATTTCCCTGTATTTGATCAGGAAACCCACTTATTCCTCTCCTCCGAGGACAAATTAAATTTAAAAAATCCTGTAGGCTATCATCTAATTATATTCATCTAGGATTCATTGAGTCTTGAGATGTTTAAGACATTCAAATAGATACTGTAGCATCTACAATAAGATAATGTTTCTGTCCTCAAGAAGTTTACAATCTAGCAAAACTAAATCATCATCCTTTAATTCCACAGCTTACCTGGTATAATGTATGTACTCTTAGAATCTTTGCAGATTTTTTTTTTCCTTTTCTATTGCAGTAAAACAAATATAGCATAAAATTTACCATTTTAATTATTTTTAAGTGTACAATTCAGTGGCATTAAGCACAGTCACAGAACTGTGCAACCATCATCACTATCTATTTCCAGAACTTTTTCATCATTCCAAATAGAAAATTCTGTACCCATTAAATGATAAATTTCCAATCCCGCCCCCCCACCCCCGCCAGCATCTGCTTTCTGTCTCTATGAATTAGTCTATTTTTGGTATCTAAGAGGAATCATATGGTACTTGTCCTTTGTGTCTGTCTTCTTTCATTTAGCATAACATTTTCAAGGTTTATCTATGTTACAGCATATATTGTGATTCCATTTCTTCTTAAAGCCAAATAATATTCCTTCATATGAATTTTTTATTTTTTTCATCTGTTGATGGACACTTGACTCATTGCACCTTTTGACATTTTTTTTTTATTAGGGAATCTTTTTCATATTTCTACAATCTCTGTATTTGGTTTAGTTTGAGAAACCCAGATTAGTCTTTTTCAAGTGTCTTCAGCCTCTTTGATATGGATACAATGCTCTATCAATGAAAAGCAAGTCACAGAGAAGGAAAATCATGTGTAGAGTGGGCCTCAGCTGTAACAAGGCACAACTTCTTCTGCTGGTATGCACACATCCATCTTCTACGTACATGCACACTACACACACATACCATGTGTTGTTGTCTGGTGAAAGGCATGTTAAGTTCTATTTTATAATTAAAGAAGGAACATATTTTTCATTGGGATCTTATAAAAGAAATTTGCCAAGGAGCATGAAGAGGATGGGATGCTGTGTATTTCTCTTCAGATCTTCTAGGTTTGACCCCCTACTGGAAGACTAAGGATTATAATATAGAATATTCTTTAGAGGTTTTTTGGTGACATCTTCAAGATAAGCAGAGTTGCATCAAGGCTCAAGTGACAATATGCCTCAGAGCTTCTGAAACAAATCCATCATTAAGGATTTCAGAGACTGAAGACCATCAGCAAGTACAGACAGAACTGTCTTCCTGATGGGCAATCACAGGGGTGGCCTTCTTCCTTCTGCTAGCAGCTCTGAGGATTAGACAGGGCTAGAACAAGAGCAGGAAAAGAACCCAGATGTGACACAGTGCTCACAGGTGACAAACTGCTGTGGGGATACACATGAGGCATCTTCTGGGAAAATGTTGGTAAATACTTTTAGGAGAAATGAGATTCTGCTAATACATGGCAGGAGTATGATCTGATGCTACAATGTCTTTGGAACATATGCTGTAGTTGTTTAGTTGCTAAGCCAAGTCCAACTCTTTTGAAACCTCATGGACTGTATCCCACCAGGCTCCTCTGTCCACAGGATTCTCCAGGCATGAATACTGGAGTGGGTCACCATTTCCTTCTCCAGGGGACCATCCCAACCCAGGGATCAAACCCTCATCTTCCACATTGTCAGGTGGGTTTCTTTACTACTGAGCCACCAGAGAAGCCCTGGTATATACAGGCCTGCTTCCAGGCCTACTGTAATCCTGATTCTAGCTTTTGAACCATCAAATTCTAAGTCTACATGAACCTCAGTATATGTTATAGACAACTCCTAAGAAACCCTTTGGCATTGCCCTTCTTTGGGATTGGAATGAAACTGACCATTTCCAGTCCTGTGGCCACTGCTGAGTTTTCCATATTTGCTGGCATATTGAGTGCAGCACTTTCACAGCATCATCTTTCGGGTTTTGAAATAACTCAACTGGAATTCCATCACCTCCACTAGCTGTGTTCGTAGTGATGCTTTCTAAGGCCCACTTGACTTCACATTCCAGGATGTCTGGCTCCAGGTGAGTGATCACCCACTGTGATTATCTGGGTTGTGAAGATCTTTTTTGTACAGTTCTTCTGCGTATTCTTGAAACCTCTTCTTAATATCTTCTGCTTCTTTTAGGTCCAGACCATTTCTGTCCTTTATCAAGCCCATCTTTGCAAGAAGTGTTCCCTGGTATCTCTAATTTTCTTGACGAGATCTCTAGTCTTTCCCATTCTGTTGTTTTCCTCTATTTCTTTGCATTGATCGCTGAGGAAGTCTTTCTTATCTCTTCTTGATATTCTTTGGAACTCTGCATTCAGATGCTTATATCTTTCCTTTTCTCTGCTTTTTGCTTCTCTTCTTTTCACAGCTATTTGCAAGGCCTCCCCAGACAGCCGTTTTGCTTTTCTGCATTTCTTTTCCATGGGGATGGTCTTCATCCCTGTCTCCTGTACAATGTCATGAACCTCTGTCCATAGTTCATCAGGCACTCTATCTATCAGATCTAGTCCCTCAAATCTATTTCTCACTTCCACTGTATAATCATAAGGGATTTTATTTAGGTCATACCTGAATGGTCTTGGCAAAACTCTATTAGTCTTTGCCCTGCTTCATTTTGTATTCCAAAGCCAAATTTGCCTGTTACTCCAGGTGTTTCCTGACTTCCTACTTTTGCATTCCAGTCCCCTATAATTAAAAGGACATCTTTTTGGGGTGTTAGTTCTAAAAGGTTTTGTAGGTCTCCATAGAACCATTCAACTTCAGCTTCTTCAGCATTACTGGGTGGGGCATAGGCTTGCATTACTGTGATATTGAATGGTTTGCTTTGGAAACGAACGGACATTATTCTGTCGTTTTTGAGATTGCATCCAAGTACTGCATTTCGGACTCTTTTGTTGACCATGATGGCTACTCCATTTCTTCTGAGGGATTCCTGCCTGCAATAGTAGATATAATGGCCATCGGAGTTAAATTCACCCATTCCAGTACATTTTAGTTCGCTGATTCCTAGAATGTCGACATGATTCACCCTTGCCATCTCTTGTTTGACCACTTCTAATTTGCCTTGATTCATGGACCTGACATTCCAGGTTCCTATGCAATATTTCTCTTTACAGCATCGAACCTTGCTTCTATCACCAGTCACATCCACAGCTGGGTATTATTTTTGCTTTGGCTCCATCCCTTCATTCTTTCTGGAGTTATTTCTCTACTGATCTCCAGTAGCATATTGGACACCTACTGACCTGGGGAGTTTCTCTTTCAGTGTCCTATCATTTTGCCTTCTCATACTGTTCATGGGGTTTTCAAGGCAAAAATACTGAAGTAGTTTGCCATTCCCTTCTCCAGTGGACGACATTCTGTCAGACCTCTCCACCATGACCCGCTCATCTTGGGTGACCTCACAGGAATGGCTTAGTTTCACTGAGTTAGACAAGGCTGTGGTCCTAGTGTGATTAGATTGACTAGTTTTCTGTGAGTTTGGTTTCAGTGTGTCTGCCCTTGGCCTTGGCATTTGGCCTCGGAATATGGAATGAAGCAGGGCAAAGACTAATAGAGTTTTGCCAAGAAAATGCACTGGTCATAGCAAACACCGTCTTCCAACAACACAAGAGAAGACTCTTCACATGGACGTCACCAGATGGTCAACACTGAAATCAGACTGATTATATTCTTTGCAGCCAAAGATGGAGAAGCTCTCTACAGTCAGCAAAAACAAGACCGGGAGCTGACTGTGGCTCAGATCATGAGCTCCTTATTGCCAAATTCAGACTTAAATTGAAGAAAGTAGGGAAAACCACTAGACCATTCAGGTATGACCTAAATCAAATCCCTTTATACAGTGGAAGTGAGAAATAGATTTAAGGGACTAGATCTGATAGATAGAGTGCCTGATGAACTATGGATGGACGTTTATGACATCATACAGGAGACAGGGATCAAGACCATCCCCATGGAAAAGAAATGCAGAAAAGCAAAATGGCTGTCTGGGGAGGCCTTACAAATATCTGTGAAAAGAAGAGAGGTGAAAAGCAAAGGAGAAAAGGAAAGATATAAGCATCTGAATGCAGAGTTCCAAAGAATAGCAAGGATAGGTAAGAAAGCCTTCTTCAGTGATCAGTGCAAAGAAATAGAGGAAAAGAACAGAATGGGAAGGACTAGAGATCTCGTCAAGAAAATTAGAGACACCAAGGGAACATTTCATGCAAAGATGTGCTCAATAAAGGACAGAAATGGTCTGGACCTAAAAGAAGCAGAAGATATTAAGAAGAGATTTCAAGAATACACAGAAGAACTGTACAAAAAAGATCTTCACAACCCAGATAATCACAGTGGTGTGATCACTCACCTAGAGCCAGACATCCTGGAATGTGAAGTCAAGTGGGCCTTAGAAAGCATCACTACGAACAAAGCTAGTGGAGGTGATGGAATTCCAGTTGAGCTATTTCAAATCCTAAAGGATGATGCTGCGAAAGTGCTGCCCTCAATATGCCAGCAAATTTGGAAAATTCAGCAATGGCCACAGGACTGGAAAAGGTCAGTTTTCATTCCAATCCCAAAGAAAGGCAATGCCAAAGAATGCTCAAACTACTGCACAATTGCACTCATCTCACACGCTAGTAAAGTAATGCTCAAAATTCTCCAAGCCAGGCTTCAGCAATACGTGAAGTGTGAACTTCCTGATGTTCAAGCTGGTTTTAGAAAAGGCAGAGGAACCAGAGATCACATTGCCAACATCTGCTGGATCATGGAAACAGCAGGAGAGTTCCAGAAAAACATCTATTTCTGCTTTACTGACTATGCCAAAGCCTTTGACTGTGTGGATCACAATAAACTGTGGAAAATTCTGAAAGAGATGGGAATACCAGACCACCTGACCTGCCTCTTGAGAAACCTGTATGCAGGTCAGGAAGCAACAGTCAGAACTGGACATGAAACAATAGACTGGTTCCAAATAGGAAAAGGAGTCCGTCAAGGCTCTATATTGTCACCCTGCTTATTTAACTTCTATGCAGAGTACATCATGAGAAACGCTGGGCTGGAAGAAACACAAGCTGGAATCAAGATTGCCGGGAGAAATATCAATAACCTCAGATATGCAGATGACACCACCCTAATGGCAGAAAGTGAAGAAGAACTAAAAAGCCTCTTGATGAAAGTGAAAGTGGAGAGTGAAAAAGTTGGCTTAAAGCTCAACATTCAGAAAATGAAGATCATGGCATCTGGTCCCATCACTTCATCGGAAATAGATGGGGAAACAGGGAAAACAGTGTCAGACTTTATTTTTTTGGGCTCCAAAATCACTGCAGATGGTGACTGCAGCCATGAAATTAAAAGATGCTTACTCCTTGGGAGAAAAGTTATGAGCAACCTAGATAGCATATTCAAAAGCAGAGACATTACTTTGCCAACAAAGGTCCATCTAGTGAAGGCTATGGTTTTTCCAGTGGTCATGTATGGATGTGAGAGTTGGACTGTGAAGAAGGCTGAGCGCCAAAGAATTGATGCTTTTGAACTGTGGTGTTGGAGAAGACTCTTGAGAGTCCCTTGGACTGCAAGGAGATCCAACCAGTCCATTCTGGTGGAGATCAGTCCTGGGTGTTCTTGGAGGAAATGATGCTAAAGCTGAAACTCCAGGACTTTGGCCACCTCATGGGAAGAATTGACTCACTGGAAAAGATTCTGATGCTGGGAGGGATTGGGGGCAGGAGGAGAAGGGGATGACAGAGGATGAGATGGCTGGATGGCATTACTGACTCAATGGACATGAGTCTGAGTGAACTCTGGGAGTTGGTGATGGACAAGGAGGCCTGGCATGCTGCGATTCATGGGGTTGCAAAGAGTCTGACACAACTGAGCGACTGAACTGAACTGAACTGAAGAAACTCTTGGTTTCCATTGCCAACAATATAGAGATCATTTTTCAGAGTTCTATACTAAATCTGCTGTAAGTGACAATATTAACCAGCTGTTGATTCTCTTACCATACGAAAAATAGTGGACACACTGAAAATTTTATCAGTGTCAATATAATTTTTAGAGTAAAATGAATAATGACAAAAGATGGTAATTTGGGGCTCTTCAAATAAGGAAACAGTCAATCTGTTTCAGCAAGAGACATACAATACATGTCTAATATAAAGTGAGGTATATTCTCAAAGCATTCCTTATTAAAATGGAGGTGACTGTATACCCAAGTCTAAACAATGACTTATATGATAGTGTAACTCTCTTTTGTTTTATTTTACTCATTTAGAGAAGACATATATTTAGCCAGGGAGGATAAGGCCATGCTATGACGATAAAGTAGCTCCTAAGTCCATGTGACTTGACACAACTCATTTATTTCTCTCACATCACCTGTTCCTTACAGGTTCACAGACCTCAGTTCCATGTGGTCACCCAGGAATCCAGAATGCTTGCGTCTCCACTATATGTAATAGCGCCATTTGGAATATGTCTTGTCTACAATAGATAGTACTACAAACTCATGCACAGATTTTTCCCTGCCTTAGGTAGGAAGAGACCCAAATGCTACCCCCATATTGTATTGGCCAAAACTCTCCACTCAAATTCATCTAATTGCAAGGGGGCTGGCAAGTATAAGAAAAAGAATGCAATATTGGTGAGCTTTATAGTCTCTGCTCCATTAACTTGACATGACCTATGTCAGTCTTTGTTTGGAAAGTATAATAGTGGTCAGCTGACAGCCTGTGTTTTAAAAGGGAAAATAATACATTTAACACAAATTCAAATTTTAAAAATTTTTGTAAACAAACTTTTTTTTTTTACTTTACAATTCTGTATTGGTTTTGCCATACATTGACATGAATCCACTGTAAACAAACTTTTAAAGATAATTTGAAAGCAACCCAATGAGTAGTTGCATTGTACTAATCTCATCTACACACTGAAAATAAATTTTAAAAAATTTTTTAACTTTTTATTTTATGCTGGCATATAGTTGATTAACAATGTTGTGTTAGTTTCAGGTGTACAAAGTGACTCAGCTATACATCTATCTATTCTTTTTCAAATTATTGTCCCATTTAGGTTGTTATATAATATTGAGCAGGGTTCCCTGTACTATACAGCAGCTCCTTGTCAGTTATCAATTTTAAATATAAGGAAGGCAATTAAGCAAATGGAAAGTTTCACCGTTTCTATTTAAATGGAGTTATAATCATTCTGGGTCATAGCTGCATGAGGGGAAATGTTGGTGGTTGGGCTTGAACTCTGTTTCTAAGGGCTAGGAAAATACATGGAAAATAACACAAGCAAGGTCTTTTCAAACAGAAAGTAAAGTATAAAATGGCTAAGAAAACAATCTTTTGATCTGAAAATATGATACTCAAAGAGTTAGGATCCAGAGACGTCTCTAACTGTAGCATTTCTTTTTCTGTTTCTACAACATGGTTGGAAAGCAAAACACTCAACAGCAACTGTTTAAGAGGAGGTTCCAAGGGAACATTACATTAGTATTTCTCAAGTGTGGTCCATGGAATACTTGAATAGATGGATACTAGAATGGTGAGTGGGAAGGAGTTCTTTAGATAAGCAAATCTGAGACATGTTTTATACCATGGGTTTCTCTTAGAGGCCTAAAATATGTGTATGGCAGAGACTACTATGTGTTCACTAAAATCCACTTATTTATTCTCCAAATCACATTTCCCAGTGTTCATTTGCAGTTCAGTTCAGTTCAGCCACTCAGTCATATCCAACTATTTTTTAATGTTATACAAGACAGTACTTATGACTCGAGATAGCGTCCGCTGACAGCATCATCCATGGATTCAGAAAGATATCTTCACTAAGGCAGAAGTGAAACTTTAAACACCATGAGCCCAAAGGCAGCACACAGTCAGACAGTGTGCAGGAGTGCGCAGCAATCATCTCCCTGTGAGCACACCCCTCCTCCGCCTCCTCCATACCACAGCTTGGCACCAGGTCTGGGGCAGCCAAGTCCTGGGATAAGAGTGCATCTGTGGAGGCCATCCATGCTCATGGGGCTTTGTACAAAAAGGAGCATTCACAGCAATAGTGTTTTCCAAAGAAACCTCTGTACCACCACCATCTCCTCTACTTTCTCCCATCCTTGAAGTGGGTCAGGGACTCCAGAGCCACAGAGTCGCTTCAAGACATTTCCTCTGAAAGGCTGCTCGAGGATGATGTGGCAGCACACCCTGGAATTTCACCCCAGGGTTCAGTGGGATCATCCTTTTTGGGGCAGTTACATAAAAGACTGGGCAAGGCCAGCTTGGTCTCCATTCAGAGGGCCAGGGCTTGGTCCCCTGAGAGTCAGGGGTCCTATACAAAGGATGCTGAAGCAGAATGAGCCAAAGATACCAAAGGGCCTTGTGCTGAAAGGGCCCAAGTCAAAAAGTCAGAAAAATAAGACAGCACACAGTAAGCAAGGTGCAAGGCAGGAGTGGAATGATGAACATGGGAAACAGAATCAAGATTCAGAATCTGGACTAACGTTGGAACAGGACCAACTTAGGGGTCAATGAGATTTGGAACAATTTCATTGAGGTATTCCAGTACCTAAGTGAGACGGAAAACCTATGCTGGAGACCTTGCACTTTTTTTCTCTATTTAATTTCCTAAAGCAGGTTAGCTCTCTGCTTAAGGTAGACTCAACCAAATTCTCTAGAAATTGCAAGAAGCCCCCAGAGATTTCCATAAGCTAAACAACAGAGAGAGTCCCAGCACTGCCTCTTTCCCCTCATAGGAGAGCAGCAATCCCAACCCAGGAGCTGCCAGCTTTATAAAGTCTTATGACAGCCAACCTACTTGGAAAGAATGGGTTTCTATCCTCACAACCCGTTCATTCCCACTGCTACTCTAACACTGGCCATTCCTGCTCTTGAGCACATACCACAAGGCAGCACTTGAACGGTCAGTCTCACCAGCAACCAGAACCAGTGACAGCCCGGTTCAGCATGTTTTAGTAGCAAACTCTTAATATTGCTGAGAAAATGGAAACCATCTGCTGTTCTCACACCCAGCCAGAAACTGCCACTCTACATGTCCAAATGGTCTGACTGAACTTCTGGACCACCAGACATGAGCTCCCTAACAGAATAAAGTCAGACAAGATGTCTTTTTGGTATCAAGGGCCACTGTGATTTTCTGGCTTTGCACGCAAGTTGGATGACTTGCAACAGACTTTGCAAACAACAACTCCACAGCTCATAGCTAATGATACAGCCTTAGCATTCATTTTTATCTTATGGAACATGGCCTCACCTTCTTCATCTCTCCTGATTTCTTCTTCATCTACCTATCTGTGTATCATCTATCTATCTGCCTAACTACCTATCAATTTACCCATCTGTCCATCCATTCACCCATCTCCCCATGCACTTATCTACATATCTCCTATCTATTTATATTCCTATTAACCCAACTTCCTTTCTGTATTGGTTTCCTAGGGATGCTGTAACACATACCACAGACTAAGAATAAATATATTTTTTCACAGTCCTAGAGGCTAGATGTACCCACTCCAGTGTTCTTGCCTGGAGAATCCCAGGGACGGGGGAGCCTGGTGGGCTGCCATCTATGGGGTCACACAGAGTTGGACATGACTGAAGCGACTTAGCAGCAGCAGCAGCAGAGGCTAGATGTATGAAATCAAGGTTTCAGCAGGGCTGGAGCCCTGGGAGGGCTATGAAAGAGAATCTGACCTGCCTCTCTCCTAGCTTCTGGTGGCTTGCTGACAGTCACTGGCATCTTTACCTAAGGATGCAGCACTTTGATCTCTCATTTCACCTTCACGTGACATTCTCCCTGTATGTGTCTGTCTCTGTGTCTCAATTTTTCCCTTTCATAAGGACATTGGTTTAGGGTCCAGTCTAATGACTTCATCTTAACTTGATCATCTGTAAAGTCCCTATTTCCAAATAAGGTCACATTCACAGGCACTAGGGATTAAGACTTTAACATTTTGGGGGAGACACAGTTCAATCCATAACACTCTGTCCAATGCAAGGTTCTCCAACTTTTCTCATCAAGCCCCACGTTAGCAGGTTAAAGGGAAACCACAACCCCTTGGCTTCAGTTATTCCCACATATAAGTGACAAATGAAGCCAGTAATAAGAGTGAATATAGGGTTTAGGAAAATTACACACAAATTTACATTAGCAATAGGACTATGGGTGATATGTATCTGAATTATATTCATATTTAAATACCTAGTTGTTAGAAAATTATTGCATCAACAGAAACTTAAGGTTAACCAATAAATCCACAGAAAATTTTAACTGATATACAAAGATAAGCTAAAAATTATTTATAATTAAAAAACTAGAATAAGAGTTATACAAAGCAGTGAATCACTCAAGACCACACTGGTGATTGATAGGTGCCTTGATAAAAGAGTCCTTCCTGAAAAAATTTAAAAATCCAATTGTTTGCATTTGCACTCTGCAACAGGACTTTGCAACTGTGCTAAACATTATGGGACTCAAGCTTCTTAAAGATAATTGAAAAATCATGCTGAGTCAACTGTAGAAATGCCAGAGTTTTTGCAGACGTCCAGGTGACCATCCATACTGGAGTCATATGAATAACACCCTCTGGAAATACACATGGACCACAACTATGATGTCATATAAACTAGCCCTGAGAAACACACCAGTTTAAATTATAAAAATAAAGTATTTTCCTTCTAATGCCAAAGAAAGGCAATGCCAAAGAATGTTCAAACTACCACAAAATTGCACTCATTTCACATGTTAGCAAAGTAATGTTCAAAATTCTCCAATCCGGTCTTCAACAGTACGTAAACCAAGAACTTTCAGATGTTTAAGCTGGATTTAGAAAAGGCAGAGGAACCAGAGATCAAATTGCCAACATCCACTGGATCATAGAAAAGCAAGAGAATTCCAAAAATACATCATTTTTGCTTCATTGACTACACTAAAGTCTTTGACTGTGTGGATCACAACAAACTGTGGAAAATTATTCCAAAGCTGGGAATACTGGACCACCTTACTGCCTGCTGAGAAACCTGTATGCAGGTCAAGAAGCAACAGTTAGAACTGGACATGGAAGGACAGACTTCCATTGACAGACTTCCAAGGACAGACTTTCACACAAAATTGGGAAAGGAGTACATCAAGGCTGTATATTGTTACCCTGCTTATTTAACTTATATGCAGAGTACATCATGCAAAATGCCAGGCTGGATGAAGCACAAGCTGGAATCAAGATTCAGTTCAGTTCAGTTCAGTTCAGTCGCTCAGTCGTGTCCGAGTCTTTGAGACCCCATGAATTGCAGCACGCCAGGCCTCCCTGTCCATCACCATCTCCCGGAGTTCACTCAGACTCACATCCCTCGAGTCCATGATGCCACCCAGCCATCTTATCCTCGGTCGTCCCCTTCTCCTCCTGCCCCCAAACCCTCCCAGCATCAGAGTCTTTTCCAATGAGTTGACTGTTCGCATGAGGTGGCCAAAGTACTGGAGCTTCAGCTTTAGCATCATTCCGTCCAAGGAAATCCCAGGGTTGATCTCCTTCGGAATGGACTGGTTGGATCTCCTTGCAGTCCAAGGGACTCTCAAGATTCTTCTCCAACACCACAGTTCAAAAGCATCAATTCTTCGGTGCTCAGCCTTCTTCACAGTCCAACTCTCACATCCATACATGACCACTGGAAAAACCATAGCCTTCACTAGATGGACCTTAGTCGGCAAAGTAATGTCTCTGCTTTTGAATATACTATCTAGGTTGGTCATAACTTTTCTTCCAAAGAGTAAGCGTCTTTTAATTTCATGGCTGCAATCACCATCTGCAGTGATTTGGGAGCCCAAAAAAATAAAGTCTGACACTGTTTCCACTGTTTCCCCATCTATTTCCCATGAAGTGATGGGACCAGATGGCAACTTTTTCACTCCCCTCTTTCACTTTCAACAAGAGGTTTTTTAGTTCCTCTTCACTTTCTGCCATAAGAGTGGTGTTATCTGCATTTCTGAGGTTACTGACATTTCTCCCAGCAATCTTGATTCCAGCTTGTGTTTCTTCCAGTCCAGCATTTCTCATGATGTACTCTGCATAGAAGTTAAATAAGCAGGGTGACAATATACAGCCTTGACATACTCCTTTTCCTATTTGGAACCAGTCTGTTGTTCCATGTCCAGTTCTAACTGTTGCTTCCTGACCTGCATAGAGATTTCTCAAGAGGCAGGTTAGGTGGTCTGGTATTCCCATCTCTTTCAGAATTTTCCACAGTTTATTGTGATCCACACAATCAAAGGCTTTGGCATAGTTAAGAAAGCAGAAATAGATGTTTTCCTGGAACTCTCTTGCTTTTTTGATGATCCAGCGGATGTTGGCAATGTGATCTCTGGTTCCTCTGCCTTTTCTAAAACCAGCTTGAATATCTGGAAGTTCACGGTTCACGTATTGTGGAAGCCTGGCTTGGAGAATTTTGAACATTACTTTACTAGTGGGAGAAATATCAATAACCTCAGATATGCAGATGACACCATCCTTATGGCAGAAAGTGAAGAAGAACTAAAGAGCCTCTTGATGAAAGTAAAAGAGGAAAGTGAAAAAGTTGGCTTAAAGCTCAACATTCAGAAAATGAATGTCATGGCACCTGGTCCCATCACTTCATGGCAAAGAGATGGGGAAACAATGGAAAGAGTGACAGACTTTATTTTGGGGGGCTCCGAAATCACTGCAGATGTTGACTGCAGCCATGAAATTAAAAGACGCTTGCTCCTTTGAAGAAAAGTTGTGACCAACCTAGATAGCATATTAAAAAGCAGAGACATTACTTTGCCAACAAAATTCCATATAGTCAAAGCTATGGTTTTTCCAGAAGTCACATATAGATATAAGAGTTGGACCATAAAGAAGGCTGAGCACCAAAGAATTGATGCTTTTGAACTGTGATGTTGGAGAAGACTCTTGAGAGTCCCTTGAACTGCGAGGAGATCAAGCCAGTCAATCCTAAAGGAAATCAATCCTGAATATACACTGGAAGACTGATGCTGAAGCTGAAGCTCCAATACTTTGGCCACCTGATGCAAAGAGGTGGCTCTTTAGAAAAGACCTGGATGCTAGGAAAGACTGAAGACTGGAGAAGGAAGAGATGACAGAACATGAGATGGTTGGATGGAATTACCTACTCAGTGGACATGAGTTTGAGCAAGCTCTGGGAGATAGTGAAGAACAGGGAAGCCTGGCATGCTGTAGTCCATGGGGTTAGAAAGAGCTGGACACTACTGAATATCTGAACAACAAGAAGTCTATAATGATTCTCAGTTTCTAGTAACTAGCTCCTAATTGCTTTTAAAAATGATGGGTTATGTAATTAATATAATTTACCTAGAAGAAATAAAATGCTTGTTTAAATTAGTTCACAAGCACTGTATTGTGAATGACTGGTTGAGCTCTATTAATAAACAGTCCATGAGATCAAACCCTCCTCTTTACAAAGAGTGGCCACCACTTTCAATCACATGACTACAGCAAGATAAGCTATTTCAAAGAATATAACACTTATCATAACTCCTGGCCACCTCTGATAGGTCCACGTCTGTGTATCGAAACCAAGTTGAACCAGTGAGTCATTTTTCAGAAGACAAACAAGAAGTAAAATAGAAGAAAATATAAAAATTACAACATTTGTTGCATGCTTACTCTATTTCAATGGCTATTCTAAGAATTGTCTATATAATAACTCATTTAATCCCATTCTGTAGGAGCTGTTAATACTCCCATTTTACACATAAGAGTGCTAAGGATCACGGAGGTTAAGTTACTTGCCCAAACTTAAACAGCTAGTAAATAGCAAAGTCATAACTCAAACCAGACCGTTTAGTTCAATAAGCCATTCCTTTGTCCAGCGTTGTATCCTACTTCTTTGATCTTGAGAGATACAGAAGAGGAGAAAGTTCTACTATGGCTGATGCGCTCCATGTAACAAGGAACATGAGAGAGAGAGAACATAATAGTGCAGGGGACAGACAAAGTAGATCACATTAAAGTTCCTGTTTCCAGTTATTCTGCAGACAAAAAACAAGTTTCTGTTCTAGGACCCCAAGAGATTCTCTAGTGTTTGTATGATAGGCAAACAAGTCTAACTAACAAAACAATTAAATTTTTTTTTTCTCTAGCTTCTATTCCTTTGCCTCTTTGGAAAAGAGATAAAATTTTCATGGGTTTCTGTTTATAAAAGCATATGATTTAGGATACTTCTACCAAGATGGTGTCCATGGAGCAGAAACAATAGCATCAACTGAGAGTTTGTGAGAAATGCAAAATCTCAGGCCCTCTCCCAGATCTACTGAAACAGAGCTAGCATTTTAACATGGTTGCCAGGTGATATATATGAATATTAAATTTAAGAAACCCTGATCTGAATAACCTTAAAAACCCTTCCATCTAAAGCATCCAGAGGAGCATGATAACAACATTCCATTTACACACATGAAGTAAAAGTAAAAGAAGAGCTCTGAAATGAAGAGGGAACCTAAACAACTGAAATTCAGTAGATGCTGAAATGGTAAATGGAGCTAAAGTTTTGTTGATACCAGGAAATAGAGAATGAGGGGTGGTTCTAGAAAGATTAGTATATTAAGAGCCATACAGTGATGAACTTTAGCTTGGGAAAGTCAAGGTGCTGAAACAGACTCCACACAAAGAGGACATCCTCAAAGGGATCCGCTTTTGAGAAAGACTGGATCAGGAAGAGAACATTTTAAACATCTAAAGGACAAACCTATTTGTTGAAGTAACAGAACTTTAGGAAATGAATACATAATGCATAGGTAGAGCAGCAGATTCAAAATCTGAAGAGGAAGATGGATGTGAAGAAAGGATTAAGGATGAAACCAATATAAATAGAGATACAAACCATGAAAGTGAGCTTCAGGAGAGCAGAAGAGAATGAGAAGGTCCAGAATATATCTTTAAAGAGGCCAGCAGGAGGGAAAGGAGGAAACAAGAAAGAGGCAATATTGAAAAAGATAATAGCTGTGACTTTTTCACAGCTGATAAAAGAATCCTTAGTTACAGGAACCCTAATGAGTCTCAAGTAGAATTAATACAGCAAAATCTATATACATCAGCCCTCAGCCTGAAACTACAAGAAAACAACAAAATGTGAAAAGGCCAGAGTAAAATGATCAATTATTTATCAAGGGACACTAATTATTAGACTGACAACAGACTTCTCAATGACAACAACAGAAGAAAACAATTCGGCATCTTCCAAGTACTGAGAAAAATGAGCCATCATTCCAAACTTTAAATGCAGCCAAACCATAATTTCAAAAGAGCAAAATTCATTTTCAGGGCTTCCCAGGTGGTGCTGATGGTAAAGAACCCACCTGCCAATGCAGGCAGACATGAGAGATGGGGGTTTGACCCCTAGGATCATCCCCTGGCATCATCTCTGGGTTGGGAAGATTATCCCCTGGAGGAGGGCATGGCAACCCACTCCAGTATTCTTGCCTGGAGATCTAGCCCTTAATCCTGTAACCTAAAAGTTTAAAAAGTGTCTATGATTCTCTCCATCCGTGAACAGTATCACCACCGATTAGAAGGCAAGAACATACCAGAAAATGCCTTCTGATGACAAAATGATGACTCCTACACTGAGCAGTGTCTCTGGTGGAAATCACCCCTTTGTGGAAAATGAACAGAATCTTAGGTACTGAGTCAGGAAATTTGCATCCAAGCCCTACTGAAAAGTGGCCATGGGACTTTGGACAATTTACCCTGGTTTCTTGTGTATAAAAAGCAGCAAGTGAGCTCTTCACCTTTACAACTCCAGTTTCTATTTTTCTGATTTCTCCCTGCACCTTCCTGACTGATGTGAATTGGCATTTACCCAAGGACCACACACGATTATTTCACAAAATATAATCAATATTGTTGTTCAGTCACTCAGTAATGTCCAGCTCTTTGCAAACCCATGGACTACAGTGTGCCAGGCCTCCCTGTTCTTCACCAGCTCCCTGAGTTTGCGCAAACTCATTCCCATTTAGTTAGCAATGTCATCTAACCATCAAGATGGTTTCACACTTTCACTGCAAAAATCTCAAACTGAAAATCTCAGTCGAACAAATACAAAGTGGCAGACTGCTGCAGCTGCTAAGTTGCTTCAGTCATGTCTGACTCTGTGTGACCCCATAGACAGCAGCCCACCAGGCTCCTCTGTCCCTGGGATTCTCCAGGCAAGAATACTGGAGTGGGTTGCCATTTCCTTCTTCAATGCATGCATGCATGCTAAGTTGCTTCGGTCATGTCAGACTCTGTGCAACCCTATGGACAGCAGCCCAGCAGGCTCTTCTGTCCACGGGATTCTCTAGGCAAGAATACTGGAGTGGTTTGACATTTCCTTCTCCAACAGAGTGGCAGACTAGAAACTCTTTATATCAACTTCTCCCCTGGAGTTGGCAACCCACTCCAGTTTTCTGGCCTGGAGAATTCTACGGACAGAGGAGCCTGGCAGTACAGTACAAGGGGTAACAGAAAGTCGGACATGACTAAGCGTCTTTCACTTCACTTCACTTCATATCAACTTCTCAAAAGAAAAACTCCTAAAAGTTCAAATTTCAAGACAATTCTACCCTTACCTTGCACCTCATGCCTACACTAAAAAGTCATAACTCTTCTGAGTTTTGCCACATTAGGCTGATGAGACTCACCAAGACTCCTATGAATTTCCATCTTCCTGGCACCACCCCAGACTTGTTCTTCCTTCTAAACACATTAGCACTTTCTTTGTGATTTAAGTTACCATGCTCCTACTTCCCACAGAGAATGAAAAAGATGATTTATCATTTTGCCTTTAATGGGTACAAGAAATATTGAATTCTTCTGGCCCAAAAGTACATTTCCCACAGGGGATCATCTTAAATCTTAATTACAAGTTTATGTATTATTCAGGCAATGCTAGAAACTTAGCTTTGGGTTAGTATTACACCATTAGTCTTCATTCGCTCCTTCTTGGATTTTCCCCTCACTTCCAAATGATGGTCATTCCGGTCTTGTTGCTTTTTTAATTACACTTCAGTTACAATCACCTTTTCCCCAGAGCGCCTGACTTTCTCTGGCCGAATGCCCACGACTTCTTCAACAAAAGGGCTTGACTCCACTGGGCTTCTTGCTGACAAGCGTTAGGCATACATACAAACAGGCTGTTTATCGCAACAGAAGTGATCTCTCATAGGGAAGGGTCAACGACTTAATACAAAGAGAGTTCTCTTCTCACAGCATATATTTGAGTACATACACATGCACACACTCTCACACTCAAAGATTTTTAAAAAGGCAGACAACTCTTCACCAGCTGCTCAGATATGCTATTTATTGGCTTTATTAAAAGCCTAAGATTTGCATCACTAGCTAATGCTTGTCAAGAGCTTTCTGTGCAAGGTTATCTCACTACACACCTGAGCCCTTTAGCACTGCTCTCTGTACCACTTCACGGCTTTCCCCTTATGTCTCCAGGGTGCTCTCTGCACTTGATTCTCCATGTGCTGTGAAGTCTTTGTAAGTGAGCCTTTTACATCTTTCTCTACAGGGTGTAATGAACAAACTTCCCATCCCCTTGGTCTCTCTCAGAAAGTACCCTAAAATCAAAGAATTCAATTTGAAAATGATGCCACTCCTAGCAAGATACAAAAAGGTCAACCCAAGAGCTGTTAGGACTTCTGTTTTGTTGTGTGATGCTATGCTTTCCTTAGGACAGAAAAGACCCAAATACTCCAAAGCACGATCATGGAAATCAATCACTCCAAACACACAAAGCCAGGAACGTGCTAACAAAAGAAACATTCTTTCCCTTTTTAGAGTCTTTCTTTTTTTGACGTATGATTTTCATACGGTTAAGTGTACATTATTAACTCTATAGCTAAGTAAACTTTTACTTTATTTACTTTTTACCTGTGTATGCATCACCCAGATCAAGATATAGGCCTTTATGTCACTCCAGAAAATTCCCTGCACCTCTTCCCAGGGCAATACTCACCTCTACACTGACACCCTCTACACTGACTTTAATCATCATTGATTATTTTTGTCTGCCTTTAACTTCACATATATGGAATCACACAGGGTGTACACGTTCTTGCCTGGTTTCACTAGTCTGAAAGAATGCTTTTGAGATTGAGCCATGTTTCTGTGTTTATGCCTCCCCTTTTTCCATGGCTGCATAGCAGCAGTCCACTTCATAAATGCATTATACTACAGCTTGCTCCTACATTCTCCTACCATATGACATTTGTATTCTTTCCAGGTTGGGGCTAACTAAAGCTTCAAAAAACATTTTATATGCCTTTTGGTAAATGCAGATGCTCACTTTTCTTGGAAATATACGTGGAAATAGAATTGCTGTGTCACAAGATCGGAATATGTTTGGTTTTAAAGTGAAAGTGAAAGTGAAGTCGCTCAACCGTGTCCGACTCTGTGCGACCCCATGGACTATAGCCTACCAAGCTCCTCCCTCCACGGGATTCTCCAGGCAAGAGTACTGGAGTGGGTTGTCATTTCCTTCTCCAGGGGATCTTCCCAACCCAGGGATCGAACCTGGGTCTCCTGCATTCCAGGCAGACACTTTAACCCCTGAGCCACCAGGGCCTTTTGGTAAATATAGATGCTCATTTTTCTCGGAAATATACGTGAAAATAGAATAGCTGTGTCACAAGATCGGAGTATGTTTGGCTTTAACAGATGCCAACTAAGTTTTCCAAAGTAACTGAACCAGTTTACACTCCCCTCAGCAACTTCAGCGGCTCCGTTATCCCCTAATGTTCTCAGTATTTTAACTACAGACATTCTATGGTTTCGTTCTGTTCTCTCATGGTGGCATTCACTCGAGTTATATGCTTTACCTTTATTGATTTACTGATGCTTAATATCTATGCATGCTGGCTATGAGTCCTTTGTCAGATTTGTGGGTGTGTGTGTATATGTGTGTAAATATACACACACATAATGAATGTCTTTACTCAGTGTGAGGCTTGCCCACTTTCTTAATGATATCTTCTGATGAACAGAAGTTCTTACTTTTAATGAAGTTTAATATATCTTCTTTTCTCTTCTTTTATAGCTTAATGCATTTTGGGGGTCTTATTGAAGTAATCTTGCCTAATCCGTGGTAATTTTCCTTTGTTACATTCTAAAGGCTTTATTGTTTTACCAGTCATATTCAGATCTATGGCCCACCATAGATCTGAATTTATAGAAATGAATTAACTTTTATGGTGAGATCAATTTAAGATTCATTTTTCCCCAAATAGATACTACTTTCTCCAGCACCATTTATTGAAAAGTAATCATTTGTTCACTGAAGGCAAGGCACTTTTACCAAATCATATCACCATGTATGTACCACCCTTTCATTTCAGGACCCTAGCTGCTCCATCACTCTATTTGTCAACCATCCTTGCACCAAACTGTGATTTCCACAAGCCAAGACTAGCTTGTGTGTCTCTGACGAATGCAAGGCACCTCACATCATGATAAACCCTCACTGACTTCGCTGTTGTTCCACCTCCAAACCCTCCCTTCTCTGCCCAGCTGTGTGATGCTGGGCCTGGGACTCTGTAGACAGCTCTCTTGTCCCAGCGGCTTCCTGTTAGTTTCTGACAATAGAGGTCACTACAGTGAGACCATGAGCTGGAGGAAGAGCAAAGAACTTTCTCCTTCCTACTTGCCATCTTCATTCCCATCAGCATTGCCTAGCCATGCTTCCTAATAGCAGCAGCAGCACCTTTATCTCCTCACTCCCAGAGCTGGCTTCAGTGCACTCCCTCGGAGATGCCAGCACCGGGCAGCAGCTCCCATCTGCAGGTCTGAGTGTCAGCTCTGGGGGACCCCAACATCAACCTTCAGAGTCTCATTAACTTCACACTCTTCCACTTCCTCTGCTCTAGGGTAACAGTCGCTTCCTGAAGTTCCTATCTCTGCATTACCTCGCTCATTCCATATAAGAAAGCCTTCTTAACTGAACAATGCAAAGAACATAGGAAAACAATAGAATGGGAAAGTATAGAGATCTCTTCAAGAAAATTAGAGATACCAAGGGAACATTTCATGCAAAAATGGACACAATAAAGGACAGAAAAGGTGTGGACCTAACAGAAGAAGAAGATATTAAGAAGAAGTGGCAAGAATACACATAAGAACTGTACAAAAAAAGGTCTTAATGACCCATATAATCATGACAGTGTGATTACTCACCTAGAGCCAGACATTCTGGAGTGTGAAGTCAAGTGGGCCCTAGGAAACATCACTACCAACAAAGCTAGTGAGGTGATGGAATTCCAGCTGAGCTGTTTAACATCCTAAAAGTTGATGTGAAAGTGCTACACCAATATGTCAGCAAATTTGGGAAAATCAGCAGTGGCCACAGGACTGGAAAAGGTCAGTTTTCATTCCAATCCAAAAAAAGGGAAATGCTAAAGAATGTTCCAACAGCTGCACAATTGTGCTCATTTCTCATGCTAGCAAGGTAATGGTCAAAATCCCTTAACCTAGACTTCAACCATACATGAACCAAGAACTTCCAGATGAACAGGCTGGATTTAGAAAAGGCATAGGAACCAGAGGTCAAAATGCCAACATTAATGGATCATAGAAAAATCAAGGGAATTCCAGAAAAATACCTACTTCTGCTTTGTCAACTATGCTTAAGCCTTTGTCTGTATAGATCACAACAAACTGAGGAAAATTCTTAAAAAGGTTAGAATACCCAACCACTCTACCTATCTCCTGAGAAACCTGTATGTAGGTCAAGAAGTAACACATTAGAAACAGACATAGAACAATGAACTGGTTCAAAACTGGGAAAGGAGTACATCAAGGCTGTATATTGTCACCGTGCTTATTGAACTTATATGCAGAGTACATCATGCAATATGGTAAGCTGGATGAAGCACAAGCTGGAATCAAGATTGCCAGGAGAAATATCAATAACCTCAGATATGCAGATGACACCACCCTAAAGGAAGAAAGCAAAGAAGAATTAAAGAGCCTCTTGATGAAAGTGAAAGAGAGTGAAAAAGCTGACTTAAAACTCAACATTCAAACAACAAAGATCATGGCATCCAGTCCCATCTCCTCATGAAAAATAATGGGGAAAAAATGGAAATAGTGACAGACTTTATTTTCTTGAGCTAAGAAATCACTGTGGACACTGACTGAAGCCATGAAATTAAAAGAAAAGCTTGGAAGAAAAGCTATGACAAACCTAGACAACATATTAAAAAGCAAAGACATCTCTTTGGCAACAAAGGTCCATCTAATCAAAGCTGTAGTTTTTCTAGTAGTCATGTATGCATGTGATAATTGGACCATAAAAAAGGCTGAGTGCTGAAGAATTGATGCTTTTGAACTGTGGTGTTGGAGAAGACTCTTGAGAGTCCCTTGAGCTGCAAGGAGATCCAATGAGTCCATCCTAAAGGAAATCAGTCCTGGGTATTCATTGGAAGGACTGATGTTGAAGCTGAAACTCCAATATTTTGGCCATCTGATGCAAAGAGCTGATTCATTTGAAAAGACCCTGATGCTGGGAAAGATTGAAGGCAGGAGGAGAAGGAGACGACAGAGCATGAGATGGTTAGATGGTATCAGTGACTCAGTGGACATGAGTTTGAGTTTACTCCAGGAGCTGTGGTGCTAGAGAAGACTCTTGAGAATCCCTTGGACAGCAAGGAGATCAAACCAGTCAATTCTAAAGAAATCAACCCTAAATATTTATTGGAAGGACTAATGCTGAAGCTCCAATACTTTGGCCACCTGATCTGAAGAGCCAGCTCACTGGAAAAGACCCTGATGCTGGGAAAGATTGAGGGCAGGAGGAAAGGGTGGTGACAGAGAATGAGATGGCTGGATGGCATCATTGACTCAATCGACATGAGTTTGAACAACTCCAGGAGATGGTGAAGGACAGGGAAGCCTAGCATGCTGCAGTCCATGGGGTTGCAAAGAGTCATATACAACTGAGCAACTGAAAAACAACAACAACATCCCATATTACCCTTCAATTCTCCAGTACCAGTTCTTGGTATTGTTTGATTCTGTTAAAATATATGGTGTCATGCTATTTGCCTAACTGGACTTTGACTAATACACTTGTTAACAGAGAGGATAAAGTAGAACTGAGTAGATAAAGAGAACATACTCTTTCTCCTGGAACTTGAGCCCCTGGTCACAAGCCCCAGAGATGAACACCTATGCTCACCCTGTGCTCTGTCAGTTCAGTTCAGTCACTCAGTCGTGTCTGACTCTTCGTGACCTCAAGAATCACAGTGCACCAGGCCTCCCTGTCCAAAACCAACTCCCAGAGTTTACTCAAACTCATGTCCATTGAGTCAGTGATGCCATCCAGCCATCTCGTCCTGTTGTCCCCTTCTTCTCCTGACCCCAATCCCTCCCAGCATCAAGGTCTTTTCCAATGAGTCAACACTTGGCATGAGGTGGCCAAAGTACAGGAGTTTTAGCTTTAGCATCATTCCTTCCAAAGAAATCCCAGGGTTGATTTCCTTTATATTGGATTGATTGCATCTCCTTGCAGTCCAAGGGACTGTCAAGAGTCTTCTCCAACACCACAGTTCAAAAGCATCAATTCTTCAGCACTCAGCTTTCTTCACAGTCCAACCCTCACATCCATACATGACCACTGGAAAAACAATAGCCTTGACTAGATGGACCTTTGTTGGCAAAATAATGTCTCTGCTTTTGAATATGCTATCTAGGTTGGTCATAACTTTCCTTCCAAGGAGTAAATGTCTTTTAATTTCATGGCTGAAGTCACCATCTCAGTGATTTTGGAGCCCAGAAAAATAGTCTAACACTGTTTCCACTGGTTCCCCATCTATTTCCCATGAAGTGATGGGGCCAGATGCCGTGATCTTCATTTTCTGGATGTTGAGCTTTCAGTTCAGTTCAGTTCAGTTCAGTCGCTCAGTCGTGTCCGACTCTTTGCGACCCCATGAATCGCAGCACGCCAGCCCTCCCCGTCCATCACCATCTCCCGGAGTTCACTCACACTCATGTCCATCGAGTCCGTGATGCCATCCAGCCATCTCATCCTCTGTCATCCCCTTCTCCTCCTGCCCCCAATCCCTCCCAGCATCAGAGTCTTTTCCAATGAGTCAACTCTTCGCATGAGGTGGCCAAAGTACTGGAGCTTCAGCTTTAGCATCAATTCTTCCAAAGAAATCCCAGGGTTGATCTCCTTCAGAATGGACTGGTTGGATCTCCTTGCAATCCAAGGGACCCTCAAGAGTCTTCTCCAACACCACAGTTCAAAAGCATCAATTCTTCGGTGCTTAGCCTTCTTCACAGTCCAACTCTCACATCCATACATGACCATAGGAAAAACCATAGCCTTGACTAGACAGACTTTAATCAGCAAAGTAGTCTCTGCTTTTGAATATGCTATCTAGGTTGGTCATAACTTTTCTTCCAAAGAGTAAGTGTCTTTTAATTTCATGGCTGCAATCACCATCTGCAGTGATTTGGGAGCCCAAAAAATAAAGTCTGACACTGTTTCTACTGTTTCCCCATCTATTTCTCATGAAGTGATGGGACCAGATGCCATGATCTTCGTTTTCTGAATGTTGACTTTTAAGCCAACTTTTTCACTCTCCTCTTTCACTTTCATCAAGAGGCTTTTTAGCTCCTCTTCACTTTCTGCCATAAGGGTGGTGTCATCTGCATATCTATCTGAGCTTGATATTTCTCCCAGCAATCTTGATTCCAGCTTGTGTTTCTTCCAGTCCAGCGTTTCTCATGATGTACTCTGCATAGAAGTTAAATAAGCTGGGTGACAATATACAGCCTTGATGTACTCCTTTCCCTATTTAGAACCAGTCTGTTGTTCCATGTCCAGTTCTGACTGTTGCTTCCTGACCTGCATACAGGTTTCTCAAGAGGCAGGTCAGGTGGTCTGGTATTCCCATCTCTTTCAGAATTTTCCACAGTTTATTGTGATCCACACAGTCAAAGGCTTTGGCATAATCAAGAAAGCAGAAACAGATGTTTTTCTGGAACTCTCTTGCTTTTTCCATGATCCAGAGGATGTTGGCAATTTTATCTCTGGTTCCTCTGCCTTTTCTAAAACCAGCTTGAACATCTGGAAGTTCATGGTTCACGTATTGCTGAAGCCTGGCTTGGAGAATTTTGAGCATTACTTTACTAGCATGTGAGATGAGTGCAATTGTGCGGTAGTTTGAGCATTCTTTGGCATTGCCTTTCTTTGGAATTGGAATGAAAACTGACATTTTCCAGTCTTGTGGCCACTGCTGAGTTTTCCAAATTTGCTGGCAACTTTTTCACTCCCCTCTTTCACTTTCAACAAGAGGTTTTTTAGTTCCTCTTCACTTTCTGCCATAAGAGTGGTGTCATTTGCATTTCTGAGGTTATTGATATTTCTCTCAGCAATCTTGATTCCAGCTTGTGCTTCATCCAGCCCAGTGTTTCTCATGATGTACTGGGCATATAAGTTAAATAAGCAGGGTGACAATATACAGCCTGATGTACTCCTTTTCCTATTTGGAATCAGTCTGTTGTTCCATGTCCAGTTCTGACTGTTGCTTCCTGACCTGCATACAGGTTTCTCAAGAGGCAGGTCAGGTGGTCTGGTATTCCCATCTCTTTCAGAATTTTCCACAGTTTATTGTGATCCACATAGTCAAAGGCTTTGGCGTATTCAATAAAGCAGAAATAGATGTTTCCGTCACTCCTTGGACGTGGGGTTGCTCTTCTCGGAAACATCAAAACATAAAGACTTCCTTGGAATAGCTTAGTATTTCCTCAGGGATGTTAAAGTTGTTTAACTGAGAAAGCTGTGTATTACAGCGGAGGGTCACATACAAAAGAAGTGAGGTCAGTGATAGTAAAAATATGCAAGCAACACTGAGCATATGAAAGCCAAAAGTCTAAAAATATGTTCCCTTTTACAATAAAAAGAAACATTTGGGGATTTCTCTGGTGGCTCAGCGGTTAATAATTCATCTGCAAAATGGAGGGGACATGGGTTAGATTCCCTGATCTGGGAAGATTCCACATGCTGCCAAGCAACAGTGACAATGTGCCCAACTACTGAAGCCCGCACGCTCTGCAACAAGAGAAGCCACTGTATCGAGTAGCTTATGCACCACAACTAGCATGTAGCCCCACTCACCATAGCTAGAGAAAACCCATATGCAGCGAAGACACACACAGGCTAAAAGTAAATAAATAACATTTTCCAAAAAGAAACATTTAGTCCAGTTAATACATCAACTGTAGACTCTCCTACCATGCAATACCCTTTTGAGTATGTCTTTGAGTATGTCGAACCCTTCAGTAAAGTACTTTATATATACACAGTTTGGTCTGGCAGAAATTCATGCA
This sequence comes from Oryx dammah, assembly GCF_014754425.2. Classification (NCBI taxonomy): domain Eukaryota; kingdom Metazoa; phylum Chordata; class Mammalia; order Artiodactyla; family Bovidae; genus Oryx; species Oryx dammah. The sequence continues at coordinate 98,094,512 of NW_024070210.1, forward strand.
ATGGTGGGACTGAAGGAGAGACGGGTTTGCTCTGCCCTGTTTTTTCTCTTCTGGAAAATGTTATGAGTAAATATCCTCTTGCATCCTTTTGAGAAAACCTAGAAGACTGAATCATTGAAACAACAAATTATTTTTAAGTGACTATGATGGAAAAGAGAAATAAAACAATGATATTAAAAGGTATTACTGTGATATTTTCAAATTACCTAGCAATCAATTACCTACATGTTTAGGATTTTATTGATTTTGAAAAATAGTCAAGATTTTGCATGAGTGGCTGCTTGGAAAAATTGCTGTGGTAGCTACTACACATATTCTTTTCAATAAATATCTGCTGTGTACCCAGAACTCAGAATATGAAAAGAGTTCAAAATAATAAGAGAACAAAAGATATAAAATATAGGTATGCATTTATATGTGTGTGTGTGTGTGTGTATATATATATATTTTTTTTTTTTTTTCCCCAGACAGGGGCAACAGAATAGATGAGACAGAAGCAGTTTCAGAAGAAAATGGTCTTGAAAAGAAGACAGTCTGGAGTCTATAGATCCAGATGGCTAAACTAACAGAAAGCAACTCCAAAAATACAAAAGAATGAACTAAAAAAGTCATTAAAAATAAAAATAACATCAAGAAATGTGCCTAGTTACTTATATAATCTACTAAAATCACTTTCCTGTTAGGAAATGTAGCTTATTAGAAAATAGATTTTTTTTTTAATTCCAAATTTCTGATTTGAATGCTCCCTCCCCAACTATACATACACACAAAATTTCCATTTAAAAGGCAGTAAATCCATACTAATTAAGATAAAACATAACAATTATGAAAGTAAGAATTGTTTTTATCAGAAATATGGATGGCTTTCTGAAAGATAAAAAGCACAACAGATTATAGTTGCAGATAAACCAGAGCAGAGGAAACCAAAATGCAAAGTAAGCACAGGGCAAGCCTTCAGCAGAAGTAGAGGTTATTCCTTCCAGGAAAGCTCTAGGCTTAGAATTGGCAGAACAGAAGCCAGATGGGCAGTGAAGCACCATTAAAGGTAATTAAGTACAGGACTGCCTTTGAGAGCTGGATCCCACAGTCCATCCTCTGCCCAGTGGATACAGAAGTGGCCTATAGCATCTGCCCTAGGCCAGAATGCTGAGCACTGTTGATACTGCCCAAGTCTGAACAAAGGGAAGGGGCGCTTGGCTAGTCTACTTCTAGTTAGAGCCTAAGCCAGCTCCCCCAGGAGTGAACACACACCCAACTGTACAGGACCTGTTCAGGGGACCTTCCATACACACTAGAGGGACGCTCATCTAGAAGCAGCACTTAGCCAACGACAACAGTACCTAGTGTGCATGCTCGAGCCAAGGGTCAGTACTTGAGGTGAGCATATAAATATCAGCTGCCTGTGATAATCATCACAAAAATAAATGTAAAACTTAAAATAACCAGTCATTTAGAGAAAGTAACCTGAGAGAGATTCAACCAACTGAACAAAACTACTGAAGAAAAATTCTACTAAAGATTTTTTTTAAAGAACTGAACAAATGGGGAGATAAACCATGATAATGGAAGGGTGGGGGATATTGCAACCTTTCAATTCTCTCCCAAACAATATATATAATCCAAATAAAATTCCAACAAATTTTCCATGGATATAAAAATTGATCACAAAATTCTTAGAAGAATAAATGTGCAAAAATATTCTTAATTAACAACTTAGGGGAAAAAAACAAAAGACAAATTTTCTACCAAATTCCAAATTTTACTCTAAAAATTCAGGAATTAAAACAGTATGGTATTTGAAATGGACAAATAAGTGGAAGATAATATATAACCTCAGATATGCAGATGACAACACCCTTATGGCAGAAAGTGAAGAACTAAAGAGCCTCTTGATGAAAGTGAAAGAAGAGAGTGAAAAAGTACGCTTAAAACTCACCATTCAGAAAACTAAGATCGTGGCATCTGGTCCCATCACTTCATGGCAAATAGATGAGGAAACAGTGGAAACAGTGAGAGGCTTTATTTTGGAAGGGTCCAAAATCACTGTAGATGGTGACGGCAGCCATGAAATTAAAAGACACTTGCTCCTTGGAAGAAAAGCTGTGACCAACCTAGACAGCATATTAAAAAGCAGAGATGTTACTTTGCCAACAAAGGTCTGTCTAGTCAAAGCTATGGTTTTTCCAGAAGTCATGTATGTATGTAGAGTTGGACCATAAAGAAGGCTGGGCACCAAAGAATTGATGTTTTTGAACTTTGGTGTTGGAGAAGACCCTTGAGAGTCCCTTGGACTGCAAGGAGATCAAACCATCCTAAAGGAAATCAATCCTGAATATTCATTGGAAGGACCGATGCTGAAGCTGAAGCTCTAATTCTTTGGTCACCTGATGCAAAGAACTGACTCTTTGGAAAAGACCCTGATTCTGGGAAAGGTTGAAGGCAGGAGGCAAAGGGAACGACAGAGGATGAGATGGTTGGATGGCATCACTGATGCAATGGACATGAGCTTGAGTAAACTCTGGGAGTTGGTGATAGACAGGGAGGCCTGGAGTGCTGCAGTCCATGGGATCGCAAAGAGTTGGACATGACTGAGTGACTGAACTGAACTGACTGAATAGCTATTTGAGAATTAAGTATATAATAAAGGTAATATTTTAAATAGAAAGAAAAGGACAATCTAGTAAATAAATGCTATGAAAAAATGGAGTAACGACTTGTGGAAAAAAATAAGTTTATTTTATATAACAGTTTGTAGCACAAATTCCAGAGGGATCAAAAATTTAAATATAAATAATAGGAGAATAAATATGCTAGAAGAAAAAGAGTAAATATTTTAATCATCTTAGGGTGTGGATAGTCTTTCCTAGCATGGCTGGGAAGTAATTAAAGATTGACATCAATTTGACTACATAAAAAGCATAATTATGTATGCAAAAATAAATTTGATAAGAAAAAAAATGAACTGAAGGAAAATTCAACACATGAGCACATTAACACTCATATAAAGTATTACTATAAATGAAAAATAAATGGATTAATAATCTAATATAAAAAGGGACAAAAAACACAACAGATACATTACAGGAAATGATACAGAAGTTTGATCAACATACCTTAAGCAAAGAAATGCAAATTAAAGCAGCAAAATTAATTTAAATTGGAAAGATTAATGATTTATTTCATAGAGAGTATAAGGGAAAAAACAATGTAATACTTGGTTGACAACAGTGTTATTGGAATAACCTCTTTGGGTGGTATTCGGCAATATTAAGGTGAAAATTGTGTGCAAAATTCCAGTACTAGGATTTATCCCATAAAAATACTTACAAAATAGTGAAAGAATATTGATTTCAACACATTTGTAACAGTAGAAAACTGAAAAGAAATTAAGCTTCATCAGTAGGTATTAACTAATTATAGTATCAATCAGTTCAGTCACTCAGTCATTTCTGACGCTTTGCAACTCCATGGACTTCAGCACGCCAGGCTTCCCTGTCCTTCACCATCTCCCAGAGCTTGCTCAGACTCATGTTCATTGAACCAGTGGGCTACAGACATCTAGTAGGTAGAAGATAGAGATGCAAATAAACATCCTATAATCACCAAATAGCCTCCTGCAACAAAGAATTATCAAGCCCCAAATGTTCATATTGCCAAGTTTAAGAAATCATGCTTTACATGGACTATCAAAGAAAGATTCCCTTGATATAGTAAGAGAGGGAAGGGAAGCCAAGTTGCACAACGGTATGATATATATTGTAGTACAAAAATTTTTACAAATTTTCATAAATCAGAGCTGATAATAATTTATTGAGTATTAAATTTAAAGAAAGTCTCATAGACTATTTAACTCCACTGGCAAAAGCAATATACCCAAATTCTAAGTCAGACTTACCGTTTTTACTCTAAAAATCCCCTCTTCTCTGTTTCTGGCTAAATGCAGAATACAAATTTGAAATTTTTCATTGAGCAGAACAGTTTTCTAGAAAAACAGAAATTACCAAAATTGTTTCAAGAAGATGTATCAGTAATAATGTTATTGTTGTTCATTTGCTAATTTGTGTCCGATTCATTGCAACCCCATGGACTGCAGCATGCCAGGCTCTTCGGTGCTTCACTATCTCCCAGAGTTTGCTCATGTCCACTGAGTCGGCTGCTGCTGCTGCTGCTGCTGCTAAGTCACTTCAGTCATGTCCAACCCTGTGTGATCCCATAGACGGCAGCCCACCAGGCTCTGCTTGTCCCTGGGATTCTCCTGGCAAGAACACTGGAGTGGGTTGCCATTTCCTTCTCCACACTGAGTCGGTGACAGTATCTAACCATCTCATCCTCTGTTTCCCCCTTCTCCTTTCACCTTCAATCTTTCCCAGCACCAGGGTCTTTTTCAATGAGTTGGTTATTGACTTCAGGTGGCCGAAATATGGGGGCTTCAGCATCAGTCCTCTCAATGAATATTCAGGGTTGATTTCCTTTAGGATTGACTGGTTTGATTTCCTTGCTGTTCAAGGGATGTGCAAGAATCTTCTCCAGCACTACAACTTGAAAGCATCGATTCTTCGGCACTCAACCTTCTTTATGGTCCAACTCTCACATCTGTATATGACTACTGGAAAAACTGTATCTTTGACTAGATAGACCTTTGTCAGCAAAATGATGTCTCTTCTTTTTAATACATTGTCTAGGTCTGTCTTAGCTTTTCTTCCAAGGAGCAAGCATCCTTTAATTTCAAATCTGCAGTCACCATCCTCAGTGATTTTGGAGCCCAAGAAAAGAAAATCTGTTACTGCTTCCACTGTTTCCCCTTCTATTTGCCATGAGGTGATGGGACCAGATGTCATGATCTTAGTTTTTTACACACTGAATTTCAAGCCACTTTTTCACTCCCCTCCTTCTCCCTCCTCAAGAGGCTCTTTAGTTCCTCTTTGCTTTCTGCCATTAGAGTGGTATCATCTTCGCATCTGAAGTTGTTGATACTTTCCCAGACAATCTTGATTCCTACATGTGCTTCATCCAGTCCAGCAGTTTGTATGATGTACTCTGCATGTTAAGTTAAATAAGCAGGATGACAATATACAGCCTTGATGTACTTCTTTCCCAGTTTTGAACCAGTCAGTTGCTCCATGCCTGGTTTTAACTGTTGCTTCTTGACCTGCATACAGGTTTCTCAGGAGACAAGTAAGGTAGTCTAGTACTCCCATCTCTTTAAGAATTTTTTACGGTTTGTTGTGATCCATGCAGTCAACGGCTTTAGCATAGTCAGTGAAGCAGAAGTAGAACTCCCTTGCTTTCTCCACAATTCAACAAATGCTGGAAATTTGATCTCTTGTTCCTCTGTCTCTTCAAAATCCAGCTTGTACTGGAAAGTTTTCAGTTCACATACTGCTGAAGGCTAACTTGATGGATTTGGAGCATAACCTTGCTAGCATGTGAAATAAGTGCAATTATGCGGTAATTTGAACAGTCTCTGGCATTGCCTTTCTTTGGGACTGGAATGAAAACTGACCTTTTCTAGTCCTGTGGCCACTGTTCCATTTTCCAAATTTGCTAGCATATTGAGTGCAGCACTTTAACAGTCTCATCTCTTAGGGTGTTAAATAGCTCAGCTAAAATTCTATCTCTCCTCCCCACCACTAGCTTTGTTCATAGTTATACTTCCTAAGGCCCACTTGACTTTACACTCCAGGATGTCTGGCTCTAGGTGAGTGACTATACCACCATGATTATCCAGGTTATTAAGACCTTTTTTTATATATTCTTGCCACCTCTTCTTAATCTCTTCTGCTTCTGTCAGCTCCTTACTATTTCGGTCCTTTATCATGCCCATACTTCCATGAAATGTTCCCTTGATATCTCTACTTTTCTTGAAGAGTGCTCTAGTCTTTCCCATTTTGTTTCCCTCCATTTCTTCCTTCTTACCTCTCCTTGCTATTCTCTGGAACTCTGCTTTCAGTTTGATATACATTTCCCTTTCTCCCTTGCCTTTGCCACTCTTCTTTCCTCCCCTATTCATAAAGCCTCCTCAAACAAAAACTACTTTGCCTTCTTAAAAACAAGACAAAATATTAAAATGATGTTCTAATATTGTCTCCACAAAGAGCCACTAGACCCAGTTTTATAGGTAAGCTCTTTTTTCCTTCAAAGAGAAGATAATGCTTTGCCATATAAATTACCTCAGCACATAGGAAAGATGAAAAACTCCCCAGTGAACCTTACAAAAGTAGAAAATCCCTGATAGAAAAATCTGACAAAATTGCATGAAAAAGAAAATTGTGTCTCTCTCCCCTATAAATATGAGTTCAATCATTTAAAATAAAGTTGGTGTTCACTGAAACATCATTTACAAAAGCCAAGACATGGAAGCAAGTGTCCATCAGTGGAAAGTGGATAATGAAAATGTGGCATATATATTCAATTAAACATTATGCGGCCATGAGAAAAAAGGAAATGCTGCCATTCGCAACAACATGAATGGACCTTGAGGGAATTATGCTAAGTGAAATAAGTCAGAGCATGACAAATACCTTATTATCTCAGTTATACTGATAATATAAACAAACAAACAAAAATGCAATTCACAGAGAACAAACTGGTGCTTGCCAGAGGTGGGGTTGAAATGTGCATGAAATGGGTGTGTACAGGGCAGTCATTCAGCTGTGTCCCACTCCCTGTGACCCCATGGACTACAGCCCACCAGGCTTCTCCACCCATGGGATTTTCCAGGCAAGAATACTGGAATGGGTTGCCATTTCCTTCTCCAGGGGAACTTCCTAACCCAGGGATCTCCCACATTGCAGGCAGACTCTTAACTGTCTGAGCCACCGGGGAAGCTGTGGTGAGAAATTGGTGAAGAAGTCAAAAGTTACAACTTCTGGTTATAAAATAAGTAAGTCGTGAGAATGTAATGTGCAGCATGGATACTATAGTTAATAATGTACTGTACATTTTAAAGTCTAGTAAAGAGTAGTAGACTACTCTACTAAAAGAGTAGATCTTAAAGGTTCTAATCATAAGAGAAAAAGTTGTAACTGTGTGGTGATAGAAGTTAACTAGATTGACAGTGGTCATCATTTTGCAAATCATTATGTTATACCTCTGAAACTAATATAATGTTATATGTCAATTATATCTCAATAAAAATAAAATACAGTTCCAAACTTACAGCTCAATAATTCATAAAATTCATCAAGTTGAAATAAAAATATATCAAGCCAAATCTAGGACAATGATTTTTAAAAACTAGTCAAATCAATGTATTGCAAAAATGTTAGAGTGTTTCAGTTCAGTTCAGCTCCATCACTCAGCAGTGTCTGACTCTGCAACCCCATGGACTGCAGCATGCCAGGCTTCCCTGTCCTTCACCAACCCCTGGAGCCTGCTCAAACTCATGTCCATCACGTCAGTAATGCCATCCAACCATCTCATCCTCTGTTGTCCCTGTCTCCTCTTGCCTTCAACCTTTCCCAGCATCACGGTCTTTTCAAATAAGCCAGTTCTTAGTATCAGGTGGCCAAAGTATTGGAGTTTCAGCCTCACCATCAGTCCTTCCAATGAACACCCAGGACTGATCTCCTTTAGGATGGACTGATTTGGTCTCCTTGCAGTCCAAGGGACTCTCAAGAGTCTTCTCCAACACCACAGTTCAAAAGCATCAATTCTTCAGCACTCAGCCTTCTTCACAGTCCAACCCTCACATCCATACGTGACCACTGGAAACACCATAGCCTTGACTAGACAGACTTTTGTCGGCAAAGTAATATCTCTGCTTTTCAATATGCTATCTAGGTTGATCATAACTTTCCTTCCAAGGAGTAAGCATCTTTTAATTTCATGGCTGCAATCACCATCTGCAGTGATTTTGGAGCCCCCCAAAATAAAGTCTGACACTGTTTCTACTGTTTCCCCATTTATTTCCCACAAAGTGATGGGACCAGATGCCATGATCCTAGTTTTCTGAATGTTGAGCTTTTCGCCACTTTTTCACTCTCCTCTATCATTTTCATCAAGAGGCTCTTTAGTTCTTCATTTTCTGACAAAAGGGTGTGTCATCTGCATATCTGAGGTTATTGACATTTCTCCCAGCAATCTTGATTCCAGTTTGTGCTTCTTCCAGCCCAGTGTTTCTCATGATGTACTCTGCATAGAATTTAAATAAGCAGGGTGACAATACACAGCCTTGAAGCACTCCTTTCCTGATTTGGAACCAGTCTGTTGTTAGAGTGTTTAATATGAGATATATTTGGTATCTTTTTAATTAAGTTATAATTAACACACAAAGCAAGAGATTTCCAGAAAACATCTATTTCTGCTTTATTGACTACGCCAAAGCCTTTGACTGTGTGGATCACAATAAACTGTGGAAAATTCTGAGAGAGATGGGAATACCAGACCACCTGACCTACCTCTTGAGAAATCTGTATGCAGGTCAGGAAGCAACAGTTAGAACTGGACATGGAACAACAGACTGGTTCCAAATAGGAAAAGGAGTATGTCAAGGCTGTATATTGTCACCCTGCTTATTTAACTCCTATGCAGAGTGCATCATGAGAAATGCTGGACTGGAAGAAACACAAGCTGGAATCAAGATTGCCGGGAGAAATATCAATAACCTCAGATATGCAGATGATACCACCCTTATGGCAGAAAGTGAAGAGGAACTAAAAAGCCTCGTGATGAAAGTGAAAGAGGAGAGTGAAAAAGTTGGCTTAAAGCTCAACATTCAGAAAATGAAGATCATGGCATCCGGTCCCAACACTTCATGGGAAATAGATGGGGAAACAGGGGAAACAGTGTCAGACTTTATTTTGTGGGGCTCCAAAATCACTGCAGATGGTGATTGCAGCCATGAAATTAAAAGACACTTACTCCTTGGAAGAAAAGTTATGACCAACATAGATAGCATATTCAAAAGCAAAGACATTACTTTGCCAACTAAGGTCTGTCTAGTCAAGGCTATGGTTTTTCCAGTAGTCATGTATGGATGTGAGAGTTGGACTGTGAAGAAGGCTGAGCACCAAAGAATTGATGCTTTTGAACTGTGATGTTGGAGAAGAATCTTGAGAGTCCCTTGGACTGCAAGGAGATCCAACCAGTCCTTTCTGAAGGAGATCAGCCCTGGGATTTCTTTAGAAGGAATGATGCTAAAGCTGAAACTCCAGTACTTTGGCCACCTCATGTGAAGAGTTGACTCATTGGAAAAGACTCTGACACTGGGAGGGATTGTGGGCAGGAGGAGAAAAGGATGACAGAGGATGAGATGCTGGATGGCATCACTGACTCGATGGACATGAATCTGAGTGAACTCCAGGAGTTGGTGATGGACAGGGAGGCCTGGCGTGCTGTGATTCATGGGGTCGCAAAGAGTCAGACACGACTGAGCAACTGAACTGAACTCAACTGATTATGTTAGTTTCAGATGTATAACACAGTGATTCAATAATTATACATTATGAAATAAGGATAAGGATAAATGATCACCATAAAAAGACTGCCATAAGTCCAGTTATCACTCATCACTATGCAAAGCTGTGATAGTGTTATTAGCTATATTCTCTGTGTGGGAATTGTACATTACTCATGTATATTTGCATCTATATACATCACTTTTAATTACTTCTAATATGAGATGCATTCATGTAAGTTATGACATACTGGAACTTGAAATAAAGCTTTAAATCTTTTGAAACAAGTAAAGATATTTAATAAAACAGCATTCATTGATGATATTAAAAATGTGTACATTAAAAACTGTTAGTAAACTAGACCGCAAAGGACATTTCAAGCACCAAAGCAGAGTGCCTACAATATGAGCATCCAATAAGTTACAATATGATTGCATAAACAATGATTCTGTCATTTGATACAAAATATTTACCTTAAAGCAAGAGCAATTTTTTCTTCACTTTATGGTGAAAACTCAGAGGCATTTCCCAATCAGGGATTATAGGAAAATGCTTACTCTGATGGTATTTACCTCTGAAATAAGTTTAAAAATGAAAGATATAACTGATAATTTTCAAAAGAAAAGATAAAATTATTATTGAGAAATGATCTGATTGTCTCCCTGAGATTCCTTATCCTCTCCTCATCTCTTCCATCTTCCTCTGCTCAATGTCTCCCCCTTCTTCCCCAAACCCACACATGCAGAAACAAATCAGCACAGGATAGAAGGGAAACCATTCTCGGCCATCAATGTTTAAAGACCATTTAATAATGTATTCACTTGCAGTCTTATATCCTGGGCTTTCCAGTCATGTTCCCCAAACTGCCACAGTCCTCCTGCAACAGAAGTATGCCTTCCCATCTCAATCCTGTCATTCTTTTTTTCAGTACTGAGCAAGTCTGACACTGGAATTATTTCTGTTCCTTTAAATTAGTGACTTGAAAAGTCACAGCCTACAACCTGTTAGGAAGAGATGAGGGTCTTTCTTTTGAACTGAAAACTAATCTAAAAACGAAAGTGCTTTCCTTGTCACTACACGAGAATAATCTATAATTCTAAATACTTTGATTTTACATACCACAAATCCTACCAAAGGACAAACCCTTTAATAAACCCATTGTATATGAACTTTTGTACCATTTTGTTCATCACTGATTCCCTGTTATCAGTGAGTTCAATTTCCATTGGAAAGTGCTAACAATTTTCTTTAAAAGTTTGAGAATTGATACTTTAAGAAATTCCTATCTTTTATGTCTCATAGTAGCCAAGAATAAAATCAGTAGCATGATAGCAGTGGAAGTGAACCAATAATTTTCAAAGCAGATTCTATTGAAATACTGAAAAGGGTTAAGGATAATGTTTCCAGTCTGTCATAATACAAGTGATTTAAGAATCTATTAATCTATCATTTAAAATATTTTAATGTATTTTCTTATTAGATTGAGTTCCCAACCATTTTATTCATTTTCCAAATATTTTATGTTCACTATACAAAAAAGCAAAAATATTTGGTAGCTTAATAACCATTTTAAAGCTTCAGTCTATCTTAAATGTAGTTTTCTTTTGAAAAATAATAAAGCTAATCCATGGCATCACAAATTCAATTAGACTATTTCACAGGCAATGGTTTCTTATTTAGTGGTGCAATCATCCATAAAATGGAATTCTTTCAGAGTTTACTGAGCCATTTTTAATTGTTTTTCCTTAAAAGACTGAAGGCTGCTATAAGAAGGAATGATATATATATATATATATCTCCTAGGGTATGTTTAAGTGCTTTAGACCAATATATAACACTTTCAGCTAAAGGAGTCTTTTTAGGTTTCCATTCAATTAAAATCTGAATTTACAGTTCTAAATGTTCTGCAGTTAAACATATATATATATATACACACCTATGGGCTTCCCAGGTAGTGCTAGTGGTAAAGAACCTGTCTGTCGATGCAGGAAACATAAGAGACACGGGATTGTTCAATCCCTGGGTCAAGAAGATTGGAGAAGGGAATGACTACCCACTCCACTAATCTTGACTGGAGAATTCCAGGGAGAGAGGAGCCCAGTGGGCTATAGTCCATAGGGTTGCACAGGGTTGGACACAACTGAGGCAGCTTAGCACACAGCACACACACATACATATACAATTCAGTTCAGTTGCTCAGTCGTGTCCAAATCTTTGTGATCACTTGGACTGCAGCATGCCAGGCTTTCCTGGCATCACCAACTCTCAGAGTTTACTCAAACCCATGTCCATTGAGTCACTGATGCCATCCAACCATCTCATCCTCTGTCATCCCCTTCTCCTCCTGCCTTCAATCTTTCTCAGCATCAGGATCTTTTCCAATGAGTCAGTTCTTCATATCAGGTGGCCAAAGTATTGGAGTTTCAGCTTCAGCATCAGTTCTTCCAATAAATATTCAGGACTGATTTCCTTTAGGATTGACTGGTTTTTTATATGCTTGCAGTCCAAGGAGCTCTCAAGAGTCTTCTCCAACATCATAGTTCAAAAGCATCAATTCTTCGGCACTCAACTTTCATTATAGTCCAACTCTCACATCCATACATGACTACTGGAAATACCATAGCCTTGAGTAGATGGATCTTTGTTGGCAAAGTAATGTCTCAGCTTTTTAATAGGTTGTCTATGTTTGTCATAGCTTTTCTTAGAGGGAGCAAGTGCCTTTTAATTTCGTGGCTGCAGTCATCATCTGCAGTGATTTGGGACCCCAAGAAAATAAAGTCTCTCACTGTTTTCCCTCTTTTTTTTTTAAGTTCAAAGATTTTTAATAGTCCTTTTTACTTTTACACTGTATTCCACAAATGATGGCAGGCCAGTTATTATGTACAGGAATCATGGAATCATTTCCTCCCCATGGCTATGTAAGTTCTTAGCTAATGAAGTCTGATCCAGCTGTTTGCTGGGATTCCAGCTGCTGACAGTTTAAAGCTCTTAGTGGTTGTGGCTTTGGGCCCACAACAGAGAAGGGTCTACTGTACTCTGAGATTACAGAAAAGACTCAACTCCATCTCCAGACTTCTGCAAAACAATGCTAGTCAGGAGATTTCTTTAGACCTGACCTGTTCGTCTTGATGTGTTTCCACTCTTTTTTTTTATTATTATTTTGTATTTTACTTTACAATTCTGTATTGGTTTTGCCATACATTGACATGAATCCACCACGGGTCTATTAGCCATGAAGTGATGAGATTGGATGCAATGATTTCAATTTTTTGAATGTTGAGTTTTAAGCAAACTCTTTCACTTTCCTCTTTCACTTTCATCAAGAGGCTTTTTAGTTCCTCTTCACTTTCTGCCATAAGGGTGGTGTCATCTGCATATCTGAGGTTATTGATATTTCTCCCGGCAGTCTTGATTCCAGCTTGTGCTTCTTCCAGCCCAGCGTTTTTCATGATGTACTCTGCATAGAATTTAAATAAGCAGGGTGACAATATACAGCATTGACATCGTCCTTTTCCTATTTGGAACCAATCTGTTGTTCCATGTCCGGTTCTAAATATTGCTTCTTGACCTGCATACAGGTTTCTCAGGAGGTAGGTAAGGTGCTCTGGTATTCCCATCTCTTGAAGAATTTTCCACAGTTTGTTGTGATCCACACAGTCAAAGCCTTTCGTGTAGTCAGTGAAGCAGAAATGATGTATGTCTGGAATTATCTTGCTCTTTCTATGATCCAACGGATGTTGGCAATTTGATCTCTGGTTCCTCTCTGCCTTTTCTAAATCCAGCTTGAACATCTGGGAGTTCTCAGCACACGTACGGTTGAAGCCTAGCTTGGAGAATTTTAAGCATCAGTTTGCTAGCATATGAGATGAGTGCAATTGTGCAGTAGTTTGAATGTTCTTTGGCCTTGCCTTTCTTTAGCATTGGAATGAAAACTGACCCTTTCCAGTCCTGTGGCCACTGCTGAATTTTTCAAATGTGCTGGCATATTGAGTGCAGCACTTTTACAGCATCATCTTTTAGGATTTGAAATAGCTCAAATGGAATTTCATCACCTCTACTAGCTTTGTTCATAGTGATACTTCCTAAGGCCCACTTGACTTCACATTCCAGGATGTCTGGCTCTAGGAGAGTGTTCACACTATCGTGGTTATCTGGGTCATAAAGATATTTTCTGTATAGTTCCTCTGTATATTCTTGCCATCTCTTTTTAATATCTTCTGCTTCTGATAGGTCCATACAATTTCTGTCCTTTATTGAGCCAATCTTTGCATGAAATATTCCCTTGGTATCTCTAATTTTTTTTAGAGATCTCCAATCTTTCTAATTCTATTTTTCCCTCTATTTCTTTGCATTAATCATTTAGGGAGGCTTTCTTATCTCTCCTTGCTGTTCTTTGGAATTCTGCATTCAGATGGGTATATCTTTCCTTTTCTCCTTTACCTTTAGCTTCTATTCTTTGCTTAGCTGTTTGTAAGTCCTCCTCAGACAATCCTTTTGCCTTTTTACATTTCTTTTTCTTGGGGGTGGTATTGATCACTGCCTCCTGCACAATGTCACGAACCTCCATCCATAGTTCATCAGGCACTCTGTCATATATAATCCGCTGAAGGTATTTGTCACTTCCACTGTCACTTCCACTTATCAGAGACTTGATTTAGGTGACACTTGAATGGTCTAGTGGTTTTCCTACTTTCTTCAATTTAAGTCTGAATTTGGCAATAAGGAGTTCATGATCTGAGCCACAGTCAGCTCCCGGACTTGTTTTTGCTGACTGTATAGAGCTTCTCCATCTTTGGCTGCAAAGAATATAATTAATCTGATCTCAGTATTGACTATCTGGTGATGTCCATGTGTAGAATCTTCTCTTGTGCTGTTGCTGGAAGAAGGTGTTTGCTATGACCAGTGGGTTTTCTTGGCAAAACTCTGATAGCCTCTACCCTGTTTCATTTGTACTCCAAGTTCAAATTTGCCTATTACTCCAGGTATCTCTTGACTTCTTACTTTTGTATTCCAATCCCTTATGATGAAAAGGACATCTTTTTTGGGTGTTAGTTCTAGAATGTCTTATAGGTCTTCATAGAACCATTCAACTTCAGCTTCTTCAGCATTAGTGGTTGGGGCATAGACTTGGATAACTGTGATATTGAATGCCTTGCCCTAGAAATGAACAGAGATCATTCTAATCAAGCATTGTACATAGGAATATCCTATTTACTACAGGTTAAAGGTTCTCAGTTCAGTTCAGTCACTCAGTCGAGTCTGACTCTCTGCAACCCCATGAATCGCAGCACGCCAGGCCTACCTGTCCATCATCAACTCCCGGAGTTTACTCAAACGCATGTCCTTTGAGTCAGTGATGCCATCTAACCATCTCATGCTCTGTTGTCCCCTTTTCCTCTTGCCTTCAATATTTCCCAACATCAGGGTCTTTTCAGATGAATCAGCTTTTTGCATCAGGTGGCCAAAATATTGGAGTTTCAGCTTCAACATCAGTGCTTCCAATGAACACCCAGGACTGACTTCCTTTAGGATGGATGCATTGGATCTCCGTGTAGGCCAAGGGACTCATAAGAGTCTTCTCCAACATCACAGTTCAAAAGCATCAAATCTTCAGTGCTCAGCTTTCCTTATAGTCCAACACTCACATCCATACATGACCACTGGAAAAACCATAGCCTTGACTAGATGGACCTTTGTTGACAAAGTAATGTCTCTCCCTTTTAATATGCTACCTAGGTTGGTCATAACTTTCCTTCCAAGGAGTAAGCGTCTTTTAATTTCATGGCTGCAATCACCATCTGCAGTGATTTGGGAGCCCCCCAAATAAAGTCTGACACTGTTTCCATTGTTTTCCCATCTATTTCCCATGAAGTGATGGGACTGGATGCCATGATCTTCGTTTTCTGAACGTTGAGCTTTAAGCCAACTTTTACACTCTCCTCTTTCATTTTCATCAAGAGGCTTTTTAGTTCCTCTTCAATTTTTCCCATAAGGGTGGTGTCATCTGCATATCTGAGGTTATTGATATTTCTCCCGGCAATCTTGATTCCAGCTTGTGTTTCTTCCAGTCCAGCGTTTCTCATGATGTACTCTGCATATAAGTTAAATAAGCAGGGTGACAATATACAGCCTTGACATACTCCTTTCTCAATTTTGAGTTAGTCTGTTGTTCCACGTCTGGCTTTAACTGTTGCTTCTTGACCTGCATATGGGTTTCCCAGGAGGCAGGTCAGGTGGTCTGGAATTCCCATCTCTTTCAGAATTTTCCACAGTTTATTGTGATCCACACAGTCAAAGGTGTTGGCATGGTCAATAAAGCAGAAATAGATGTTTTTCTGGAACTCTCGCTTTTTTCATGATCCAGCAAATGTTGGCAATTTGATCTCTGGTTCCTCTGCCTTTTCTAAAACCAGCTTGAACATCTGGAAGTTCATGGTTCACGTATTGCTGAAGCCTGGCTTGGAGAATTTTGAGCATTACTTTACTAGCGTGTGGCACAATTGCAACTGTGCAATAGTTTGAACATTCTTTGGCATTTCCTTTCTTTGGGATTGGAATGAAAACTGACCTTTCCAGTCCTGTGGCCACTGCTGAGTTTTCCAAATTTGCTGGCATATTGAGTGCAGCACTTTCACAGCATCATTTTTCAGGATTTGAAGTAGCTCAACTGGAATTCTGTCACCTCCACTAGCTTTGTTCATAGTGATACTTCCTAAAGCCCACTTGACTTCACTTTCCAGGATGTCTGGCTATAGGTGAGTGATCACACCATGATTATCTGGGTTGTAAAGACCTGTTTTGTATAGTTCTTCTGTGTGTTCCTGCCACCTCTTCTTAATATCTTGTGCTTCTGTTAGATCCATACAATTTCTGTCCTTTATTGGGCCTATCTTTGCATGAAATGTTCCCTTGCTATCTCTAATTTTCTTGAAGAGATCTCTAGTCTTTCCTGGTCTGTTGTTTTACTCTATTTCTTTCCATTGATCCCTGAGGAAAGCTTTCTTATCTCTCCTTGCTATTCTTTGGAACTCTGCATTCAAATGGGTATATCTTTCCTTTTCTTCTTTGCTTTTTGCTTCTCTTCTTTTCACAGTTATCTGTAAGACCTCCTCAGACAACCATTTTGCTTTTTTGCATTTCTTTTTCTTGGTGATGATTTGATCCCTGTCTTGTGTACAATGTCATGAACTTCTGTCCATAGTTCATTAGGCACTCTATCTATCAGATCTAGTGCCTTAAGTCTATTTCTCACTTCCACTGTATAATCATAAGGGATTGGATTTAGGTCGTACCTGAATGGTCTAGTGGTTTTCTCCACTTTCTTCAATTTAAGTCTGAATCTGGCAATAAGGAGCTCATGATCTGAGCCACAGTCAGCTCCCAGTCTTGTTTTTGCTGACTGTAGAGAGCTTCTCCGTCTTTGGCTGCAAAAAAATATATCAATCTGATTTTGGTGTTGACCATCTGGTGATGTCCATGTGAAGAGTCTTCTCTTGTGTTGTTGGAAGAGGGTGTTTGCTATGACCAGTGCGTTCTCTTGGCAAAACTCTATTAGCCTTTGCCCTGCTTCATTCTGTTTTCCAAGGCCAAATTTGCCTGTTACTCCAGGTGTTTCTTGACTTCCTACTTTTGCATTCCAGTCCCCTATAATGAAAAGGACATCTTTTTTGGGTATTAGTTCTAAAAAGTCTTGTAGGTCTTCATAGAACCGTTCAACTTCAGCTTCTTCAGCATTACTGGTTGGGGCATAGACTTAGATTACCATGATACTGAATGGTTTGCCTTGGAAATGAACAGAGATCATTCTATCATTTTTGAGACTGCATTCAAGTACTGCATTTTGGACTCTTCTGTTGACCATGATGGCTACTCCATTTCTTCTCAGGCATTCCTGCCCACAGTAGTAGATATAATGGTCATCTGAGTTAAATTCACCCATTCCAGTCCATGTTAGTTCGCTGATTCCTAGAATGTCGACGTTCACTCTTGCCGTCTCTGGTTTGACCACTTCCAATTTGCCTTGATTCACGGACCTAACATTCTAGGTTCCTATGCAATGTTGCTCTTTACAGCATCAGACTTTGCTTCTATCACCAGTCACATCCACAACTGGGTGTTGTTTTTGCTTTGGCTCCATCCCTTCATTCTTTCTGGAGTTATTTTTCCACTGATCTCCAGTAGCATATTGGGCAACTACTGACCTGGGGAGTTCATCTTTCAATGTCCTATCTTTTTGCCATCTAAAGGTTCTAGATGAAGTGAATTTACTTATTAGTGTGTAGACTTCTATTCAGTAGAACAGACAATCCCCAAAGATTTATGGCCTATCATAGTGGGATGGCCAAAAAGTTCATTGGGTTTTTACCAGTGGATGTTATAAAAAACCCAAACAAACTTTGTGGCCAAATCGATACATTAAATAGTTTTATAACTAATTCAGCCACCTTAGGATAATATTTCTTTATCAAGTTACATATGAGTGTCCTGGATTCCTAAATGTTCTTTCAACTAGTGCATGCTTAGTCATTAAGTCATGTCTGACTCTTTGCAACCCTGTGGACTGTAGCCCACCAGGCTCCTCTGCCCATGGGATTTTCCCAGAAAGAATACTGGAATATATCAATTTACATTCCCACCAATACAGCCACTATGGAGAACAGTACGGAGATTCCTTTAAAAAGTAGAAATAAATCTACCACATGACCCAACAATCCCACTACTGAGCATATACCCTGAGAAAACCATAATTCAAAAATACACATGTACCCCAATGTTCATTGTAGCACTATTTACAACAGCTGGGACATGGAATCAACCTAGCAATCAAAAGATGAATGGATTAAAAAGTTGTGGTACATATATACAATGGAATATTACTCAGTCAAAAAAAGGAACACATTTGAGTCAGTTCTAATGAGGTGGATGAACCTAGAGCCTATTATACAAGGTGAACTCAGAAAGAGAAAAATAAACATCATGTATTAATGCATATATATGGACTCTAGAAAGATAGTACTGAACAACCTCTCTGTAGGGCACCAGTGGAGATGCAAACATAGAGAACAGACTTGTGCACACAGTAGGGGAAGGAGAGGATGGACGGCTTGAGAGCACAGCACTGAAACGTGTACATTACCATATGTACAACAGACAACCAGCGGGAATTTGCTGTATGACACAGGGCGCTCAAACCTGGTGCTCTGTGATAACCCAGAGGGACGCAGTGGGGTGGGAGATGGGAGGAAGATTCAGGAGGGAGAAGACATGTGTACACCTATGGTTGATGCATGCTGATGTACAGCAGAAACCAACACAGTATTATAAAGCAATTATTCTCCAACTAAAAATAATTTAACTAAATTCAAAACCATACTAGAGTAGGTTGCCATTTCTTCTTCTAGATGACCTTTCCAACCTAGAGAGTGAACCCACATCTCTTGCATCTCCTGCACTGGCAAGTGGGTTCTTCACCACTAGCACCACCTGGGAAGTCTCCTTTCAACTGGTATGAACGTCTAACTGATTCCTTCACTAATAATTAAATAAAGTGAATGATATATATTCATTTGATTTTTAACTGGAAATCATCATTGTACCTCTTTGAAAATTATACTTTACAAATATATGAAAGATTTCACATTCACATGAAGAGGTTCAACTGATAAAACACAAAGAACCCAAGGTCATCTTTTAAAAGAAAAAAAATCATCTATTATTTAAACTTCTCTGGTGGAAAAAAAATAGTGTCTTTTTTTTTTTAATCTCCTAAACTGAAGAATGTTTAACTGTCCTCTAGATATCATTTAAAAAGTTACAGTTATCATTTATGTAAGATAATTCAGCACCAGGAAATTATACTGGATGCATTCTGTCTGATGAAAATTACACGTGGACTAGATAAAGTTAAATAAAAATAAGATTTCACAGTTGTTCATATCACATTCTGTTGTATTACAAGTAAATTCAAAGGTTGTATTTTCTCACTTTATTTATAACAGGAAGTACTTTCAACTAAATTTAGCAATTTTTGCCTTTGAGAAAACAGTGTTACTTCCAGCAATAATGCCAGAGCCTAAACATACCTGCAACACCAAAGGTCAGGCCCTTCAGAGAACACTTCCTCAGGATGGCTTCACAAGTTGTCCTCTCTCACTATATAAGATCACTCAGTAGTGCCAGTTGACCAACTTTTATACAGAGGCTGAGATTCTCATTGGGGCCAACTGGCAAGCTGGCAAGTAACTAAGGCCCTCTGCAACAAGGGCAAGTTGTTCCTGGTCACTCAAGATACCAATAATATCACATCATTTTATTGTAAATGTGCAGATACAACTCAATTATGTGTGCTTCAGCTCCGACCTACCATGAAAGACAATGAAGAAAGACAATGACCTACATGAAGACAAATATATCAGTAAACTTCCAAGCCTCTCTCCATGCAGTTTGTACCTTTCAATATCTCAGGGTTTATGGGATGCTGGGTCACAGTGGACAGTCGATTCCTCAGTCTGTGTGGTTACCAGTGTCCTGCTGCTGGCCCAAGCCAGGATCTACTTCCATTTGGGGATGTGAGGTCCAGCGTGGCCTTGGGGACCTTTGCCTCCACACTTGCTAACCTCACAATGTAGATATGACCCCTCCCACTCTGGTGGCACTGAGCCCTCAGAGATTCCCACCTGTCTCCTTCCCCACTTGGGGAAATCCTCACAACTCTCTTGGATGGACGCTTCTGCCTTCAACCCTTGATGTGCCAGGTCTTAAAACCCCTCTCTATTCAATCAATTCATGGTAATCTTTTAAATGGGAAAAAAATTCTCAAAAACAAATCCACACTTAACCCACCTTTGGAGAAGGCAATGGCACCCCACTCCAGTTCTCTTGCCTGGAAAATCCCATGGATGGAGGAGCCTGGTAGGCTGCAGTCCATGGGGTCACTAAGAGTTGGACACGACTGAGCGACTTCACTTTCACTCTTCACTTTCAGGCATTGGAGAAGGAAATGGCAACCCACTCCAGTGTTCTTGCCTGGAGAATCCCAGGGATGATGGAGCCTGGTGGGCTGCCATCTATGGGGTCACACAGAGTTGGACACGACTGAAGTGACTTAGCAGCAGCAGCAGCAGCAGCCCACCGTACTGACGTGCCTCAGGGAGAGAGCATTCTACTTTCACCATGGAACGCACAGATGGTGAACTACACGATGTGGGGTACTGAGGGGATGAGTGGGATAGATACAGGGGGTTACAGAACAAGGAAAAACTGGCCTAGCATGGGATGGGGAGGGAGGCGGGAGGCGACGTATGACAAAAAGGCTGGGAAATCTCACATTGCTTTACGCTGTAAACCTACACTCAGGAAAATAAGTTTTTCTCAAAGTTTTCAAATTCAGGATCCTTTAGCTATGTTTCTAAGCAAGTTTTTTAACCTCAGTCTCCTCATCTGAAAATAGGGTTAACAACAGTATTTATATGATTGGATAAGAATTATATAGTAAGCATTCAATAAATCTTGGATATTACTGACATCTAAGATTATGATTAATGTTTTCTGCCATAGTAAACTCTCAGTAAATTGCCACCTTACATTGAGTATACCACTGTATTCCATTAGGATGGAATTATATATATCGCTGAAGCTGAAACACTTTGAGATAATGTCTCTAATCCCTGGGGAGAACAACTAAATCTCAAAAAAAAAAAAAAAATCCTTAAAGGGAAAATATATGTAATGGAATTATGTCTAAGAATGAATGTTTTCTCAAAGCTTCATTTAGAAAAGTGTCTAGAGCTAGGGACTCATTTCCTCAGCAATGTGAGGGGCACACGGATCTGAAAGTTCTCTATGCTGTTCTTCCCTCTGAATGCAAAACCCGTTATATGTCTGAGCAAAAGCTTATTGCCTGCTAGGAAATTCTGTACCTAACGTTGGTTTCCACAGTGTACCCATGGGAATTCCCTACTGGGGGCCATAGTAATATGAGTGTTCAAATGGATTACCCACAGTGTTGTGATATTAGATTACAAGCAACATATGTTTAAAACACTTGGCTGAAAAGTACATGAAAGAAAATCTAATACAGCAGGAAAATAGGAAGCAAGGGAATAAGTAATAAGAAATACTAGAGGCTTGGGATGGGGCCAGGTACGCAGGACCTGCAGATCATAATAAGGACTTTGGACATTATCCTAAGGAAGTGAAATATGATCCTGTTTTCATTTTAAAAAGATTACTCCAGCCACAGCGAAGACAATGGATTTTAGTGTGGCAAAACCAGACATAAAGAAATTCAACAGAAAACTACTGCAGAAGAACAGGTGACAAATGATGCTGACTCAGATTAGAATGGTGACAATGAGAAAGGAAAGAAATGGATGGATTCCAAAGATCTTTAGGTGGTGCTAATAATGATAGGCTGAGGAGGTCAAGAAGAGGGTGAAGCAAGCCAACTTCCAGGTCTCTGGCATAAATGGCTGAGTGGGAGGTGCCAGTCATTTACCATTAAAGAGAGCACTGGAGGAGAAGGAGTCTTGAGCTGATGAGCTCATTTGGAGGAATAATCCATTTGAACTGATGATGCCTGAATATTAAATTTGATACATCTAAGTAGAAATCTCAAGCAGGCAAACCAATACTCAGAAGAAAGCCTGGTCAAACATTTTGGAAGTTCTTGATATAAAAATAACAGTTGAAGCCATGGAAACAGGTGACATCGCCTGGGAAGAGAAGACACAGTGAGAAGAAAGGAAGTAAATAAGCTGGAAGGAAGAGAGGAAAAGGGTAAAGTGAAGAAGGTGGTGAGAGAAGAAAGGCAGGAGTTCTCACCATGTCAGCCTGTGCTCCAGAGACACAAACGAATCATTCTCCATGTCTACAGGGACGTAAAGGTGGGGGTCTAGGCCAGGGACGGGCGGGGAGGAGAGGGTACCACTGGAAGCAGGCAGGGGTGTGTGTCAGAGCAGGACATGCTCCCTCACACCTACTCCACCCTGCCCAGGCCTCTCAAATAGCTGGGCTGCCAAAGGACATTGGGCTGGCTGCCTTTCTCTGCATGTGGCTGCACGCAGCCTATGTCTGTCTGGCTGACCCACATTCCTCTGGGCCAGGGGGACCAATACGGGAACAGAAAAGAGAAGGGGAAGGCCGACAGTATCCAGAAGAGAAGGTGGTAAAGTTTGTAACTCTTTCCCAGACCTTCTCACTAACCACTTATCAGACTATTAGAATCCACATTTTAATAAGATCCCTCGGTGACTGAGATTACACTACAGTTTTAGACTTACTGACTACAGTAAGGGTCAGTAAAATTTATAAAAAATGAGAACAAACATTTTAGGACTTGTGGGCCACCTGATCTCTGAGAAGACTACCCAAATTCTTTGCTATCACAGAGCAAAGCAGACCAGGATGACCTGTAACAAATGAGGTGGCTGTGTTCCAATAAAAGCTTATTTATGACACTGAAATTTGAGTTTCATATAATTTTTACATGTCACACACACACACACACACACACACACACACACAAAAGAAGAGTCCTATTCTAGGAGGACTTGAGAAAATTTGTAGGTAAGAGAATTAGACAATCTCATAAAACCTAGGGAATAAAAGAGACATACAGTTTTTAAAATAAGCTCCTTTGTGAAGATTCTGTTTATTCTATATCTAAATAAAACCTCAATGTTCAACTTTATATAGCCATCACCTAGGTAGAGTCTTAGGTAGATGTAATTTGGCCTCATGCCTAAAAACTGAAGAGCGAGAGCTTCTGTGAGTATTTTGAATGAAAATTTGTTATTTGCAGAAAAGAAAAAACTGCCTTACTGTGCAATGGTCCCTCGGACATCCACAGGTTCTTGTAAGCAATTAAACCAAGTATGTACTTCTTAGGATTAATTTGTGGGTTTTTTGCTTGTTGGTTTAGCATTCTTCCTGTAGACGTCTAAAGCTTCACAAATGGGTAGGAGGTTCATGTGAAATGCCTGCTTTATCTGTTAAGCAGGACTGTACTCCCAGATGAAATGCAGATTTTTAAATTTAATCTATTCTTTATCAACAAAGGTCCGTCTAGTCAAGGCTATGGTTTTTCCAGTAGTCATGTATGGATGTGAGAGTTGGACTGTGAAGAAAGCTGAGCGCTGGAGAATTGATGTGTTTGAACTGTGGTGTTGGACAAGACTCTTGAGAGTCCCTTGGACTGCAAGGAGATCCAACCAGTCCATCCTAAAAGAGAGCAGTCCTGGGTGTTCATTGGAAGGACTGATGGTGAAGCTGAAACTTCAATATTTTGGCCACCTGATGCCAAGAACTAACTCACTGGAAAAGACCCTGATTGAAGGGAAAGATTGAAGGCGGGAGGAGAAGGGGACGGCAGAGGATGAGATGGTTGGATGGCATCACCGACTCAATGAACATGAGTCTGAATAAACTCCAGGAGTTGGTGATAGACAGGGAGGCCTGGTGTGCTGCAGTCCATATGGTCTCAAAGAGTCGGACACAACTGAGTGACTGGACTGAACTGAACTGACTGATTCTTTACTAAGAAAAATAAAATCACAAGAATTTCCCTCTCTTCAAGTTGAGCGAGATATTTTTCTCAATATTTGAACTGCTCTGCCTCAAAACAGTTTCCTATTTTTTCCCATTCTTCTTAAGTCATTAGTGTTCTTGGCATCTCATAGTCTATCATCCCACTCAATGCACTCCTCTTGGATTTCTTTTCATCGTATCTTGCCAAAAGAATTGAAAAGTAGAAAACTGAAACTTTTCATTTTAAAAGTTATTTGATATTAAGATCAAATAAAATTTCATCTACTGGCCAAAGTCTCTTCCAAATGCTGTTTCATCCACTCTTTTCCAAATGTTTATGGTGCGTAGGTCTAAGTCATACAGAAAGTTCTAACACTTTAAAACATATATTCTATATAAGACTGTAAAATGTAAGCAACTTATTAAGAATCTAAAATTATTCAAAGCAAGAGCCAGTCAAAATTTGCAACCATATCCCACATTTTTTCATAACTTCCTTTTTAAAAGCAATTAACTATTTAGTATTGAAACATTAAAATTTTAAACTTGAGAATATGAACCTTAGAATCTTTAGTTCTTTACTAAACTTTTAAGAAGAAATGAAGTATCTTGATGGCTTCAGTTTCTTTAAGGGTACATAGAATCCTAATGATACCTTCTCCCAAAAGGTGTGAGGAGTTGCTAACTTTTGTGGAACAGGAGAGCCAAAAAGAAAGTCAGAAATGGTAAAGACTAATTAAAGAGGAATCCTGTGTCTCTGCCCTTTAGACCTCCGAAGCAACAACAAAAATGTGACTCCCACCCACCTTGGAAGCAAGAAAATGTGGGATAACTCATAAAATCATGAAATGCCTTAAGCTCATGGAGAGCCAAGGCAGCAATAAGATAGATTCCTCTCATGAGAGGTCAAACACACGAACTGCCTCACCTGTGGCAACGTACAGCATGATGAGGTGATCATTTTAAAAGAGGATAATCAGGAAACAGATAAAATTTAAGGACCTGTTCATTCCTTGAAGTGTGGGCTGGAGTGACGCTGAGGCCTCTTGCTGCTTGCAACACAAGGACGCCCCATCCTCTCACAGGTCTTCCCACCCCCTCCCAGCCCCACATCCCCAGTGCCGCACACAAAGCCCCACGCATTTTCCCTTCCAGAAGAAGCCCTTCTGAAAGTGAGACCCAAAAGGTGTAGGTCCCTGGGGTTGGGGCAGGAAGTGCTCCTGCCTCAGAGCCCAGGCAAAGAGTCATTGCCTCTGGGCTGGAATAGAAGCCATCACTTCTCTTTACCCCAGGCAAAGGGAAACTTTGAGGGCAGAATCAGGGAGCACCCCCTCAACCTCACCACCAAGGCTAGCACCAGGCAACGCGAGGACTACTAATCCACCGCTAGGGCTGGGACACGGAGGTCCAGGGCCACCACCTGCGTGCTCTCGAGTCAAGGGCCACTGTCAAGGGACGAACAAAGCTATAGCTGCTGCCACTGCGGAAGGGGCAGGAAATCCCCAGGGCCAGGCTTCTGTGCTGGCACAGAGCAGAGGCTCAGGGGTCAGCTACCACTGGGGAGGACTAGGCCCTCAACATTCCACAGATTCTAGGCAGAGCTTCAGAAGCCATCTGGCAGACAAGACGAATGAAAAGTCCCCATCCCTGAGACCCCTGTACCAGGATCTGGCTGAATGAAGCAGAACCAAGAGAATTGGGTACAGCCCATCCTCACTTTTAGCCTCCCACCAAATAACCAAAAATGGCAGTACACCATGTGGAGACAGTAAGAGCACAGAAACAGACCCTTCTGAGACACAGGCTTTCATAAGGGTGAATGAGGAACATTAGGGAAACCTGCCAGCACCCTGGAGTTCATGTTAAGTAGTAGGCAGCAGCAGTTCACCCACCACTGGAGAGATCTGAAAACTGATACATTAATGGTAAATACATCAACAAGACCTGAAATTAGCTTAAGTAAAAGCTAGACTGGCGAGATCCCCTCCTGTGAATCACTAAGAAAAAGAGGCATACCCATTTCCAGGTGGAAACCCTACTCTGCACAGGCTCTTTCTTTTATAGAAAACGTCCAGTACTCAGCCAAAGTGATGACACACACACACAAGAAGAATGCGTATCCAGCTGTTGTTGTATTCTGTGCATGTCAGATAAGCCAAGCTGCTTCACAGTGATTTTCTTCTAGTCTTACTGATTCTGTCTAGAGGTTCCATTACATACTTTCAGAGAACTATTAAAATCTCCAACTACAATTGCTGAATTGTCAATATCTTCCAATTCTGTCCCTTGCTTCATGTATTTTGAGACTCTGTTCCTATAACAATTGTTGTTATAAATTGTTTCTGTAACAACTTATAAATGTTATATATCCCTGATATATTGACTCTCTATTATTAAAAAATGACTTCCCTGGTGGTTCAGACAGTAAGGAGTCTACCTGCAATGTGGAAAACCTGGGTTGGGAAGATCCCTTGGAGAAGGAAATGGCAACCCACTCCAGTATTATTATTAAAAACAATCCTCTTTGACTCTAATAACACTCTTTGCTATAAAGTCTATTTTGCCTGAAATTAATATGGCCATTCCAGGTCTCTTATGGTTACTGTTTACAAAGTAAATCTTTTCCATGTCTTTTCTTTCAGCCAATTTAGTGTCTTTAAAAACAGTGTATCTCCTATAGATAGCATATAGCAGGATATTGCCTTTTTATGCAGTCTGACCATCTCTACTTTCTAATGTAATTATCGATGTAGTTGAACTTAGTCTGCCATTTGTTTTCTATGTTTACTATCCTACTTAATCTGTTCTTTTTTAATGCCTTCCTTTGTGTTAAATATATTTTTTCTAATATACCATTTTAATTCTTCTATTGGTTTTAAGCTTTTTTCTTAAAGTACTTGTTCATTTAGGAATCATTATTCATCATTAATCATAACCTAATTCAAGTTAATATTGACTTAATTTTGATAAAATATAGCAAATTTGATCCAGTATAGTTCCACTTCTTCCTCCATATTTTAGCCTGTTATCATCATATATGTTAAATCTATTTATGTTATCAATCTAATAGTCTTACATTTATTGCTTTAAAGAGTAGTATACTTGTACATAAATTAGAAGACAAGAAGTATATATACAGTCTTTTATACTGACCCACATCGTAATCATTTCTTGTGTTCCTCATTCCTTCTGTGGACCTGAATTACTATCATTTCCTCTCCTTCTGAAAAAACTTCACTCGGTTTTTGTTAATCTGGGAATGCCTTGTTTCACTGTCATTTTCTGAAGAAGAGTTTTGTTGGATATAGGATAACTGAATGAAACTGTCTTCATTTCTGCGTTTTAAAGTGTCCTTCCGCTGCCCTCTGGACTCCGTCGTGTTCTCAGAAGTCCTGCACCATTTTCACTGTTGTCTGTAAATGTGAGTCACTCTTCTTGTGGCTGCTTTCAAACTTGCTTCGCGTCTTTGTGTTTCGGTAGTTACATTATGACATTGCTAGGTGTAGTTTTCTTTGCGTTTATCCTTGTTTCAGTTTATTGAACTTCCTCAATATGTAGAACACAGGTTTCCAACAAATTTGACAGGTGACTACTACTTCATATATTTTTTTCCCTTTCTCCTTCCTTTCCCTCTGCGTCTCTCATTACAGAAATGGCGGGACACTGGACATTGTCCCACAAGTTCCTGAGGTTCTGTTCTTCATCCTCATGTCTTCTGGTTTTTGAACTGGATAATTTCTTTCCTCAGGATTATCCACTTTTCTGCTCTGGAGCCCATTTACTGAGTTTCTCACTTTGTTATCTTACTTTTTACTGTTAGACTGCCTGTTCAATTTTTTAATAGTTTATATTTCTCTACTGAAACTTACTATTTGCTGTCAATGCCAGTTTTTTAACAACACTTTATTTTTTAACATATTTACAGTAGCTGTTTTGAGACCTTTGGGCCCAAAGAGAACCAGTTTCTATTGACTGCTTTTTGCCCTGAATATTGATCACACTTTCCTGTTTCCTTGTATCTCTCACAGTTTTTGGCTGAAAGCTAGACATTTTAGAGAATACATTATAACAACATTGCTTTATTTTTCTGAGAATTTTTTATCTTTCCTTCCTAGCTTGCACAGACGTAAACTATAAAGTCTGTCTCCCTTGCTATGTGCTATCACTGATGTCTCTGGACAGATATTTTCATTTTAATTTTTATCTTTTACTCTGACTTCTTAGTGATTTCCCCTGTATTTATATAGCTTAGTGGGTCAGTCAATGTTTTGAGTGGAGGTTAAACTCAAACATCTTAAGCCCATAAAGTTTCCACCCTCTGCAGCCTGGGAATATATTCAAATTTCCAGTCAGTCAGCTATTCTTTGAGATTCATTTGCCCCTCAGCTCTCTCAAGTCTTTTCCATGCATCTGTGTAGTTTTCCATTAAGCCAGGAATTTTTGAAGAGCTGATCTCATTTCCAGGATCTCTCCATTAAGTTTCTGGCTGGTCTAACACTCACCCCAATACGAATTGCAACCTCAGGTCAATAAAGTAGATGACTTTTCTTGTTCCCAATCAAGTTCTTCACTTTTAGCTGACAAAGCCACAGGTTTTAATTCCCACCTCCCACCCTAAATCGAATCTACTCACTCTGGCAGCAAAATAACCAGTTTTCCCCTCCAGCCCCACATTGTTGCTGCTTCAGGTGTTGGGGTGAAGGGGTGGGGTTGGAGAGAGATGGAAAGCTGTGTGATTTAACAAAAATAATAATAATAATATAGGCTGCTAATTTAAATTTGAAATTCAAATAAATAATAATTTTTTAATATAAGTATGCCCCATGCAATATTTTAGACATACTTATGAATATAATTATTTATTGTTTATCTGAAATTCAAATTTCTGGGCATAATGTATTTTATCCAGCAACCCTAGGGTTACAGAAGGAACCTCACACAAGAAGGCCATATATGCCTGCTACCCTTATGTTAAATTCTCTCATTTTCAAAGATTAAACTCTTCTCAATTTGTTGTCTGTCTTTGGTCAATTTCTAAGGCCCTTAAATGCACATCTGGGGCAACTTTTTCCAGTTCTGTACTTATTTTTGCAGAGAGGAATCATCATGATCTTCCTCCTGCCAAAACTGGAAGCTGATCTCACTTGATTCCTTAGTATTAATACTTTTAGAAAAATCTTAGTTGGTCTCAGCTATGCTACAAAGTAACAAAAACGTTAGTTCTCCTCATAGTTATACCCTGTCTTAAGGGTAGAATTTTCCAATCATTAAAATGGATCCACAGAGAAAGCTTCAAAGAGAAAGTTTACTGTGGAGAGGGTTGGGTTTCTTCTTCAGCTGATGCCACTTTCCTACAGCGAGGTGGTCCTTCTGGACTCTTTGCCAGTGGTGAAAGTCGTCATTTTGCTGCTGTGAATTCTCCCCCGACCCCCATCATGAAGAGTCCCAGGAAGGTCTAAGTTCAGTAACAGTGCAGTATGAGTCCCTAAGGTAGGAAACCGGCAAGCTCAAAGATGACTCAGGGTCCAAGGACTGGTGGGAACAATGACTGGATCTGAACTTCCTTCCTTTCACTTTGTTTTATCACTGAACAAGTAAACAATGATGGAAGAGGACATGCAAGATCAAGAAGTTACGATAACTGTGTTCAGTTCAGTTCAGGTCAGTCGCTCGGTCGTGTCCAACTCTTTGCAACCCCATGAATCGCAGCATGCTAGGCCTCCCTGTCCATCACCAACTCCCAGAGTTCACTCAGATTCACATCCACTGAGTCAGTGATACCATCCAGCCACCTTATCCTCTGTCGTCACCTTCTCCTCCTGCCCCCAATCCTTCCCAGCATCAGAGTCTTTTGCAAAGAGTCAACTCTTCACATGAGGTGGCCAAAGTATTGGAGCTTCAGCTTTAGCATCATTCCTTCCAAAGAAATCCCAGGGCTGATCTCCTTCCAAATGGACAGGTTGGACCTCCTTGCAGTCCAAGGGACTCTCAAGAGTCTTCTCCAACACCACAGGTCAAAAGCATCAATTCTTCGGTGCTCAGCTTTCTTCACAGTCCAACTCTCACATCCATACATGACCACAGGAAAAACCATAGCCTTGACTAGACAGACCTTATTCGGCAAAGTAATGTCTCTGCTTTTTATATGCTATCTAGCTTGGTCATAACTTTTCTTCCAAGGAGTAAGTCTTTTAATTTCATGGCTGCAGTCACCATCTGCAGTGATTTTGGAGCCCAAAAAATATAAAGTCTGACACTGTTTCCACTGTTTCCCCATCTATTTCCTATGAAGTGATGGGACCAGATGCCATGATCTTCGTTTTCTGAATGTTGACTTTTAAGCCAACTTTTTCACTCTCCTCTTTCACTTTCATCAAGAGGCTTTTTAGCTCCTCTTCACTTTCTGCCATAAGGGTGATGTCATCTGCATATCTGAGGTTATTGATATTTCTCCCAGCAATCTTGATTCCAGCTTGTGTTTCTTCCAGTCCAGCGTTTCTCATGATGTACTCTGCATAGAAGTTAAATAAGCAGGGTGACAATATACAGCCTTGAAGTACTCCTTTTCCTATCTGGAACCAGTCTGTTGTTCCATGTCCTGTTCTAACTGTTGCTTCCTGACCTGCATATAGGTTTCTCAAGAAGCAGGTCAGGTGGTCTGGTATTCCCATCTCTTTCAGAATTTTCCACAGTTTATTGTGATCCACACAGTCAAAGGCTTTGGCATAATCAAGAAAGCAGAAATAGATGTTTTTCTGGAACTCTCTTGCTTTTTCCATGATCCAGCACATTTTGGCAATGTGATCTCTGGTTCCTCTGCCTTTTCTAAAACCAGCTTGAACATCTGGAAGTTCACGGTTCACGTATTGCTGAAGCCTGGCTTGGAGAATTTTGAGCATTACCTTTATAGCATGTGAGATGAGTGCAATTGTGTGATAGTTTGAGCATTCTTTGGCATTGCCTTTCTTTGGGATTGAATGAAAACTGACCTTTTCCAGTCCTGTGGCCACTGCTGAGTTTTCCAAATTTGCTGGCATATTGAGTGCAGCACTTTCACAGCATCATCTTTCAGGATTGGAAATAGCTCAACTGGAATTCCATCACCTCCACTAGCTTTGTTCATAGTGATGCTTTCTAAGGCCCACTTGACTTCACATTCCAGGATGTCTGGCTCTAGATGAGTGATCACACCATTGTGATTATCTGGGTCATGAAGATCTTTTTTGTGCAGTTCTTCTGTGTACAACTGTGATAACTGTGTATCCGGATACAATTCCCCTGCAGCTCTCTTGTTCCCCAGGAAGGAACATCTGGGGTTTAGTGTTTTCAGCAGCCTGCTTCTCAGGTGGGGCCTGCCAATGCAGAAGACACAAAAGATGTACGCTCAGTACCTGAGTCGGGAAGATCACCTGGAGGAGGAAGTGGCAATCCACTCCAGCACGCTTGCCTGGAGAATCTAGCAGATAGAGAAGCTTGGCGGACTACAGTCTACGGGTTCTCATAGCAGCCTGAATGGTTGCTCTCCGGGGCTTCAGAAAAGCCAAGAACCACAGATTCACCATCTTTGTCTTATTTTAGATCACGGAGCTTGCAATGGAGGTAGACAGGCCACATTGGCACCAGCACTCAAGGGTATATACCTTGATGCATGGTAACCATGCATCAAGTGAGCTAATATCCAGACAAGTTCAGTATGTATCTCTGCATGGTGTAATATAACACAGCTATTAGCACTAACAAAACACTTTATACAGCATAGCTACTGCTGTGTTTTATTCCCTGCTTTACCATTGTGCTGTCAAATATTTCCATAGAGCAGGCCTGGCAATGGCCATCCACAGTGGAAGACAGATTTCTGAGGTCAAAACCAGGCTTTACCACGCACCATTTGTGGAGCTCTGGTCTCCTTAAATGCAAAAAGAAATGCAAAGTGTGACACACGCCTTGAAGGCTTGTTGAGAAGGTTTTCTGAAAAGTAAGCAACAGATTTGTTCCTTTAACATTTCCCCATTTTGCCTCTATGCTCCTTGAACTCTCCCCACCCGCCTCCCACCCACATCACTCAGAGTAGAACATTCTTTCAATATCCCAGATCTGCTCCTTTTTCTCTTTTAACACATGGATCAGCTCTCTTAGATCCTTAGCACCATGCTTAGCACAGTGTTGGCAAAAAGTAATACTATCTAATGTTCAGTGAGCCCTTACTATCTGCCAAGCACTGCTCTAAATACTTTACATACACTGATGCATTCAATTCTTAAAACAAGTTATAAAATAGTATGCACTATGCTGCTGCTGCTGCTAAGTCGCTTCAGTCGTGTCCGACTCTGTGCAACCCCATAGATGGCAGCCCACCAGGCTCTGCCGTCCCTGGGATTCTCCAGGCAAGAACACTGGAGTGGGGTGCCATTTCCTTCTCCAATGCATGAAAGTGAAAAGTGAAAGTGAATTCGCTCAGTCATGTCCGACTCTTAGTGACCCCATGGACTGCAGCCTACCAGGCTCCTCTGTCCATGGGATTCTTCAGGCAACAGTACTGGAGTGGCCTGCCATTGCCTCAATTTTATGGATAAAGTAGGTGAGAAGCAGAGAAAGTGAGAAGCCTGTCCAACGTGACAAAACTGGTAAATGTCAAAGATGAAATTCAAACCAAGGAATCTAAACTTTGTACTCTGACAATGATGTCAGGGTGAAGAATGACTTTTTAAAACAAAAGGGTGAAATTCATTTCACTATCACATTCCTCAGATCAAAGCCATACTATATTTTGTACAAATACACTTTTAAAAGGAACACTTCATTGAAACACCCCCAATGAAAGGCAGGGTTAATTTATTCTCCTAGATAATTATAAGAAGATTAAAAGTAGAGGCACTAACTTGAAATAAAGCTCCCAGGAATAATAAAATTAAACAAATAAAGTAACATTTAGTTTCCTATTAAATGTTATATGGGTTTGCTAGCTAACACATTGAGTGTTTCAGTTAGATTCCCCCATTTCCTGCATTTCAAATAATAAATCACAGCAACTGGCACTAATTTGTTATCTGTATCAAGGCTTCTATTCTCCAACCTTAGTATCTCCAAGATAATAATAGCTTTAGTTTTTACAATGCTTTTCAACATATAAATTACCTTCTTATACACTATCTCACTTCATCTTCAAAACAACCCCTATGAGACGGACACTATAATTCTCATTTTAGGATGAATCAAATGACAAACAGAGTTTGAGCAATGCTTTCAAACTTACCCAGCTTGTAAGTGCCAGAATACACATTCAACCCTTAATCCAGACTCCAAGCACAATCCCTTTCCTGTTGTACCCAAGCTATACAAAAGGAGAAACAGCTTTCATCCTATCAAATTCTCCCCATGAGGGACCCACTGACTAAAACTGAGAGATAATATTCATGGTTAAGTGAGAACGCATTTGTTGCAGGGCCCAGTAGAAAATTAGGTAAGAACCATGGGACTGGAGATATATGACACAGAGCTCATATTCAATTCACAAATCAGTTGGTTTACTGCCTACAATAGTTTAATCAAACTAATCAGACAACATAGTGTAATCAAAGTAGGGAAAATAGAACATGGGTAATGAACTACTCCAAAGAAAAATGTGGGAAGAAGGCATCTTGAGATGAGTAAGGGTCCCTGGTGCAGCTCTGGGTCTCTCCACAAGCAAGAACAGGAAGTGGCCCTCTGTTCTGACAAGGCTTCCAGCAACATCCACCAGGAACAGCTCCAGCAGCCTGAAGTCAGTCCCACAGCCAAGAGCCTTCAAGTCACAGGGCTCAGTGGTCTGACAGTAGGGTGTAAATGCTACACAACGGGGGGTCTGGTTTCTGTCAGTTGCCCCTTCCATCTTCCATCTTCTGGAGGATGTTGCCAAACAAGTTCCTTATCTAAAGCAATATTCTTAATTTATCACTCACTGACTATAGAGAGACTTTATTTTGGGGGGAGGGCTCCAAAATCACTGCAGATGGTGACTGCAGCCATGAAATTAAAAGACACGTGCTCCCTAGAAGAAAAACTATCACCAACCTAGACAGTATATTAAAAAGCAGAGACATTACTTTGCCAACAAAGGTCCATCTAGTCAAAGCTATGGTTTTTCCAGTGGTCATGTATGGATGTGAGAGCTGAACTATAAAGAAAGCTGAGCACCTAAGAATCAATGCTTTTGAACTGTGGTGTTGGAGAAGACTCTTGAGAGTCCCTTGGATTGCAAGGAGATCCAACCAGTCAATTTGAGCTAAAGGAAGTCAGTCCTGAATATTCATTGGAAGGACTGATGCTGATGCTGAAACTCCAATACTTTGGCCACCTGATGTGAAGAACTAACTCACTGGAAAAGACCCTGATGCTGGGAAAGACTGAAGGTGGGAGAAGGGGATGACAGAGGATGAGATGGTTGAGTGGCATCACCAACTTGATGGACATAAGTTTGAGTAACCTCCAGGAGTTGGTGATGGACAGGGAGGCTTAGCGTGCTGCAGAGAGTCAGAGGAAGCTGAGTGACTGAACTAAACTGACTATAGCAAATGTTTCAAAACTAGTATGGGAGTTCACACTGGCCTCTGCAACTCCATCTTTAATTATTTAACACACTTAAATCCTATGAGTTTCATTCAAGATGAACAGGAATCACAAAACAAAAGGAATCACATTGTAACAAAGAACCTTGTCTCAGCAGAGCTCAAATGCTTTATGCTCCATTAATCTTGTCAAATATTTCTATAGCTGACAAAAGGAAAGATTGATGTTTTTCTTTCTGGCTTACTTCACTCTGTACAATAGGCTCCAGTTTCATCCATCTTATTAGAACTGATTCAAACATATTTTTTTTAATGGCTGACTAATAGTCCATTGTGTATATGTACCACAGCTTTCTTATCCAGTCATCTGCTGATGGACATCTAGGTCATTTCCATGTCCTGGCTATTATAAACAGTGCTGCAATGAACATTGGGGTACACGTGTCTCTTTCAATTCTGGTTTCCTCAGTGTGTATGCCCAGCAGTGGGATTGCTGGGTCATATGGCAGTTCTCTTTGCAATTTTTTAAGGAATCTCCACACTGTTCTCCATAGTGGCTGTACTAGTTTGCATTCCCAACAACACTAAGAGAGTTCCCTTTTCTCCACACCCTCTCCAGCATTTATTGCTTGTAGACTTTTGGATCGCAGCCATTCTGACTGGCATGAAATGGTACCTCATTGTGGTCTTGATTTTCATTTCTCTGATAATGAGCGATGTTGAGCATCTTTTCATGTGTTTGTTAGCCATCCATATGTCTTCCTTGGAGAAATGTCTATTTAGTTCTTTGGCCCACTTTTTGATTGGGTCGCTTATTTTTCTGGAATTGAGCTGCATAATGTGCTTGTATATTTTTGAGATTAGTTGTTTGTCAGTTGCTTCATTTGCTATTATTTTCTCCCATTCTGAAGGCTGTCATTTCACCTTGCTTATAGTTTCCTTTGTTGTGTAGAAGCTTTTAATTTTAATTAGATCCCATTTGTTTATTTTTGCTTTTATTTCCAGTATTCTGGGAGGTGGATCATAGAGGATCCTGCTGTGTTATGTCGGAGAGGGTTTTGCCTATGTTCTCCTCTAGGAGTTTTATAGTTTCTGGTCTTACATTTAGATCTTTAATCCATTTTGAGTTTATTTTTGTGTGTGGTGTTAGAAAGTGATCTAGTTTCATTCTTTTACAAGTGGTTGACCAGTTTTCCCAGCACCACTTGTTAAAGAGATTGTCTTTACTCCATTGTATATTCTTGCCTCCTTTGTCGAAGATAAGGTGTCCATAGGTGTGTGGATTTATCTCTGGGCTTTCTATTTTGTTCCATTGATCTATATTTCTGTCTTTGTGCCAGTACCATACTGTCTTGATGACTGTGGCTTTGTAGTAGAGCCTGAAGTCAGGCAAGTTGATTCCTCCAGTTCCATTCTTCTTTCTCAAGATTGCTTTGGCTATTTGAGGTTTTTTGTATTTCCATACAAATCTTGAAATTATTTGTTCTAGTTCTGTGAAAAATACCACTGGTAGCTAGATAGGGATTGCATTGAATCTGTAGATTGCTTTGGGTTGTATACTCATTTTCACTATATTGATTCTTATGATCCATGAACATGGTATATTTCTCCATCTATTAGTGTCCTCTTTGATTTATAGTTTTCTATATATAGGTCTTTAGTTTCTTTAGGTAGATATATTCCTAAGTATTTTATTCTTTTCATTGCAATGGTGAATGGAATTGTTTCCTTAAAGAAAAACACCAATAGAGTATACTAACACATATATATGAAATTTAGAAAGATGGTAAGGATAACCCTGTATGCAAGACAGCAAAAGTGACACAAATGTATAGAACCGACTTTTGGACTCTGAGGGAGAGGGAGAGGGTGGGATGATTTGGGAGAATGGCACTGAAACTTGTATACTATCATGTAAGAAACAAATCGCCAGTCTATGTTTGATACAGGATACAGGATGCTTGGGGCTGGTGCATGGGGATGATCCAGAGAGATGATATGGGGTGGGAGGTGGGAGGGGGGTTCAGGATTGGGAACTCATGTACACCCGTGGTGGATTCATGTCAATGTATGGCAAAACCAATACAGTATTGTAAAGTAAAATAAAGCAAAAATAATTTTTTTAATGTTAAAAAAGAAAGAAAAAAGAAGGAAAGATTGAAATATGGAAGGTAATCCTGTTTGCAGTCCTAATGCCACCAACCCAACCAGCCCTCAGCTCTCAGATCCCCCAGTAGTTCCATAGTTGGGCAACTTGGCCTGGGCTTTATTTCCCTTCAAGTCACACAACAAAAAATAAAAAGCTGAAAGTAACTTTCTTGTTTCCAAGGCTCTAGGAGAGCTTAGCTATGTTTAGGAAATTCTTTAACACTGTGAAAAAGAGCAAAGTGGAGGAAAGATCACAGATGAGTAAGCGGATGAGGAGATCAATTGAGTTCTTCTACTCCCCAGTGAATAGCTTTGGGCAAATCTCTTGAACTCATCTATGGCTGAGTCTTCACCTATCACAAAAGGGAGAAAGTCAGGCAGCCACAATCCAGTGCCTGAGAGTCACATCCTGTCTAACACCTGTTTGTGAATCATACTGGTTGGAACATGGCCAAATCCATCCATCACTTATCATCTATAGCTCTCTTCTGCATAGGCAGAAAAGAGTACTTGTGAGAGACACCATTTGGTCTGCAAAGCCTCGAACACTTACTATGTGGCCTTTCACAGCAAAAGTCTGGCAATACCTAAGATAGTTCACGCATTAGACTTCTCACTCCAATCACAAATATAATATGAAAAATATATTTGAATTCTGTAATAGGCTTCCCTGGTGGCTCAGATGGTAAAGAATTTGCCTGCAATGCAGGAGATCTGGGTTCAGTCCCTGGGTCAGGAAGATCCCCTGGAGAAGGAGATGGAATATTCCTGAAAAACAAGAAGGGGTACTCTTGAGCACACAAATTTCCGAGGACTCCCTGAAGGACAGAGGGCAAATGGGAGTAGAAGGAAATGGAACATACAAGAAAGGGACAGCTGCAGAATGGCCAACATCAAAAAGTCTACAAATAATAAATGCTGGAGAGAGTGTGGAGAAAAGAGAACACTCCTACACTGTTGGCAGGAAAGTAAATTGGTGTAGCCACTGTGGGGAAAACTACAGAGATTCCCAAAAAAAAACTATAAATAGAATTACCACATGATCCAGCAATATCACTCCTGGACATATACTCAGATGAAATTATAATTCAATCAAATATATGCACCATTATGTTCACAGCAGCACCATTCACAACAGCCAAGAAATGGAAACAATCTAAATGTTCATTGACAGATAAAGACGATGTAGATATATATAATGGAATACTGCTGCTGCTGCTAAGTCATGTCAGTCGTGTCTGACTCTGTGTGACCCCACAGATGGCAGCCCACCAGGCTCCCCCGTCCCTGGGATTCTCCAGGCAAGAGCACTGGAGTGGGTTGCCATTTCCTTCTCCAATGTATGAAAGTGAAAAGTGAAAGTGAAGTCGCTCAGTTGTGTCTGACCCTCCGCGACCCCATGGACTGCAGCCTACCAGGCTCCTCCGCCCATGGGATTTTCCAGGCAAGAGTACTGGAGTGGGCTGCCATTACCTTCTCCGTTATAATGGAATACTATTCAGCCACAGAAAGAGCAAAATAATGCCATTTGGACCTAGCGATTGTAATACTGAGGCATCTGTCAGATACAGAAAGACAACTATCATATGCCATCACTTCCATGTGGAATCCAAAAAAAAATGTGCAAAAGAACTTATTTACAAAATGTAAGTAGAGTCATGGACGTAGAAAAAATTATGGCTACCAGAAGGGTTAAATTGGGAGATTGGGATTGATACACACACACTACTCTATATAAGATAAATAACTAATAAGAATGTGCTGTAGAGCACAGGGAACTCTATTCAATACTATGTAATGGCTTACATGGGAAAAGAATCTTTAAAAGAGTGGATAAACATGTATGTATAACTAATTCACTTTGTGGTACACCTGAAACTAACACAACACTATAAATCAATTATTATTTTGGTTTAGTTGCTGAGTCATGTCGACTCTTTGAGACCCGATACACGGTAACCCACCAGGCTCTTCTTGTCCACAGAATTTTCCAGGCAAGAACACTAGAGCAGGTTGTCCTTTTCTACTCAAATAAATATATAACAAGTACCTACTGTATATCACAGGGAACTACATCCAATATCTTGTAACAATCTACAATGGAAGATACTGTTTTATGAAACAGTATACTTACATATGTATAACTGAATCACTTTGCTATATACCTGACACTAATACAACATTGTAAATCAACTATGTTTCCATAAAAAAATTTTAAAAGTTAGAGGTGGCAAGAGTACACGGAAGAACTGTACAAAAAAGATCTTCACGACCCAGATAATCATGATGATGTGATCACTAATCTAGAGCCAGACATCTTGGAATGTGAAGTCAAATGGGCCTTGGAAAGCATCACTATGAACAAAGCCAGTGGAGGTGATGAAATTCCAGTGGAGCTATTTCCAATCCTGAAAGATGATGCTGTGAAAGTGCTGCGCTCAATATGCCAACAAATTTGGAAAACTCAGCAGTGGCCACAGGACTGGAAAAGGTCAGTTTTCATTCCAATCCCAAAGAAAGGCAATGCCAAAGAATGCTCAAACTACTGCACAATTGCACTCATCTCACATGCTAGCAAAGTAATGCTCAAAATTCTCCAAGCCAGGCTTCAGCAATACATGAACCGTGAACTTCCTGATGTTCAAGCTGGTTTTAGAAAAGGCAGAGGAACCAGAGATCAAATTGCCAACATCTGCTGGATCATGGGAAAAGCAAGAGAGTTCCAGAAAAACATCTATTTCTGCTTGATTGACTATGCCAAAGCCTTTGACTGTGTGGATCACAATAAACTGTGGAAAATTCTGAAAGAGATTGGAATACCAGACCACCTGACCACCTGACCTGCTCTCAAGGAGAAACCTGTATGCAGGTCAGGAAGCAACAGTTAGAACTGGACATGGAACAACAGACTGGTTCCAAATAGGAAAAGGAGTACGTCAAGGCTGTATATTGTCACCCTGCTTATTTAACTTCTACGCAGAGTACATCATGAGAAACGCTGGACTGGAAGAAACACAAGCTGGAATCAAGATTGCTGGGAGAAATATCAATAACCTCAGATATGCAGATGACACCACCCTAATGGCAGAAAGTGAACAGGAACTAAAAAGCCTCTTGATGAAAGTGAAAGAGGAGAGTGAAAAAGTTGGCTTAAAGCTCAACATTCAGAAAACGAAGATCATGGCATCTGGTCCCATCACTTCATGGGAAATAGATGGGGAAACAGTGTCAGACTTTATTTTGGGGGGCTCCAAAGTCACTGCAGATGGTGACAGCAGCCATGAAATTAAAAGACGTTTACTCCTTGGAAGAAAAGTTATGACCAACCTAGATAACATATTAAAAATGAGAAACATTACTTTGCTGACTAAGGTCCGTCTAGTCAAGGCTATGGTTTTTCCTGTGATCATGTATGGATGTGAGAGTTGGACTGTGAAGAAGGCTGAGTGCCAAAGAATTGATGCTTTTGAACTGTGGTGTTGGAGAAGACTCTTGAGAATCCCTTGGACTGCAAGGAGATCCAACCAGTCCATTCTGAAGGAGATCAGCCCTGGGATTTCTTTGGAAGGAATGATGCTAAAGCTGAAACTCCAGTACTTTGGCCACCTCATGCGAAGAGTTGACTCATTGGAAAAGACTCTGTTGCTGGGAGGGATTGGGGGCAGGAGGAGAAGGGGACGACAGAAGATGAGATGGCTGGATGGCATCACGGACTAGATGGATGTGAGTCTGAGTGAACTCTGGGAGATGGTGATGGACAGGGAGGCCTGGCATGCTGCGGTTCACGGGGTTGCAAAGAGTCGGACACAACTGAGTGACTGAACTGAACTGAGAGAGGCAGTAAAAATATCAGTGGTCATCACAAATTAGGGGAGGCAGAATAAACAGAGGAATACAGGGGGTTTTTAGCAGAGTGAAACTATTCCATATAAATATTTTTTTGCATTTGGCAAAACCAAGAGAACATGTACAATGTCAAGAATGAACCCTAATGTAAACTAAGGATTCTAGTTAATAACAATAATGTACCAATATTGGTTCATCATTCTGTAGCCAATGTACTATACTAATGCAAGATCTTAATACAGAGGAAAATATGTGGAGAGAGGAAGGATGGGGAAGATGTATATGTAAACTTTGTACCTTCTAGCCCATTTTTCTATAAGCTTATAACTATTCTAAAAAATAAAGTCCATTACTTTAAAAAAATAAATAAAAATTTAAAAAAGAAAGAGAGCATGGGAAATTGGAGTCACTTCAAGGAAAGCCCGGCTCACAGAAGGGCATAGAGGACAGAGAGCAGCTAACAGGTGGCTGGTTAAGGAGCCTGCTGCTGCTGCTAAGTCACTTCAGTCACGTCCGACTCTGTGTGACCCGATAGACGGCAGCCCACCAGGCTCCCCCGTCCCTGGAATTCTCCAGGCAAGAACACTGGAGTGGGTTGCCATTTCCTTCTCCAATGCCTGAAAGTGAAAAGTGAAAGTGAAGTTGATCAGTCATGTCCGACTCTTAGTGGCCCCATGGACTGCAGCCTACCAGGCTCCTCCATCCATGGGATTTTCCAGGCAAGAGTACTGGAAGAGTACTGGGTTGCCATTGCCTTCTCCCTACTAGTAGTCAGCAAAAGTGAAACTCAAACAATCACTATGTCTGTTCCCAGTCTGCCCTGCATCAGATTGGTAAACTTTGAGAGAATGATAGTAACTATCATTGTGGGAGGAGAAATAAACACTCATAATCTATTTGTAGAAGTATAATTTAGATCAGCTTACTTAATATTAAATCCTGATGGCTCAGACAGTAAAGAGTCTGCCTGCAATGTGGGAGACCCAGGTTTGATCCCTGGGTTGGGAAGATCCCCTGGAGAAGGAAATAGCTTACCCATTCCAGTATTCTTGCCTGGAGAATTTCATAGGCAGAGGCTACAGTCCATGGGGTTGCACAGAGTCAGACTCAACTGACTAACACTTTCATGCCTATATCCTTTAATCCAGCAATTCTACTTCTTAGACTCTACCAGAGAGAAATATTATTATATGTACAGAAAGATGCATAAACATAAATATTCATGAAGCACTGTTTAAAGAAGGAACAGTTAAAATGACATAAATTCCTATCAGTA
The DNA here is from genome assembly GCF_014754425.2 of Oryx dammah. NCBI lineage: Eukaryota > Metazoa > Chordata > Mammalia > Artiodactyla > Bovidae > Oryx > Oryx dammah. Next base: position 98,136,250 of record NW_024070210.1, read on the forward strand.
ACAAATCATTAACAAACTCACACAAGGAAGTCAAGAAACGCTCTGCAGTCTATGGAACACTAGCTCCAATACAATGGTGCGAGCTGCTGAATGACAGTAGCTTTTTTTACCTTATTGCCTTAAAACAAAGCCTATCATCTAGAGGCACTAGAAATTTATGAACAAATTAAACCTTCATGCACATGCCTGCTGAACCTAGGGAGGCTGACATGGGCTGAATCAACTCTCTAGCTCTCCAGGTTCCCACCGGATTCAGCCAAGAAAGACCCCCCCCCCACCAAGATCAGAGGGGATACATAACGAAAAGCCATAGACTGAGTGACTTAAACAACAGAATTTTCTCTCTGCACAGTTCTGGAAGCTGTCAATCCATGATCGAGGTCCAGCAGGGTTTGGTTTTGGTGACAGTGCTGTTCCTGGCTTGCAGATGTCTACCGTCTCACTATGTGCCAGAGGACCTTTCCTCAGTGCCTGGGTGTGGAGTGAGAATGAGCACGCTCCTTTGTCTTCTATTATGAGGGCACTAATCCCACCATGAGGACCCCACCCTATGACGTTATCTAACCCTAATTACCTCCCCAAAGGCACCATGTTCAAATATGCTATGGTTGGGGGCAGGGCTTCAACATTTTGTTCCCCCTGCTGAATCTTGGTCCTGCCAAGCAGCTCATTCCACACGTCTCTCTCTTCCCACCCCTACCCCCGTTCTTTCCCTCCCTCCATCCCCACACCCCATCTCACTCACCCCCTATATCTCCTCTGCCCCAGTCTAGAGGTGAAAACAATGCCCTCATTATTACTAACCTCAGAGTATGGTACTGGCTCCTATGATCTCCCTACACCCTGGCCATGAAGTTCAGGGTATCACCAAACTGTCTTGAAATTACTTAACTTTATTTGAGCTATTTATTTTCAGGATCCAGAATGAAATGATAGACTGACATAGATAGATGTCTAAAGCATATTACTAAGTGAGGAAGTAAGTTTCAGACCAATGCAGATAATTACACAATTAATATAAATATATATGCAAGAAAAACTAAATATTTCTATATGTATATGTGTGTATGAAACAGATTTTAAAAGGCATACACTGAATTGATTAATAGCAATTAAGTCTGAGGAGAAAACAGACTGGGAAGGTAAATAGGAAAGAGGGAACAAGGGGAAATTTCAATTTATCTATATTGTTAGAATTTTTAACAGTGAGTATGCACTCATTACATGCCTAATTAAAATATCTTAAAAACATATATGAAACACATAAAATATTCATAAAATTTTGATAAGACAAGCATAAAAGATATTTCTTTTAAATATATACATCAAAATATCAGTAACAGTTATCATTGGGCAGTAATGCTACATGTGATCCTTGTTTTTTGTTTTTTTCTGTCGTCAAAGTTTCCTGAACTGAAAATTATATGACTTCTGAAATTATGAAATGTTTTAGGTCATAAATTGTACAAATTAAATTGAGAAGGTTGGATTAGAGGGCCTCAAAAGTTGCTCTCAGTTCTAAGCTCTAAACAAATAAACACAAAGTTATCAAAATAGCATAAAGTTTACCAGAAAATCAGAGGTTTCACCAAGTGATGGAAAGTTTGAGGAGAATGAATAATAATGCATGAATATTCACAACAGGAAAACAAAGAGCAGGGCCACTGAAGGATATGGCAGCCCCTCGGGCTAGTGTCTGAGTGGGGCTGGAGGAGTGTGCATAGTCAGGTGAGGACCTGATGGATAAAGGCTGAGGCCTCCTCTCTGCTGGTAAGGATTCTGGTACCAGGGCCTGGTGGACATTACATGGAAAAGGCACACATGTGAGCAGTCAGGAGAGAAAGGATTTAGATGTCCTAGGCCGACTAAGGTCCGTCTAGTCAAGGCTCTGGTTTTTCCTGTGGTCATGTATGGATGTGAGAGTTGGACTGTGAAGAAGGCTGAGCACCAAAGAATTGATGCGTTTGAACTGTGGTGTTGGAGAAGACTCTTGAGAGTCCCTTGGACTGAAAGGAGATCCAACCAGTCCATTCTGAAGGAGATCAGCCCTGGGATTTCTTTGGAAGGACTGATGCTAAAGCTGAAGCTCCAGTACTTTGGCCACCTCATGCGAAGAGTTGACTCATTGGAAAAGACTCTGATGCTGGGAGGGATTGGGGGCAGGAGGAGAAGGGGACGACAGAGGATGAGATGGCTGGATGGCATCACGGACTCGATGGACGTGAGTCTGAGTGAACTCCGGGAGTTGGTGATGGACAAGGAGGCCTGGCGTGCTGCAATTCATGAGGTCGCAAAGAGTCAGACACGACTGAGCGACTGAACTGAACTGAGGCCCATGTGTGGCTTGTGCATTACTTAAAAGCAAATTGGTTTATCCTGGTAAAACAGAAGCGTGTGTCAAAGCCAATGAACAATAACAGCAACAGGCAAAAGGAGAACTTTCCTCCTACTAATGGAAAGTCTCTAAGACCATCATAAAAAATGTTTTTAATTTTATGGAAAGAGGGATTGGGGAATGACAGCTGTGTTCTGGAGATGATGCTGGCCTTCCTATGCAAAAGGGAGTGTGCAGAGCAAGTGGCAGCAGGCCACTGAAGCCTGACATAGACCCTTGGCTGTAAGAATGGGGAAATGGGCCAGTGGTAAATTTAACCAAGAAGACTGACAAGCTTGCATGCAGATAGCATAAGCAGAATCACAATGTATAAGAGTACAGGTTTCCCTCAAATGACACAGAAGCTTGCGTTCCCTCACTTCTGTTCAGGTTTAAATTCCTGCCTGACTGCTATTAATTGTGTGACCTTGGGGCAAGTCTCTTAACCTGCCATTCTTCAGGTCACATATAGTGTCTGGTATATAGTAGATTCCTGATAAATATTAGCAATCTTCCCCCACTTCTCATTTTTCTTTTTCTCTCTTCTATTTACAGATTTATGCAGACACCAGATAAATTTTTAGTGCTGCTTCCAATGCACTGAAATAAACTGGTATAGGAAGTAATTTGTTTACAAAGCAGATTCGTGGATCTGAATGCTAAAGAGGAATTCCCTTCCCAAGTATAAAAATAACTGAAGTCTCTCATTTATTTAAGTGAAGTCTCAGGTAACCTACTAATAGGCATATGTAGAGGCTTACTTATATACAATATGAATCTTTAACAATGCATACCTATCCTAAAAACCTACAGAAGACCAGTGGGCGATTTCTGTAGGAAAAAGCAGCAGGAATAATGGTAAGGGGAAAGTTAGTACGGGAATGAATGGAAATAGAATGGAAACATTAGGAATTATAACACAACAGTCTGCCACTCCATGGCATTCCAATTCTAACTGCATAGGGCAAGTGCCCAGGTTGGCTTCCCCATGAGGGGACCCCAAGATGTGGATTCATGTATCATGTAAAACTGATTTATTAGGAAGTATTCTGAAATAAACAATCTGGACATGAGGAAAGGAGACAGGACAGGGAAGGGAGCCGTGCAAGGCTGAGATTTCAAGCCAAGTCCTGGAGAACATAGCTTCAGCTCAATCCCACTGGGACTCTAGGGCAGGCCACTGTCCCCTCAAGGGCAAGGGAGATTGAGATGTATTACCTCAACATGTCCATCACTGGTTACGGGCTGGATCTGGGGACTAAATGCCCAGACATTCCCTGCTCTCCTTGCACAGAAGCAAAGCTAGCTCCAGCAGCCTGGAGGGTATTCCTTCCAAAAAGGAAGCACAAAGGAAACAGGACAGAGGGAAATGGAGCTAACTCCGAGAAGATGCAGGCAGAGCACTGCCAGGATCCATGCAGGTGCTTGTACGTTTATTGATCTCTACCCTTACACTCATCCTGGGGTTCATCCCCTGGGACCTTTCCAGCTAACTCATTTTAAAGGAAATAGAATATATACCCTGGCATTTCTCAATAGTGTAGACTTTGTTTCCATACATAAGCAAAAATTAATTAATATACTGATATAACTAGATGCAGCTGTAAAATGGAAGCTAATCTTCACTCTGGGTGTTAAAAGAAATTCTACATTATTCTCTGTTACTGCCACATTTGCAAATCTTCACAAAGGAACCTATTCAGATGTTGTTTTGCAATGATTCTTACTGTATTCAGTAACATGAACCCCTTGAGAAGTAGATTTATTAGATTGTTAGGATGTTAGACCTCTTTTTAAAAGTATGTACTCAAATAGAAAGATCTCCACCAAACGGTGGTCTCTGTGGCTGTCCAATTATACATCTGCATCTTCCCTCTATCTTGCTCCTGTCTGCACGAGCACACTTGGAAACTGTTATGTGCAATAGCAAAGAAACGATAATCAAATTGGCTCTACTCAAAATCATCTGCTGCTAATTATAGCACAGAATTAATAGCTGCTTGAAACAACATACATCTCACAAAGTTCAGGTTACTTCCCTGCGTGATTCATCTTTAATTATCCAATAAATCTGCCACTTTGGTGTCTTTCATCTACTATAGTACAGAAGGTGCATACAACGGTGCTTCCCTATAGCCCACAGCATTATCTGCTTCCACATTTACCTATGTTCTCCTCCAGTAAAACAAAGAGAATTAGCTATTTAAACTAAACAATCTGCTTTGTTACAACTTGGGAAATTCTCAGCTATAAACTGTGATTGGGCAGGTCTGTCGTTCCTTGCTGGTTTACCCTTTGTTGCAAGGCAAGAACTGTTTCTCTCTGCCCTTTGCATCCAGAGGAAGCTAAGACTTTTTCATGTGGGTTTCCTTCTAGGTTTCAGATGTGTTTTGCTCTGAAAGTCCCTAGCTTTATCATTCCCTTTCTATCCCCAGAGTGTTCTAAACGCCACATTTTTTTCACAACTCAGTACCTCCATTTCTCATCTGGAGTCATCGACCCAACCCCTGTCCTGTATCCCTTCTCAGAATAACAGCATTAGGGCACTATAGGTGTTGACAATTTAATTACAATTTCATGACTCTGGACCTAATCCAAGTGGGAATTCTTTGCTGATCTAAAATCTGAATAAAAGACATCCTTTAGACCAAAGAAAGAAAAGAAAGTGGAAAAAAAAAAAAACAGGCCAAGAAAAAAATGCAAAGAGATAAATATTAGAGAGAATATAAAACAAGTGGGCCACTGAAAACCAGGAGAAAATTCTGGAAAGTAGTAATATTAAAGATCACTTGCTCAGCTTGGTGCTCTTTAATGACCTACAGAAGGGCGGGAGTTTGGGAGGAAGTTTGAAGAGGGAAGAGATATATGTATACAGAGAGCTGATTCACCTTGTTGTACAGCAGAAACTAATACAACAATGTAAGCCAATTATACTCAAATAAAATAAATATCAATACAAAAAATAAAAGTCACTTGCTTGAAGCTATGGGTAGAGGCCTGGCAAAGTTCTCCAGCAAGCAGAGCCACGGCATGGATCATAGAAGCCAGCCGTGGCCCTAAACTCCACCAGCATCTTCCCACAGTGCTCCTTACCTAGACGGCTACCTGGCTCTGCCTTTCTGTTTTCCATCTAAAAATATGCATAAGGATTTCAGGGACATAATGCCTTTGTCACTCTGTTGTGAGAAGTTTAAGCATGGAAAATGCTTTGAACTTGTTGTAGAAAGTGTATAGACATACACCACAGATGTATGGTGGATTTCCAGATCAATGTAGTAAAGTGAGTATGGCAATACAGTCATAAAAATGTTCTGGTTTCCCAGTGCATGCAGAAGTTATCTTGGTGTGTGAGTGCAGGTTCAGTTGCTAAGTCGTGACCTACTCTTGGCAACCCTATGGACTGTATCCCTCCAGGTTCCTCTGTCCATGGGATTTTCCAGGCAAGGATACTGGAGCTACACTCAGTTCAGTTCAGTTGCTCAGTCAAGTCTGATTTTTTGCAATCCTGTGGGCTGCAGCACACCAGGCTTCCCTGTCCTTCACCAACTCCCAGAGTTGCTCAAATTCATGCCCACTGAGTTGGTGATGCCATCCAATCATCTCATCCACTGTAGTCCCCTTCTCCTCCTATCTTCAATCTTTCCCAACATCAGGGTCTTTTCCTGAGTCAGATCTTCGCATCAGCTGGCCAAGGTATTGGAGCTTCAGCTTCAGCAATGAATATTCAGGACTGATCTCCTTTAGGATGGACTGGTTGGATCTCCTTGCAGTCCAAGGGACTCTCAAGAGTCTTCTCCAACACCACAGTTCAAAAGCATCAATTCTTTGGTTCTCGGTCTTCTTCATGGTCCAACTCTCACATCCACATATGACTACTGAAGAAACATAGTTTTGACTATAAGGACCTTTTTCAGCAAAGTAACGTTTCTGCTTTTTAATATGCTATCTAGGTTTGTCATAACTTTCCTTCCAAGGAGTAAGCGTCTTTTAATTTCATGGCTGCAGTCACCATTGCACTGATTTTGGAGCCCAAGAAAATAGTCTGTCACTGTTTCATTGTTTCCCCATCTATTTGCCATGAAGTGATGGGACCAGACGCCATGATCTTAGTTTCTGAATGTTGAGTTTCAGGCCAGCTTTTTCACTCTCCTCTTTCCCTTTCATCAAGAGGCTCTTTAGTTCCTCTTTGCTTTCTACTCCTAGTACAGCCTCTCCTTCTAGTTCTCTTGCTATTTCCATCAGATCTGCAGTTACTTCATCCACTGAAGTCTTGAACCCCTCAAAATTATCCATAAGGGTTAGAATCAACTTATTTCAAAAAGCCATAAGGGTGGTATCATCTGCATATGTGAGGATATTCATATTTCCCCTACAATCTTGATTCCAGCTTGTGCTTCATCCAGTCTGGCATTTCACATGATGTGCTCTGCATATAAGTTGAATAAGCAGGGTGACAATATACAGCCTTGACTCCTTTCCCAATTTGGAACCAGTCTGTTGTTTCATGTCTGGTTCTAACTGCTGCTTTTTGACCTGCATACAGGTTTCCTAGGAGGCAGGTAAAGTGGTCTGGTAGTCCCATCTCTTTCAGAATTTTCCATAGTTTGCTATGATCCACACAGTCACAGGCTTTAGTGTAGTCAATGAAGCAGAAATAGATGTTTTTCTGGAATTTTCTTGCTTTTTTGATGATCCAACAGATGTTGGCAATTTGCTCTCTGGTTCCTCTGCCTTTTCTAAATCCAGCTTGAAATATGGAAATTCTCAGTTAACGAACTGTTGAAGTCTAGCTTGGAGAATTTTCAGCATTACTTCGCTAGCGTGTGCAATGAGTGCAGTTGTATCGTAGTTTGAACATTCTTTGGCATTGCCTTTCTTTGGGATTGGAATGAAAACTGATCTTTTCCACTCCTTGGCCACTGCTGAGTTTTCCAAATTTGTTGGCATACTGAGTTACGCTATAGTTCATTAAATGTGCAATAGATTTATGTCTAAAAACAATGTACACAGCTTAATTTTGAAAATATTTTATTGCTAAAAAAATGCTAACCACAGTTCAAGCCTTCAGTGAGTTGAAATCTTTATGCTGACGGAGGTTCTTGCCTTGAAGCTGATGGTTGGTGACTGATCAGGGTGGTGGTTGCTGAAGGCTGAGGTGGCTGTGGCAATTTCTTAAAATAAAACAACAATGAAGGCTGCTGCACCAATTGGCTCTTCCTTTCACAAATGATTTCTCTATAGAAGGCAATGCTGTTTGATAGCACTTTACCCAAGTAAAACTTCTTTCAAAATGGCCATCAATCTTCTCAAACCCTGCTGCTGCTTTACCCACTAAGTTTATGTCATATTCTAAATCCTTTGTTGTCACTCAACAACCTTCATGGCATCTTTACCAGGAGTAGATTCCATCTCAAGAAACCAATTATTTGCTTACCTGTAAGAAGGAACTCCTCATCCATGAAAGAGTTATCATGTGATTGCAGCAATTCGGTCATTTTCAGCCTCTACTTCTAGTTCTCTTGCTATTTCCATCCCATCTGCAGTTACTTTATCCACTGAAGTTGAACCCCTCAAAGTTATCCATGAGGGTTAGAATCAACTTATTTCAAAAAGGTCTATTAATGTTGATATTTGGCCTCTTCTCATGAATTAAACATGACCCTAATGGAATCGAGAATGGTGAATCCTTTCCAGAAGGTTTTCCATTTACTTTGCCCATATCCACTAGAGGAATCACTATCTATAACAGCTATAGCTTTACAAAATGTACTTCTTAAAGAATAAGGCTTGAAAGTCCAAATGACTCCTTGCTCTGAAGGCTGGAGAATGAGTGAAAGCTGTGTCAGCAGGCACAGACACCACATTAACCTCACCGTATATATCCATGCATCATCAGTGAGCAGTAATATCTCTGGAATCTTTTTTTTGAGCAGTAGATCTCAAGACTGGGTTTAAAAAGGTCTGTAAACCATATTGTCACAGATGTACTGCCATTCTGGCTTTGTTGTTCCATTTCTATAGTACAACCAGAAAAGATTTAGTGTAATTCTTAAGGGCCCTAAGACTTCCAAGTGTTCAGTGAGTACAGGCACTGGCTTCAAGTCACCAGCTGCAAAGGAGTCAGATTGTCCTCTGAAGCACTGAAGTCAGGCATTGGTTTCTTCTCTCTAGCTATGAAAAGTCTTAGATGGCATTCTTCTTCTAACAGAAGGCTGTTTTTTCTACACTGAAAATCTCTTACTTGGTGAATCTCTTACTCTCACTGTCTTAGGTAGATCTTCTGAAACTGGAGCTTCTTCATCAGCACTTGCTGCTTCACCCTGAACTTTTATGTTATGGAGGTGGCTTCTTTTCCTTGACGCTCATGAACCAACCTCTGCTAGCTTCAAACTTATCTTCTGCAGCTTCCTCATTTCTTTCAGCCTTCACTGAACTGAAGAGAGGTGGGGGCCTTGCTCTGGATTAGGCTTTGGCTTGAGAGATGTTGTGGTTCATTGGATCTTCTATCCAGGCCACTAAAACTTTCATCATAAAGGCAACAAGGCTGTTTTGCTTTCTTATCATTCATGTGTTCACTGGAATAGCATTTTCATTCCCTTCAAGAGTCCTGCCTTTGCATTCACAACCTTGCTAACTGTTAGGTGCAAGAGGCCTAGCTTTCAACATGCTGTGATCACTAAGCTTAAACATTTTTAGTTCTTGATTTTAAATGAAGAGACTTGCAACTCTTTCACTTAGAGGCCACTGTAGGGTTGTTAACTGGTCAAACCCCAGCAGTGCTGTGACCTGGAGAATAGGGAGGCCCAAGGAGAGAGGTAGGGAGTGGCTGGTTGGTGAAATAGTCAGAATATGCACAACATTTATTAAGTTTACCATCTTTATGGACAAGGTTTGTGGTGCCCCATAACAATTACAATAGTAACATCAAAGATCACTGATCATGCTGCTGCTGCTGCTGCTAAGTTGCTTCAGTCGTGTCTGACTCTGTGCGACCCCATAGACGGCAGCCCATCAGGCTCCCCCGTCCCTGGGATTCTCCAGGCAAGAACACTGGAATGGGTTGCCATTTCCTTCTCCAATCATAGATCACCCTAAAAATATAACAATAATGACTGGTGTGAACGATCCAAAAGTCTGCAAGCAATAAATGCTGGAGAGGGTGTGGAGAAAAGGGAACCCTCTTGCACTGTTGGTGGGAATGCAAACTAGTACAGCCACTATGGAGAACAGTGTGGAGATTCCTTTAAAAATTGCAAATAGAACTGCCTTATGACCCAGCAATCCCACTGCTGGGCATACACACCGAGGAAACCAGAATTGAAAGAGACACATGTACCCCAATGTTCATCGCAGCACTGTTTATAATAGCCAGGACATGGAAACAACCTAGATGTCCATCAGCAGATGAATGGATAAGAAAGCTGTGGTACATATACACAATGGAGTATTACTCAGCCATTAAAAAAGGATACATTTGAATCAGTTCTAATGAAATGGATGAAACTGGAGCCGATTATACAGAGTGAAGTAAGCCAGAAAGAAAAACACCAATACAGTATACTAATGCATATATATGGAATTTAGAAAGATGGTAACAGTAACCCTGTATGCGAGACAGCAAAGGAGACACAAATGTGTAGGGCGGACTTTTGGACTCTGAGGGAGAGGGAGAGGGTGGGATGATCTGGGAGAATGGCATTGAAACATGTATAATATCAGGTAAGAAATGAGTCACCAGTCTATGTTTGATGCAGGATACAGGATGCTTGGAGCTGGTGCACGGGGATGATCCAGAGGGATGGTGTGGGGTGGGGGGTGAGAGGGGGGGTTCATGTTTGGGAACTCATGTACACCCTTGGTGGATTCGTGTCAATGTATGGCAAAACCAATACAGTATTGTAAAGTAAAATAAAGTAAAAATAAAAATTAAAAAAAATAAAATAAAATTGTTGTACCAAAAAAAAAACAATAATAAGAAAGCTTGAAATACTTCAAGAATTAACAAAATGTGACAGAGACATGAAGTAAGCAAATGTTGTTAGAAAAAAAAAAAAAAAAAACAATAAATTTGTTCAATGCAGGGTTGCCACAAAATTTCAATTTGTAAGACACACAGAACATGTGAAGTACAATAAAAAAATAAGAAGCAATAAAACCAGGTTTATCTATAATTTCAAAGCTGTATCACTGCATTGACTGCAAGCAAACAACTCATACAACAGATGTTTTAAAAATAAGTTTTTATATTGAACCATGTATCTACTGTAACCTTTGTTGAAAAGATCTCCTTTTCCATTGCTGTCATATAATTGTATTTTATTATAGTCCCTCTGTCCAAGGAACTCTCCAGGTAAGAATACTTGAGTGGTTGCCATTCCCTTCTCCAGGGGATCTTCCTGACTGAAGGACCAAACCCAGGTCTTTTGCATTGCAGGTGGATTCTTTTACCATCTGAGCCACCAGGGAAGCCCCATTAATGAAATACATTATATTATTATAATAAATTGGGTTTCCCCGGTGGCTCAGTGGTAAGGAATCCACTTGCAACACGGGAAGACACAGGAGCCCTGGGTTTGATCCCTGGAGGAGGAAATGGCAACCCACTCCAGTATTCTTGCCTGAAGAGTCCCCTGGCAGACCACAGGCCATAGGTCATAAAGAGTCAGACATGACTGAAGTGACTTAGCACACACTCATTATGATATATATGATGATAACTAAATTAATTTTTAAAGGGTCAAATTGATACAGAAAGAACAAATAAAAGCTTAAGGTATAGTTTACTCCTCATGTGTGTGTGCACTTGAGTGTGTTCATACTCAGGCATCCCTGACCCTTTGTGACCCCATGGACCATCGCTCAACAATCTACAAGGATAGACTCCTCTGTGCATGGGATTTTCCAGGCAAGAATACTGGAGCAGGCTACCATTTCCTCCTACAGGGTATCTTCCCAACCAAGGAATCAAACTCACATCTCCTACACCGGCAGCAGATTCTTTACCACTGTGCCACCTGGCAGCATTTATCAAATCATTCCAGCCCAGTCAACAAATATTTACTGATGCTTAACCATATTCCAAGGCACCAAAAGGGCTATCTTCAATTCTTGTTTCTTCAGCTCTCCTAAGTGGCAGGCTCCATTCTAAGCATTTGGAATATCTGTGAACAGACAGAGTTCCCAGGCACCTTGGCTCTGATATTCCAGTAGGAGACAATAAATATGACAAATCAATAAATTGAGAAGTTAGTACATGGTTTTTTCTTTAAAATCTACTTTCTTAGTTTTCTATGCACTATGCTTAACTTTTCTCCAGGTGCCCATCATATCTGCAAAATGCCTACAATTACTATTTTTCACAAGTTCAAACAGTTCAGATAATTTGATTTTAAAAGCAGTCGCTCCATCAGCAGAGAACTGGACATTCACTGAGGTGTTATCAAATGCATTTGATATGGGCATTTATTTTCCAACCACAAAACTTCTGATCTCCTCTCTGGTTACATGTGTCCTGAGAATCAGTCCACCCTGAGAGGAGAAACTGGGTACCCCATTTTCAGTATACAGTCGTTTCTTTAATCCTGTTGAATTCAATAATGAGCTTCACCCCAGCCCTTCACTGTGTATCACTTGGGCTAGAAAGTCAGCTCAGAAGCAATACTCTGTGATGATGGGTGTGTCATCCTTTAGGATGCAGACTCACTGAGTCAGAGACTTCTGTTCCTCATGAAAAAGCCTACATGGATCCAGGACTGAAGCACAGAAGCAGAAATACCCCCACTGATCATCATTCCCAGTGTCTCACAGGGGCATTTTGTGCTTCCTGTTCCCACAGCTCTGGGCCCTGCAGGGTTCAAGTCTTGGACCAAAGATGGGGGGACTGTCTTGTCAGGGAACACAACAAAGAGCTCACTGAATTACAAGCTAAGACTGTAACTTGGGTACTTTGAACTCCCGAGTCCAGGGGCCAACAGACAAAATGAATGGTCATTATCATGGCAGGGTAACTGACCTTAATTAGCAGGTGGAGGTGTAGACGAAGAGGAATATATCTGGAATTCAAGTGATCCACTCAAACAACTCTGGTACTCCTTTCTGCAATTTCGACTGGAAATAGACACGTGTAACAGCCATAACCGGAGAAGGGTAGAATTATCAGGGGCTCAAACCCCTCAGGAATGAGAGCTTAGGTCACACCACCAGGTAAGGCACCAAAACCGGCAGAAATGCTAACTGAAAGCAAGGAAATTTAGAATGGATCATACAGGAGAAAAACCATGACCACGAGATGCCGACCCAGGCTATAGACCATCCCTAACTTCCCTCTTATTAGTTCTGCTCATGAACACAGATAGGCCACTGGAACCCCAAGTGGGAAGCTTTGCTCTTAAGAGACCAAAAGCTTATGGCCAACCATAAAAGGAAATATATCATCTTCATTTCACAGACTTAGAATGAGAAGCCCAGATGGTGCTACAAACTCAAAAAAGTTTAGCTCTCATGGATCATCAACACAGAATCAAGTCTAAAAACATAAGAATTGATAATCAAGGAGAAAGTGTAGGGATTCAGGTTTATGAGATCCCATTCCAATCAGCCTATCAATTTTGTAGCAGAATGCAAATGGTTAAAATAAATACATTTAAAAATTGGAAAATCAAAATAGGGCATGTCTTCTATTAACTTTACAGAAGGCTAAGCCTAAAACATCTCATAATTGCTTATATCAAAAAATTAATGTACTCTGTAAATTCTAAAGAGAAAATGTGCAAAGCAGTACTTTACAGACATTTTTAGCTCAAATTTCTCTGTTTGAATTCATAAAGCTCCCTTCTGGTTTCCAATCTGTCACAAGAAAAAGTACCTAATTGACTGCAATTTCAGAACTGGTGGAAAACAGAAACAATCTGAAGGCCAATAATAGAGTTAAAATGCCTTTCTTCTTTACTCAAACCTAGGTTTTTATCCAAAGATACAGGCTTTGAGAAATGCATTATTTATTTAGCCCTGACAAGAACAAAGCCAGGCTCTGTTCAGGAGTTTTCCTGCTTTCTGTTATTAAAATGACATTCTTCCCTATGACCACACTTCCCACATCATAGCTTTGCTATTTCTATTTATTTTAAATGTTTAGACCTTTTTTTTAGAGGGCAAAAAAGGAGTCAGTAGAGCATTCTGAGCCTTTCAATATGGAAACTGTCCCAATAAAGTATAAATTCAGCACAGCTATTTGGGAAAAAGACATCTTGAACAAACATTGATATTTCTGCATTTCAGTCTCCTTTGGAAGATCAGAAATTTCCTGCATTAATAGAAGTGAAAGAGTAAAGCCTGCACAACTCCAGCATACTCTAGGGGCCCCATGATTATTAACATTTGGTCTGGTCATACAGTAAAAATGAAACTCAGCAGCTGAGCTAAAAAGAGAACAAAGATGGATGTGAGGCAAAGTTTAGAATCTCAAAATGCTAACAACAAGCAGTGTCTTTGATGTTGACAAATATTTTTCCAGAAAAAGAAATACCTAGAAACAGCTGAATTTCTATACTCTAATCTCTAAGGCAAACAAACAAAAAAAAATGTTGTATATCTTAAATATCACTATATATGGGTTGAGTTCATTGAAAAATATATGAGAAAAGTTTTTTAATAGCCCAACCCTACAATCATAAGATTCACAGCTAAAGGGACTAGAAAAATATTTTAGAGATAGGAGAGAAGTTGCTTACTCATGTCCAACTCTTTGTGACCCCATCGTGGATTGTAGCCTGCTAGACTCCTCCATCCATGGAATTTTCCAGGCAAGGATACTGGAGTGGGTTGCCATTACCTTCTCCATGGGATCTTCCTGACCCAAGGATTGAACCCAGGTCTCCTGCACTGCAGGCAGACTCTTTACCATATGGGCCAGATATTTTACAGGTAAGGAGATAGTTAATAGGTATTTAACTTGGACATTTCTTATGATGCTCACAAGAGTGTTGTCCACAAATAAATTTCTTTGAATAGTAGATGCTAGGATAAAATTAAAATTCCCTGGAGACCAAAGGATTTTCAACCAAATATAAACCTTGGCCACCATCCACAAGACTTGCTGGCCATTCTGTGAAATCCAAATCTGGGTTAAATGCACTCACCAATTCCTTCACAAGAAATGCCAGTACAAGCATTTGAGGTGTCTGCTATTGGCATTTCAAATTAGTGGAGAAAATAGCTGCCTATTAAATAAATGGTACTGGAACATTTGGCTAAATTTTGGGAGAAAATCAAGTTAAACCTCTACTTCATAACAGTTATAAAAAACAAAATACAGATCAATAAAAGAGCCATTTTTTAATTAAGAATTCTAAATAAATATAGACCATTCTGTTGATACTCAGTACTATATTTTAATTGATACTTGCATGATGAGAAGGCAACATCCATGAAAATATCTGGGGAAAGGATATCACTACAGAAGGAAACACTAGTGTGAAGGCACTGATAAGGGCTTAGTATGCTCAAGGTCAAAAAAATCCAATGTGTTTGTAGTGAAGGGATCAAGGAATAACTAGAAGATGAGATCCCAGAGTCAGAAAAGAACAAGCTCATGAGAGGCCTTCTAGGCCATGTCAAGGAAACTGGCTTTCATTCTAAGCATAATGCAAGTTTTAGAGTGCTTCGGGGAAGGGTGACCTAATCGGACTTATAATTTGGAAAGTCAGGAAGACTAAAGGAGGGATGAAAGTAGAGTCAGGGACTGTAGAAGTATTACAAAGAGAGACTGTGGGGACTTTCACTAACAGAGAACAAAATTAAGGAAGCAATCCAGGATGAATCCTAGGCTGCAGCCTAGTATAGATGCTGTGCCACTTACTCGTGGCAGGGTTGGCGGGAAGGAAAACTTTGGAGAAGAGTTAGTAGCTCTACTCTGGGCATGTTGCATCCCAGTTGCATATTAGATATCCCTGTAGTAGTGCCCAGTAACCAGTTCAATATCGGAGTGAGGATCCCAGGGAAGCTATTAGGTCTAGAAACATAAAGTAGAGGATTCATCAATATATGAATATTATCTGAAATATGGATTATAGAAAACTGAGATCATGACATCTGGTCCCATCACTTCATGGCAAATAGATGGGGAAACAGTGTAAACAGTGACAGACTTTATTTTTTTCTGGGGGGGTGGCCTCCAAAATCACTGCAGATGGTGCCTGCAGCCATGAAATTAAAAACCTTGGAAATTAAAAACTCCTTGGAAGACAAGTTATGACCACCCTCAGTTCAGTTCAGTCACTCAGTACAGTACAGTTCAGTGGCTCAGGTGTGTCCGACTCTTTGCAACCCCAAGAATAGCGGCACACCAGGCCTCCCTGTCCATCACCAACTCCTGGAGTTCACTCAGACTCACATCCATCGAGTCAGTGATGCCATCCAGCCATCTCATCCTCTGTCGTCCCCTTCTCCTCCTGCCCCCAATCCCTCCCAGGATCAGAGTATTTTCCAATGAGTAAACTTTTCACATGAGGTGGCCAAAGTACTGGAGTTTCAGCTTTAGCATCATTCTTTCCAAAGAAATCCCAGGGCTGATCTCCTTCAGAATGGACGGGTTGGATCTCCTTGCAGTCCAAGGAACTCTCAAGAGTCTTCTCCAACACCATAGTTCAAAAGCATCAATTCTTAGGCACTCAGCTTTCTCGACAGTCCAACTCTTACATCCATACATGACCACAGGAAACACCATAGCCTTGACTAGATGGACCTTTGTTGGCAAAGTAATGTTTCTCATTTTTAATATGCTATCTAGGTTGGTCATAACTTTCCTCCCAGGAGTAAGCATCTTTTAATTTTATGGCTGCAGTCACCATCTGCAGTGATTTTGGAGCCTAAAAAAATAAAGTCTGATACTGTTTCCACTGTTTCCCCATCTATTTCCCATGAAGTGATGGGACCGGATGCCATGATCTTCATTTTCTGAATGTTGAGCTTTAAGGCAACTTTTCCACTCTCCTCTTTTACTTTCATCAAGAGGCTTTTTAACTCCTCTTCACTTTCTGCCATAAGGGTGGTGTCATCTGCATATCTGAGGTTATTGATATTCCTCCCGGCAATCTTGATTCTAGCTTGTGCTTCTTACAGACCAGTGTTTCTCATGATGTACTCTGCATAGAAGTTAAATAAGCAGGGTGACAATATACAGCCTTGACATACTCCTTTTCCTATTTGGAAGCAGTCTGTTGTTCCATGTCCAGTTCTAACTGTTGCTTCCTGACCTGCATATAGGTTTCTCAAGAGGAAGATCAGGTGGTCTGATATTCCCATCTCTTTCAGAATTTTCCACAGTTTATTGTGATCCACACCATCAAGGCATTGGCATAGTCAATAAAGCAGAAATAGATGTTTTTCTGGAACTCTCTTACTTTTTCGATGATCCAGCAGATGCTGACAAATTGATCTCTGGTTCCTCTGCCTTTTCTAAAACCAGCTTGAGCATCTGGAAGTTCACGGTTCACATATTGTTGAAGCCTGGCTTGGAGAATTTTGAGCATTACTTTACTCAATGTGAGATGAGTGCAATTGTGTGGTCAGTTCAGTTCAGTCGCTCAGTCGTATCCAACACTTTGCAACCCCATGAATTGCAGCATGCCAGGCTTCCCTGTCCATCACCAACTCCCGGAGTTCACCCAAACTCAAGTCAATTGAGTCGGTGATGCCATCCAGCCATCTCATCCTCTGTCATCCCCTTCTCCTCCTGTCCCCAATCCCTCCCAGCATCAGAGTCTTTTCCAATGAGTCAACTCTTCACATGAGGTGGCCAAAGTATTAGAGTTTCAGATTTAGCATCATTCCTTCCAAAGAACACCCAGGACTGATCTCCTTTAGAATAGACTGGTTGGATCTCCTCGTGGTAGTTTGAGCATTCTTTGGCATTGCCTTTCTTTGGGATTGGAATGAAAACTGACCTTTTCCAATCCTGTGGCCACTGCTGAGTTTTCCAAATTTGCTGGCATCTTGAGTGCAGCACTTTCACAGCATCATCTTTCAGGATTTGAAATACCTCAACTGGAATTCCATCACCTCCACTAGCTTTGTTCACAGTGATGCTTTCTAAGGCCCACTTGACTTCACATTCCAGGATGTCTGGCTCTAGGTGAGTGATCACACCATCGTGATTATCTTGGTCGTGAAGATCTTTTCTGTACAGTTCTGTGTATTCTTGTCACCTCTTCTTAATATCTTCTGCTTCTATTAGGTCCATACCATTTCTGTCCTTTATCAAGCCCATCTTTGCATGAAATGTTCCCTTGGTATCTCTAGTTTTCTTGAAGAGATCTCTAGTCTTTCCCATTCTGTTGTTTTCCTCTATTTCTTTGCATTGATCACTGAGGAAGGCTATCTTATCTCTCCTTGCTATTCTTTGGAACTCTGCATTCAGGCGCTTATATCTTTCCTTTTCTCCTTTGCTTTTCACTTCTCTTCTTTTCACAGCTATTTATAAGGCCTCCTCAGATGGCCATTTTGCTTTTTTCCATTTCTTTTCTATGGGGATGGTCTTGATCCCTGTCTCCTGTACAATGTCACGAACCTCAGTCCATAGTTCATCAGGCACTCTATCAGATCTAGTCCCTTAAATCTATTTCTCACTTCCACTGTATAATCATAAGGGATTTGATTTAGGTCATACCTGAATGGTCTAGTGGTTTTCTCCACTTTCTTCAATTTAAGTCTGAATCTGGCAATAAGGAGCTCATGATCTGAGCCACAGTCAGCTCCCAGTCTTATTTTGCTTATTTTTGTTTAGAGCTTCTTCATCTTTGGCTGCAAAGAATATAATCAATCTGATTTTGGTGTTGACCATCTGGTGATGTCCATGTGTAGAGTCTTCTCTGGTGTTGTTGGAAGAGGGTGTTTGCTATGACCAGTGCATTTTCTTGGCAAAACTCTATTAGCCTTTGCCCTGCTTCATTCTGTACTCCAAGGCCAAATTTGCCTGTTACTCCAGGTGTTTCTTGACTTCCTACTTTTGCATTCCAGTCCCCTATAATGAAAAGGACATCGTTTGGGGGTGTTAGTTCTAAAAGGTCTTGTAGGTTTTCATAGAACCATTCAACTTCAGCTTCTTCAGTGTTACTGGTTGGGGCATAGGCTTGGATTACTGTGATATTAAATGGTTTGCCTTGGAAATTAACAGAGATCATTTTGTTGTTTTTGAGATTGCATCCAAGTACTGCTTTTTGGACTCTTTTGTTGACCATGATGGCTACTCCATTTCTTACAGCATATTAAAAAGGAGAGATGTTATTTTGCCAATAAAGGTCTGTCTAGTCAAAGCTATGGTTTTTCCAGTAGTCATGTATGGATGTGAGAATTGGACTCTAAAGAAAGCTGAGCACTGAAGAATTGATGCTTTTGAACAGTGGTGTTGGAGAAGACTCTTGAGAGTCTTCTTGGACTGCAAGGAGACCCAATCAGTCCATCCTAAAGGAAATCAGTCCTGACTATTCATTGGAAGGACTGATGCTGAAGCTGAAACTCCAATACATTGGCCACCTACTGGGAAGAACTGACTAATTTGAAAGATCCTGATGTTGGGAAAGATTGAAAGTGGAGGAGAAGGGGCCAACAGAGGATGAGATGTTTGGATAGCATCACCATCTCAATAGACATGAGTCTGAGTAAACTCTGCGAGTTGGTGATGGACAGGGAGGCCAGGTATGCTGCAATCCATGGGGTTGCAAAGAGTCAGACATGACTGAGTGACTGAACTGAACTGAAGCTATGGAACCAGGTCAGATCAGGTTGGAAGAGAATGCAGATGAAAGAACAGGACCAAAGACTGACCCTGGAGGGTGCTTACTTTCAGGGGTCTGGTAGAGGAGAGAACAGAAAGGGGCCAGCAGCAAAGAGAGGGGCCCCCAAAGTGGGGGAAATCAGGCTTCCCATGTGCCTGAAGTTTAAAGAAGGAACTTTTTCAAGGAGGGGGTCATCAACCATGTCAACTGCTCTTAAGAACTCAGTTGGGACAAAGAGAGAGAACTAACAATTGACTGACATGGTGTCAATCACTGGGGACCTCAATTCATGTTATAAGGTCTGCTTCACTAGCGTGGTTTGGATAAAAGCCCCACTTCAATGAGTTAAGAAGGAGAATGAGAGCAAGACAGCAAATATAGGAAACTGTTTATAATAATTTGTTAGGAAGTACAGATGAAAATGGACCAGTAGCTGGATGGGGACAACAGCCTAGAGTATATTTGGTAATACATGGTGATAAGGCGTTTCATATGCTGCTGCAAATAAGTTTTAATAATCTGATAATTAACATTTGTTCAGCATTTACATTATATCAGGGACTGTTTCACATGCTTTCTTGTATTGCTCTTTTTTGTTGTTAATTTTTTATTGCAAGATAATTGCTTTACAATCTTGTGCTGGTCTCTGCCATAGCCATATATCAACATGAATCAGCCACAGGGATACAAATGCCCCTTCCCTCTTGAGCCTCCCTCCCACCTCCCACTGCATCCTCTCTAGGTTGTCACAGAGCACCGGGGTGAGCTCCCTGTGTCACACAGCAAATTTCCACTGGCTATCTACTTCACATATGCTAACATACATGTTTCCATGCTACTCTCTCAATTTCTTTCACCTTCTCCCTCCCTCGAAGGAAATGGCAACCCACTCCAGTGTCCTTGCCTGGAGAATCCCAGGGACGGGGGAGCCTGGTGGGCTGCCGTCTACGGGGTCGCACAGAGTCGGACACGACTGAAGCAACTTAGCAGCAGCAGCAGCAGCCCCCTCCCACTTTGGGTCCACAGGTCCGCTCTCTACGTCTACATCTCCACACTCTGAGAAAACCATAACTGAAAGAGAAGCAATGTACCCCAGTGTTCATTACAGCACTTGCTACAATAGCTAGGACGTGGAAGCAGCCTAGATGTCCATCAGCAGATGAATGGATACAGAAGTTGTGGTATGTATATACAATGGAATGTTACTCAGCCTTAAAAAAAGAATGCATTTGAGACAGTTCTAAGGAGGTGGATGAACCAAGAGTCTATTGTAGAGAATGAAGTGAGTCAGAAAGAGAAAGACAAATATTGAACACACATGTACAAAATCTAGCAAGATGGTACTGATGAACCTATTTGCAGGGAAGCAATGGAGAGGAATTGCTCTTTCAATTATCAAAATATCAACGTTTTAGAAATAAAGTTACTAAAGTACAAAGACACAGTCACTTGCAAAGCTATGATTTGAAAATTGGCAATACTGCTACTGAAGTAGATGCACACACAAAAAAGAAAATAATTATTATTTTTTTTTTAAAGTAGTCCCTGAGAAAGTGAGAGAGAGCTCCAGAGGGATGGGTCTCAGAAACAAAAGCAGATGGTATGCAGAGAATACAAGTAGTTAAAATTTGTGGTAAGAACTGACATTTGTCCTCTGGTTGCATCTTTTATTCATATTATTGAAAGCTAATAACTTTAAAATATTATTAAGAAATTCCCTGTCCATGTAAAGAGACAGATAAGTTACCAGGTAAGTGGTTTGTGAAAATTGTTCAGAACGGAGCCTGGGACATAGTAGAGGTCACAAAGAGATTCTATTAAGATTTCATTAAGCTCAATGCTGCTCGTGAACACTCTTGAGAAGAAGGCAGAGTGGGTACTTAGATGGGAAAGTGGTCAATTCTATTACGGGAGAAGCAAAAGCAGGAAAGTCTTTAAGACAAAGATGCTTGAACTCATACTAGAGATAACTTATGAAAACTAAGTAGGTGTGTTTAAGGCAAATGGGTGGAGTGGAGAACAGCCAAGAGCTTTGCAGAGACAGGGAAAGCCTGTGTACCAGGGGCTCCAGAAAGAGCACACCAGCTATTAAACCACAGGAGCCACAGATAACTCTTCGTGGCTGAAGCATAAGTTTCAAAGAAAGTCAATGCAAGAAAGAATGTTGGTGAGAGTCAGGAGGGCCCAGGGATAAAGGCCCTTGTGTACCACATAAAGAGCCTCTGAAGCAGGTCTGCAATTCAGAAAGATGACTTTTGCTATGAAACAGGGGAGGATGCAAAATTCAAGCCAGGAAGACAAATTATTAACAGCACAGGAAGAAGAGGATCTGAAGTGATGAAGTAATCATAATAAAAGATAAAAGTGGAGGCCAATTAAACAGAAAATTACAGAGTACACAGTATTTAACAGAAGAAAGTAAGTAAGAGAATGATGGACATTACAGTAAAGCACAAAAAAAGAAAAAACTAAAAGCACCTCAGAAATGAGTAAACACAAACTCCCTCAAAAAGGGCCTCTGCCAAAAACAAAACAAAAGTATATGGAGTATAAGTGAGGAGAAGAGGGCAGGCAGAGAGGAGGAGGGGAAGGTGAAGAGGCAACAGTATCAACAGGAGGAGAGGAGGAGGGGAGAGGAAGGGGGTGGAGGAAAGGAAGGAGGAGGAAGGGAGGTGGGAAGAGGAAGAGAAGAGGACGAAAGAGAAGACAAGAAGAAAAGAGGCTGGTCAACTACGACCAACATTACAGAAATGTAGTAAGGAGGGAGCACCTACTTCTTACCCAGAAGCTAACCATCTGGAAGGACCTTAGCTGGCCCTATGGATTATCAAAAGTTACTCCAAGGAACAGTTGTATAGGTGCTAAAGAAGGAAAAAGCCACAGCCTTTATGAAATATGAAACACAATTCTTGCAGGTAGAACTCATAGGCAAGCAGGTAACTCTGTTGAACAGCCCAGAGGAAACCCAGATGGGAACTGCCAACGTGTGAGACAAGTCCCAGGGCCCTGGATCTCTGTCGCCTCTCCAGAGGACTCCAAGCCAGTTCACAGACAATAAAGCACATCTGCAAGGCCAGGCTGTGTGTACTAGTTACTTTCACTGTATGGAGGAAAGCAAAAAAGGGGCCAGAGGAACAGTCGTGCTCCAGGGGCCTTACTGGTTGGCCAGGAGTCGCAGCCTTCCAAGCAACTTGGGTCAGAAGGACAAGGGATGGACAGTAGCATTGGCAGAACTGAAGAGGGAGAACGTGTCTGAAAGAGATGTGGATTCAAACTCTACAGGAGGTGACGACTGCACGGGTCTGTTGGATGTGGAAGGGAGAGAAGCAAAGTTGATACATGTTTTTCTACTGAAATGAGAGCAGATCTGAAGGTGGGGGAATACGAAGTTAAGCTGGGAACCCTGAGTCTGAGAGGTGGATGAGGGATCAGTCATATTCATGGATCAGCAGGTCAGGAGGAAGGTCTGGGCTGGGAAAGTGGTTTCAAGCCATCAGGATGTAAGTGGTGTTAAACCATGCAGAGGGCATGCAGACCCAGCCACACAGCTCAGCCAAAGGCACCAGGAGACATCGGTCCGAGAAGCAGAATGAGCACTGGCCAGGGCTGAACACCAAGGGAACTAAGTCACCAGTAATGTCAGGCTCAAAGCTGGTTTAGTATTCTAGCTTTAATTTAGTCAATTAGCAAAAATTTTCTTAATATATTGCCATTCACGTAACACAGCTGTTACAAAGCAGGCATAATGAGCATGCCTAACAAGAACACAGACACATCTTGCTACAACAATAGCACGACCTTCATGGGAGAGCAGCTTTCAGAGACAAATCCTCTCCCTGAACTCTCCCTTCTCTAGCAATTTTCTCTCCTGAACAATTCTGAATCATTAAGAGGAGCAGCTTCTAATTAACCTAGTAATACCTCCTAATCACTGAATGTACTCCAGTCAAGACTTTGAAAAATCTCTAGATAGCACAGTCATGAGACTGCAAAATTTTATGATTAAATACATGATTTTTGTTAAAAAATTGACACCTTCCTTCTCTAAGCTTAAAGTATAAAAATAAGAAAGATCCCTCTCATATGTTCTCCTCCAATACCCAGTGTCATTGCTTTTGAAGGAAGTAACAGAAGAAAGATTAAGGATCCATGGGAAAAGCTAATTAAAGAGGTAACCACTGACCAACTGCTCTTGCAAAATCAACTCTGTACCTTTAACTACAAAGAGATGCACCATATTTCTTTCTGCTTTTAATAACCTGAAAAGCCTCATTCAGCTGCTGAAGACCCTAACGCATGTGCTCTCATCCTAAACTTGAGGTAAATTTATAAGAAAATGGAATTTTTTTACTCCAGTTGACATGATATTCAGACTGTTTATATTTGTTTCCACAGTTTCAAATGATGCTCAAAATACTCTTCTCTACCTTATAAATAATTTTCCAGATGATCATTTCTGACACAGATTTTGTGATTTCTGAGAAGTACCATGCTCCCTAGAACATGGTTCTCCAGCTCTTCCACAGATGCCCCCTTCCTGATCATCCCTGAGGGGTCTGACCCACTTGCGCCTGTGAGAAAGCACACGTGGAAGCCACCCCCAAGGGCTCCCTGTGTGCGCATGGGGAGAAGAGGTCCTTGCTTCATTTGCCTCACTGTTCCTTCCCTGCCTTCGTGCACACATGGGGCATAGTGCATAAAGGGCTTCTGAAAGCTTTCGAGTTGAGAAATCTTTTTTTCTATGAGGAAAGAGCTCTCTGACATCATCCAAGTCACTGGGCCTTCAATTAGCACTTTTCTTTAGCATCTGTCTCTACCCCAGGCATACACACTGAACCAAGAGCTTGCTGAGGAAACCAGACACGAAGGTGAGCCAAACAAAAATACTGTAAATATCTTTGGTTCCTCTTGGTGATTTTATTCTTAAATAATAAGTCTCACATTAAATCAAAACCAGAGACTGCTTTTAAAAGGCAGCAGGAAATTATAAATCACTACAGAGTAAATTTTTGCAACTTAGCAGCATAAACAACATAATACATATAAATAAATAAAAAAAATTCTGTGATATAAATCCTATTACTGGCGAAGGAGACAGGTGCAACTTTAAAAGCATCCTTGAGAACACAGCATAGCCTGATCTGACAGCCTGCATACAACATCTACATGCTGAGAAACTGTATGCTTCTCAGGATTATGAATAAACTCTAAATAAGACCATTTCTCTGCTGATTTGAGCCCCAAAGCGGGAGGGGACACTTTGAATTGAACTGACAAGGTACCCACCCTTGAATGAACGTTAGTCGCCCTTTCTTTTTCTCTTAGGAAGAAGAGTGTCAGGCAGTACAGCAAGTGTAGCGTGGCCATCAAGCTGACTGTGAGATGCTGGAAGAACAGAAGAGGAAAATCTCTTCATTTTTCTAAACAGCCTTTCCTGTGTGTCTAGCGGGGGAGTTCTGAAAACCAGAGTGGGCCAGTGGAGTCAGTCTGCACAGAAGCCACTTTCTAGCCTCTAGATCTGCACACTCTGATTCTGGCATTTCAACTCCCTCTAAGGCAGCATGTCCACTTCCAGTCAGAAGCCATCTTTGACTCCCATGAGTCTCTTCTCCCTACCCCCACCTTGCCTCTCACATCCCAGTAAATCACACTGAGAACCCACTAGATGCTTAGAAGTATATACACCAGCTGACCTGGCCACTCCAGAAGATAGACATGACTACAGTAGGCCCAACTTGGGGGACTCCAGTTCCCTGGTTTTAATGCAATCCAAGCCTTGAAAAGACCCTGATGCTGGAAAACATTGATGGCAGAAGGAGAAGGAGATGACAGAGGATGAGATGGTTGGATGGCATCACCGACTCAATGGACAAGACTTTGGGTAAACGCAGGGGGTTGGTGAGGGACAGGGAGGCCTGGCGTGCTGCAGTTCATGGGGTCGCAAAGAGTCTCAGACACAACTGAGTGACTGAACTGAACTGAAGAAAAGCCTTGAAAAAGAGTAGAGGAGAATGTGGTGGGATCCACTCACACTAAAAATGAGATTTGTACATGTGATTACATATTCATATTTGTGCCCACAAGTATAAAAACATACATTCAGATATGTACAAGCACATAGAAGTAAGCACAATTATCACTCATCACTCCCTTTACCTAGAGGACTAGGTGATGTACCCAGCCTGGAGTACCACTCAGGACATGTTTTACTTTTTTGTGATGCCTTTTTCCCATCTACATGACTCTTGATGCTCATCTTAGTCAGACTTCATCTCTATAGAAATGCCAAGGGAGAAATAACATTTTGTAATATACTGTTATTTGTCCCATATTAAAATCATGAAATTGCAGCCCCCCCATTTGTAATTTATAAATAACCCAAGAAGCATCCCAAACATTAAAGGACCAAGGGTGAAAAGCATTTCAAAACGCCCAGCCACTGGTGTCACTTATTGTCTGTTAGCAGGGTTTGCTAATTCAAACAAGATGAATTTTACAGATGGTTATTACAGACTTGAAGAATTCCACTAAACACTAAGCTATTGTGCTCTGCTTATTTTAGTTAAATCTTCTAAATGTTGGGTTTTTTACTAACAGAAAATGCTCTCACTGATCCATCAACAGTTAATTATCCAAAGTGCTAAAGGCAGCTAGTCAGAACAAGGCTCATTTTGTTTTGGCCTTCATCCCATCAGAGCTTAGAAAAATGACTGAGATTTTAAAGGACAAATTTCCCATGCAGTAAGCATTAAAAGAGGGTAGACTGAAGATCTGTCTTCCCAGCTCTACTTATTCTCAAGAAGTAGAGCTTGAGAAACTTCTCTGGAATGTTTGCTAGAGCAGGTGTCCACAGCCACTAGGATCTAAAGCCTGATGATCTGAGGTGGAGATGATATAATAATAATAAAGTACACAATAAATGTAACGAACTTAGAATCATCTCAAAGCCAGGGCCACACCCCAAGTCTTAAATCATCCCAAAGCTAGGCGCTGAGCCTCAGTCAGTAAAAAAATTGTCCTCCACGAAACCAGTCCCTGGTGCCAAAAATTTTGGGGACCGCCGTCCTAGAGCACTGTCTCCTTATGGGGAAATACCAGAGTCACCTTCCACCTTCTCTAGAGCACTGTCTGCTTATGAGGAAATATTAGAATCACCTTCCACCGCTTCTAGAGCACAGTCTGCTTACAGGGAAATACTATACTCACCTTCCGCTGCTGGCCAAGAGCACTGTTTACTTACAGGGAAATCCTAGAGTCACCTTCCACTGCTGGCCTAGAGCACTGTCTGCTTCGGGGAAATCCTAGAGTCACCTTCCACTGTTGGCCTAGAGCACTGTCTGCTTATGAGGAAATACTAGAGTCATTTTCCACTGCTGGCCTAGAGCACTGTCTGCCTACGGGGAAATCCTAGAGTCACCTTGCACCACTGGGCCTTATGCTGAGTGCCATCCTCAAAGCAGGGTGTTACTGTAAGCCTCCTGTTAGGTATTCTCAGAGAGGGATTATATCCCTTAACACACACCGGAACCTCAACTGTACATGCCACCCTCACATACACCCAGCCGCATACAACCTAAAGGCATAAAAACTATCCAAACAGCTCACTTTTAATCACACGTTGGGCTGCAAGCTTGTTTAGCTTTTGCTCCATAAAATTTCAAAAGCCATTCAGTTTGGCTGCTACTGCTGCTAAGTCGCTTCAGTCGTGTCCGACTCTGTGCGACCCCATAGACGGCAGCCCACCAGGCTGCCCTATCCCTGGGATTCTCCAGGCAAGAACACTGGAGTGGGTTGCCATTCAGTTTGGCTACCTCTCCAGCAAATGGGAAGAAAACTGGTTAACCTAAGACTCTTAATCCCCATATTCCTTCTCTATAAGAGTGAGAACTCAGTCCTTTTTGGTTTTACCATATTGCTAAATTACCCGTTATAAAAGCTGGTTCTTCTTTTAGAAAAGGATGGCTAAAGAATAGATTTTTAAGGGAAATAAAATCAAGCAATTCGGGAGAATTTCCCTAGTAAGTTTTGGATGTTTTCGAGGAAAATTCACAGCAAGCGGGCAGAAGAGGTTGAATTGCTGAAAATGCAGGATGAATCCACTATGGCTGGGATTAATCCCTGTCCCTCCACTCCCCTACTCCTTCTTTCCCCCTCCAGAAAGCATGGGGTTTCCCTCTGGCTGCCAAGCAGAAACCCTGTTACCTTACCAAACTCTGATTTTCATACAGCTTAGATTTTAAGAACAATTGTGTCCCTTGAAACGTATTCACCACCAAGAGGTGAATGTGATTGGCTCACCCTTAATGAGGAGGAGGGTGTCTGTGTTTGGAGGGTGGGGGCAGTTCTTTAACCTCCTGCATAAAGAACCACAGCTTTCCTGAATCAGAAATAAAGTAAAAATGGAAATCTGTGGATAGTCTGGTTACCTAGCAACCGAAACCCATGGGCGGCCTCGCCTGCATCCTAATGTCCTGCAGCATGAAAGATGCAGTCAGAAGGGATTCCCTTTATGTGCAGCTTCTTGTCCATTCATTCATCCTCAATTATTTGGTTTCCGAGTCAGTAACCCAGATTTCTGCAGGCTATACTTGTCTCTGCCGGAAAGGAAGCTTCCACTAGGGAATTGACCGTAACACCTTTTTAAATGAATAAATGTTTTGCAAACCCCTCTGGGAAAATGGTATCAAGAGGGAAAATCAGGAGGGGGTGGGGGTAATACTGCACAGCTGCCCTGCAGTTCCTTCCCACGACTCGAGGAAGCCTGCAGTGTCACGCCTATTTCATCCCACCTTCAATGCCTGAGTCTCCACGCAGGACACTGGTTATCACACTGCGACTTATCTATAAAGAATCAGCCCAAACAGCCACCCGCCTGGAATAACAGTAAAACAGAAAGAGCTGCAGCCTTCCACACCTTTGCTTCAGCTTCTGAGGTTCCAGTTCCACCCCCACTCCAGGCTAAGCCCCTGTTCATCATTTTTTGTTCCATCTATTACCCAAACTAGAAATAATATTCTAATGTTATTTCTGTTGCTGCTGCTTTGAGTTTATGAGTTAAATAAATGATCTGGGGACTACTTGAGAACCACGTGCTGAATTCTAAACTAGAAAACAGTATTAATAAATATTTCACTCTTGACAGAGGAGTGTTATCTCCCTAGGTTTTTAGACTATATATCAATGGTTCTTACAGTGATTTTGTTCATTCCCACCCAACCAATCAAAACAAGTTTATCTGCTCAATGTCTTTTAAAAATCTAGTTTTCCCAGAGCCTGGTCCATTGTTCTTCATTTACATTGCTACCAGTGACTTAAAAATTTCAGTGAAAATCAAGTCTTAATGCTTTTTCAGTTTATCAGCATTTTTGTCAAAATTTTCTGTGAAGGATGGGGAATTTATAGGTATTACAATATAGAAAGAAAAGTTAATTCCCTGTAAATTTTATTTATATAACAACAAAAAAAGAGAAACTAACATATATGACAGTATGCTAAAGTGTATATGTGTGTCTGAGGTATAAAGACAAACACAACAGTCTATTCTTAGAGAACTTAAGTTCTAAAATGAAAGACGTTCTATGTATGTATACATTTTACTGTTACACAAGAAAAGTGCTGAAGACAAAACAAACAAGCAAATGTACTATGACAACCATTTGAGTTAGTTACTAATATTTTCCTCTGGGGTGATAGAAAAAGCCAAGAAGGCTTTAGGGAAGAAACAGCATTTGATGCAGGCTGATGGATGGGTAGAATTTTAGTAGAGATGGAAAGGACGATCAAGATGGAGGAAATGGAGTTGACCACAGGCACAGCAGACAACAAAGTTCGGGCAACATCCAGAAACTGGCCAAGGGTCCAGTATAGACAATGCACAGGACACAGAACTGTCAATTTCAAATACGGAATATCAATTAACATGCAATGATGCCTTCCACAATTCATCCCCTCATTAATTCAGCAAAAGTTTACCAGGGGCCCACTCGACTTGGCAGGGACTTAAAAATATTTTTTTTAAAACCTTAAACCTAAACTTCTGCTATAAATTTTGATAAGGCCCTTCCCCAGAGCTGTTGATCAGAAATCATCATGTTGGCCTTGAGATAGTTGATGTTGCTAAAACATTATATGTTTAATATACCATTTATGAAGACGTTTCATCATTCCAAGGAGGTAACAGAACAGTTTGTTGTTGAAGGAAACTGGTTCAAAGCAAAAAACTTTTATATCGTTACAAC
This sequence comes from Oryx dammah, assembly GCF_014754425.2. NCBI lineage: Eukaryota > Metazoa > Chordata > Mammalia > Artiodactyla > Bovidae > Oryx > Oryx dammah. Next base: position 98,165,634 of record NW_024070210.1, read on the forward strand.
CATGCTGACTACATGCAGTCACGCAAAAGTTATTTCTTGGGTTTCAGAAGAATGTCTTCAATAAGCCCAGGTGGCAGAAGGCGAGGGTGGGATGATTTGATTTGAGTTGATTTTAAACAATAGCAATGAAACATGTATATTACCATATGTGAAATAGATGGCCAGTCCAGGTTTGATGCATGAAACAGCTGGTGCACTGGGACAAACCTGAGGGATGGGATGGGGAGGGAGTTGGGAGGGGGCTTCAGGATGGGGGACACATGTATACCCATGGCTGATTCACATCAATGTGCGGCAAAAAACCACTACATTGTAAAGTAATTAGCCTCCAATTAAAATAAATTAATTAGAAAAAGAAAGTCCAGGTAAACAGTAGCAACTGCAGCAGCAGTGAAACTGAGAAAATAGCTTTGAGAAGTAGCAAACATTTGAAAATTGGTAGGAAGCTTCATCACGATGCATCCTTACCTCTAATATTGAGATCATGTGATGTGGCCTGTATTGTGAAAGTTAATCCAAGTTAAGGTACAACTATAAAAGTCACTTCCATCCAAGCACCTTGACAACAGTCTTGTCATTGAAGGTATTAGCCTTGATTTAGAGAGTTCTCACATTTATATTTTGGCTATACTATCTGAGCCACCAAATAAAGCAAGGACATTAGGTCAGCACAAGTCATTGCAACATCATAATGGCTAAAACTGAGTTACCTAATATTTTTCTAAACCATCTTTTCAGGTCAAAGGTCATTAGTTAAAGACAGACAGATAAAAACCAACAGTTATTAACTGCTTGTTCTGTGCCAAACACATTAATTATCACATCCAAGAGACAGAGGCATGCCAAAGGGAATATAATTAAATGTAATGCTTTCATTTAAGCTGTGATAAACATAAGTCTCTGGCTGAGACTAGCCCAACATTTCTTGACCTCTTTCCCCCAGCATTTTCCAGGACGTTTTAGGGGTTATCTAAATAACCCCTAATCATCCAGGATTGAGATACTAGAGCAGACTGAGGCTGAGGCAGAGTTGCAGAGATCTGAGGCTGCTCCTCAAGAAGGAGACTCAGGAAAGAGGGTCAGCAAAAATGATTACCACAATTAAACAGATGGGATTCAAAGCAAACCGATCCATGTGACACGGTGGATTCTTCCAGGGTGAGGAGAATAAAGGACACAGCACCAGGATTCTCATGCCTTGCTCTCTGCAAGAAGAAAGAGAGAGCTGAACAATCACCATGTACATATTACATACCATTCAGCTTCAAAGGGCTCTGCTCACTAGGGCACATTCTTCACATTCACATACATGGACACAAAGTTTTCATTCACATTATGAATGAGCTTGATTTTCCTTGAAAAATCCATGTCAATGGAATTCCATGGGTTAGCACTACAAGAATAATGAGAGAGATCTCCTTATTTGTAGATAATGAAAAATAAGTCTGAGGATTTTTAATTATTATTAACAAATTTCTCTCTTTTATTGTTACCCACAAAAGATTCTTTTTGTCTTCAAATCAACACCAATATTTCAACTCCATTTTGATGACCTACATCAAAAGTCATAAAAACTATATATAATAATATCCCTGAAACCAAAGTATGTAATGCTACTATCATAACAAGGTATTTCCATATTATTTGAACATTTTTAAGTATTTAGCCTAATTAGAGAATCAGTTTGGTTCAGTTGCTCAGTCGTGTCTGACTCTGCAACCCCACGGACTGCAGCACACCAAGCTTCCTGCTCCATCACCAACTCCCAGACCTTGCTCAAACTCACGTCCATCGAGTGAGGGATGCCATTAGAGAACAGGCTTGAGCAAATGAGATCACACATGTGAAAACACTCTGTACCTGCAGAATGCAACCTCCTAAGGGGTTTGCTCCCTTTCTATTCCCTGTGCTCTTCGGATACTACTGACTCACAGTAAACAGGGATAAAATCTGAGGCCGCTTCTCCTGTAAGTAACGTAATGTCTCAATTGCTGTCACAGTCACTACTGCTTTATGATAAGCCTTACAGTTGCATTCAAACTGGGTATGAAGTTTACTACCATAATTAGACTGAATTACACAAAATGCTCATATTCAATCATTTTTAACCTATAAGAATGGCCATTCCATGTTTCAACCAAATATAAACCATTAGCTTTTACTTTTTACATCAATTACACATATCACAAATAATTTGCTAGGATTCTGATAAGATTTACATTTAAAGAAGATGAGTAGGAACTATACTGTGCCAAAGAATGAGAGTACTCCAGAAAAATTCAGAAGAAGGAGATAGTAAAGGGACAGCTCTTCTGAGATTGACTGGAATGTACATACTAGGAGGGGAGAGAGATATAAAAGAAATGCCAGATAAAACACATTTTACACTGTGATCTGGAGACATGCTGCTAGCTGCCTGTAAAATGATATTAAAAGGCTCTCTCTTCTCTCAGAATATCAACAAAAGCCCACAGCTGAGGATAATAAGTACTAAGAACTCCCCCATTCTAAAGCGAACTGCCAGGCATGCTTCTACAGAACTAACAGCCATGCAGCCATCACCCACTACTCCCACCATCCTGTATAAGTAACAGATTGGAAATTCTAGAATCCCTACAGGTTACTGAGCTGTTGGCCTAGCAGTGGTTCTCCAGCCAAGTAGAGGCTGAAAATGTGAGGAGGCATTTTGGGGAATGTTATTGGCATTTAATGAGCAGGATCCAAGAATGTTAAAGATCAATGCAATATAAGGGAGAGCCCTGCATAGCAAAGAATTTTCCCATCCAAATTAGCAATAGTGCTCATATTAAGCAATACTAGCATCAGGAATTCCTTGGCAGGCCAGTGGTTAGGAATCTACACTTCTACTATCAGGGGTCCAGCTTCAATCAGAGAACCAAGATCCTGCAAGATGAATAGAGAGGCCTAAAAAAAAAATATATATATATATATA